>NC_088891.1:6354720-6657750 GCF_037157495.1 Lathamus discolor
AACCCCACACAAAACCTCTCATACAGTTTAAGTGAGTATGTGTTAGGGTCTTTTTTATCACTGTCTGGTTTAGACTCTTCAGGGGGATCTCATTTTCTTTTCTGCTGCCAGGAAGTAGAAACTCATTTGTGTTTTAAATGAAAGCTGTGATTCATGTGCAATCACAGGACTCTAAGAGATGGAGCTTTAAGAAAAACCATGTTATTCTGCAAAAGTAACAGTGAAATCAGAAGAGTTGACAATACTACAATCTGTTCTCCACCACCCTCTTGGGACACTGCTGCCGGTAACTTCATCAGGGAAGGGTGGGATGCTATGCTGAAGACTGCAAACACTTACAAAATGCTCACACTCTGATCCTGAATTACTTTTTGTCAGTAACATGTTTAATGGATTAATTCTTTATTCATAACAATGCCTGGAATCAGAAAGAGAGGAACAAAAATAAAATCAAACTAATTAAAAAGTGAGAGTTTTCCTTTATTTTGGTTGTTTTGGTTATATTAATGAGATTAGCTAGCCTAGAAAATTAAAACCAAGATCGTTAGAGATCTCTCTTTCTTGAGCAGTCAGAAAAGAGCCGCTCGGTTCAAGCTTATTTCACTGAACTTAACTTACATATACTTAACACCTGCTAAGTTCATGTAAGTTAATATTCATATATTGCATTCCACTTATTTAAAGATTATCTGTCAAACTGGTCAGTGTGGATGATAATTTTCAACACAAAACAGTGTTTCTCCTTTAAGTAAAGCCGAAAGCCTAACAGCCCATCACAAGTCTAACCAGGTGCCTCTATCCAGTCTTCTTGAAGCTGATACTTACTCTTTATCCCTAACCCAAAAAAGCTTAAAAAAAAGAAGAAAAAAAAAAAAACCCGAACAACTACAACACTACAAGGTTTGGGTTCTATATTTATGTACGTAGAACCGTTTTAGAGTAAAAGATTTCAAACCCTTTTAGGCTGCAGACACTGAAGAAATAGCTGTTTGCCAGCATGCTGACTGGTCTAATTTTTCCCTCATGCTTTTATCTAACATACTTTACATTTCCTGTGCCAAGTAAAATACAGTTAAGACCCTCAAGCAATAAAGCTTAAAATTGAAAAAAAGCAGGAAAAAAATATTACAACAGTTTTCTATCTTTTGGGGTAATCCGTTGGGAGTGGGTCAGGGGAATAAATCTGCATGTTATTTCTATCACGGACAAAGGCAATGGAGTAAATCCTAAAACAAAGAGGAGTTGGCATGCAAAAAAACAAACCAACAAACTTGTTTTATATTGTAGCTAAATTAAATGGCCATTTTTATCTCTAATGTTTTGGTTTGTTTATCAGCAGAGTCATAGTTTCAGTATTACTCTCATACAGAAAGTTATGATCTATCTTCAGGGAAGACAGGCATTATGCAAGTTAAAAGCCTGATCTTATAGTAAATAATTCTTCCCAAAAGTGTCAGAAAGAAAATATCTGTGCTATTTAAAAGGAAGAAAAAATGTGGGTTAATTTTATTTATTCCGGATAAGGTGAACACCTTAAAAGGGTCATGAAAAAATTTATCATTAGCTGAGCTGATAAATGTCCACTTACTTTGGACACATATTTGTTAACACTGTGAGAAACATTAGCAGTGAGGGTCACATGGTGACGTAATTGTACAAGGGTGGAAAGAGGATTTGGTGGAAGCATTCTTTAACTTTGGGCTCTCAACAGTGGGTTCCAACTGGTAGCAAATAGGAGGCTTAAATGATATGTTTAAACTACTTTAATGACTTCCTCCTTCACATTCATACTGTATATTAGCTCTGAATTAGTAAGGGGAAAACGGTTCTTTAATAAAGCAAGTATGTTTAATTAGACTTCATTCAGTGTTCAGTAGCAGAAAGATCACACAAAGTTATTTCCCTGACAATCTTCAGCTATGGCATTAAAAAGATATATATGAAAAATAATAATCAGGTTGCAGTAAAACCACATAAATGAGAAATAGATGCTTGTACACTCTAAGGCTGCAAAACTGTCCCAAAAAACTTCCAGTCCTAAAGAAATATTTTCAGACTGAAACTAAGCAGAAAAAGTAAATTAAAATAAATAAAAATCACTAATAATAATAACAACAACCACCACAAAACAATAAACTTAGATCACAAAACCAGAAACCTAAGAACACCCATAAAGCACATTCAAAGCAGTAAGACAATATCCTTTCAGGCAAAGAATTTCAGACTATTCTCTTTCCTTATGATGTACATGGGATTCCCCATCACAGCCCAATGCCAGAGCCCAGAATCTCTCATCAACCCAAGATCCATTTTCCACAGTCAAGAGGAGAGCAAAAATGGTAGTTGAACCCCAGCTCTTCCCACACCTGACACACACCAAGAACAGTGGCAGTGATTACATCATTTCATAATCTGCAGTGTGACAAAACTGCTTCACTACAGAACAAATGCATGAAGATGACTGGGAGACTCACTGTAATTATACCCTAAATACGTTACTATTGTAAGCTAGCAACAACAGCAGTGACACAAAAAAATCTCCAGCATTGACAGCACGACTGTGTAACAGAGATTTTCCACTAGCAGACCTATAGCATCTTGTTTTCCAAAACACAGAACAATCTGAAAAACCCCAACTTGCAAGACTCTTGCAATTTCAGGCAGCTGTTCAGGTAAAACTACAGCCAGAAGATTGTTTGTTTTAATAAAGCTATTATATGTGCAGCTCCAAATTAGGAATGGCAGGAGACTAGGGGATGCCTAAACCATCACCACCTGTTTGCCCTGAAAATCAATTAAAGTCACACTATCACAGCAATCCCTTCTTAGCTAATAAAAGTTATACAGCTTCAATGTGCAACTTTAGGTGCTTTGTGGGAATGTGCCTGAAATCTAAATCCTCAGTCTCACGTTACTTTGGTACTAAACACAACTCTGAACTAACCACTGTAAAACTTGCCTTTTTGGGTTAGAGAAGGTGTTAAGGGAAAAGAGACCCCGAACTGCTGTTTTGATGCAGAGGATTGAACTAATATTCAGTAAATCCTAACAATCCAGCCAAGACCATAATATAGAGTTTTAAGTAGGAGAAAACTGAAGTCCTTTATGACACATGCCTGTTCAACATATTCTGTACTGCAGAACAGATCCAACTTTACAAGTTGAAAGCAAGGGCAGTAGAGACATCCCAAGTGTTTTAGTAATTAAACGAATATGCATAATGAACCATATGCCCAAAGGGCCTGTTCTTCATATGGGCCAGATTTTTGCTTGAATTTTTAATTTTTATATACAGATGAAACATTTCATGTAATATAGCAACAGTGCAAAGGAACACGCTATGCAGGAAGGGAAGGAGGAACTACCCATGTGAGAACGATCAGAACACACTTGATGAATTCTGCTCCTCAATTTCCGATTCAGAGCCAAGAGGGCTTTTTCTTAAAAAAAGTAAGAGGAAAAAAACCCCTTTTCTCCTTTGAACAGCTGTATTAGTCATCTGCTCAGAGCCTAGAAAAGAGGCATTGAATAGATGTATATTTATATAGGTCAAATTTATACATTTGGATGTGTGAAATTGATTATATACACCAACACATTTAGATGCTGCAAGACTAGCAAAAACACAGACACTACCAAATTAAAATGCTTCTGATCCACCAGGAAAAAAATAACTACAGGGTGGCTTCTCTGTTTAGCAGGACCTGTCACACTGTGGGAGCTGCAGTGAAGCAGGACGCACTCACATCTGTCTGGGAAACAGGAATGGACGTTTCTAAAGAGATGGGTCAAATTCCACTCTTGTCGCACTAACATTACCCTGCTGTGAATGTGAGGATGCTGTGGCCTTGTTGTCCAAATACGAAATCTTCCAAATTCTCCTGGTGTTGAGCCGTGCTTCTCTCCTTTCTCAGTAATTCACCTTTTTTAATCCCCTGCTCTTAAAACTCTTTGCCAAGCAAGAGAAGCATCCTTTGCAAACATAAGCCATTATAATAGGCTAGTCCTCTGAATCAACAGCAAAACTACTTGGTGCGGATTGTCAAATAGCTACACTTCAAAATAAGAAGCTCATTCTTTTAACTGGTTTTAATTGGGGAAATTTCTATTTTGCTTCATAAAGCCAGTGATGGGGGTGAGGCGCTTGCCAGTGTGGACACGGTGGTTAAGCAGCAGAAAAACTTTCCTGCATGAGCTTCTGAGTCAGCTTTTATATAGAATTTAGATTCTATGAACCAAGGGAAATCAAATTCTTATCAGACCTCATAAGGGAAAGGAAAAATTATAGTAAATAGCAAACAGTACCTCACAGTAGCTCAGGTTTAGCACTGCACCTTGATAAATAAGCAGTAATACACACAATGGCTGTGGCCGTTACATGCACCAACGTGGTACCACAGAGATGCAGTGGGGAAGCACCAGATGTGCTCTAAGGGATGCAGGCAATAATGTGATCCACTTAGAATTAAAAGGGTGACTTTTCATCCAACTCAATGAGTTAAACTTTTTGTGGGACTTTGGGAGCTCCCATCACCAGCACAGCATGCAAAAGCATCCTGTCCCCAGCCTTAAAGTATTTAAAAGCTGAAATAACGAAGTTGTAAATAATAGCATTCATTGCTCTCAGTCTTAATTCAGGTTTTGTGCTTTTGACATTGCCTGGTTTATGTGATGTAGTGGTCTCCACGGAAAGACAGATAAACTTCAACAGCTGTCAGAAGACAAAAATTGACAAGGAGCATCACCTTTCCTGCCTGTTTAAATCCTTTAAGGAAGTGTTGGAGCAATTAGAGAGGGAGTCTAATCTTTGCAGAGTGCATTAACACTCTCCGACCTCCCAGACAATAGATCAGACCTCAGACACATAATGCTTCCCTAAGGCTTTTTAACCAGAGCATTTGATCTCATAGTCACTCTGTATGTGTTACTATAGGTATCAGTGTGTGAGGCGGTATTCATTGGGCACTAAAGGACCACTATCTCTGCCAGTATTCATACAATTTTTAAAACAGAAAGCAGAAGAGCCACTGCAATGCATGCTGTTACAGAAGTACCACTTCCCAGAAAAAAAGGGGAAAAAAAAAGATTAAAACAATCCAGAGCAGCTCTGCAAAATGTCCTCATTTTTATTAAACAGTGGTGGTAGAAAGGAAATACGAGATTATTTCCCAGCTTTGGAATCTAAATCTATTTTTTAGAAAGCAGAGATTAGCTTTTTATTCATAGAAACAGTTATCTGATAATAATTTCAAAATACTTCATGTCTTAACCCCCATGGAGGGACTTGAGGGAAAGGGAATTAGGAAGTCGGGTCTAGTTTATTAAGGAAATTGAAATATATCATTGCAAATAATTTTCCCAAACGTGTACATGGAAGTATCTGGGGAAGTTTTCTTAACTGCTAGCACAAGTCATCATCTAATTCATGATGGGCATCTTTGGTTAAAAAATAGAGGTAATATCACTGTATCAATTATGCATTTCCCCATTTAATATTCTAAATATTTGAAGAAAATTTGCTTGGTGCTATTTTTTCTAAATGGAATTGGAATTTCTTGCCATCAAGTTCTGAGAGAGGCCACGTCTGAACTGTCCTCATGTGGACAATGCATAATGGGGTTTTAAAACCAGCTAACTGGATTCCCACCCACTGCTGCAGCCTCACTAAGCAGTGGGTTTTCTTCCCCCCATGTAGTCTACCTGAGGGACAGTGCTAGCTAACAATACTTTCTATGAGTCTATCAATGCTCTGCATTAGCTGCTGGATTTTGTTTTACCTTTCTAGACCTCCAAAAAGTGCCTTTTGTGAAGAACCTGCATTAAAAATAGTTTTTGCTGCTGTTTAAATGGGTATCTCAGATTTGCCAAACCAAGTGCATCACAAATGACAAAAAGGTCACATATACCTAGTATATTTAAAAACAAACAAGCCTTCAAAGTCAAAGTGTAATGCAGCTATTTCTAATCCGAGCAAACAATAGAATACATCTAATGAAAGTTGACAATTGGCTTTGATACAGAGCTGTGCAGTTCCTCTGTTCCATTAAAAGATGAAAGCTGAAGGGACATACAGAAGACAGCGACTTCTCCCAAAAAGCAAGTAGAAAGTTCTGAACCTGAGCTAGTAGAGTAAATAAAGGCTGTTTTAGTCGAGACTTTTGCTCACATATGAACTCATCTTTCAGTAAACATGCTGACTTTACATGGGTAATGTTAAGGCATAAATCAGCATATTAGACTTGTACAAATCACTCCATGCTTTACATACTTATTAACACTTCTGAAAAATCACAGCACTGCCTTGAAAACAAACAAAAAAACCCCACCTCAAACCAAGTTAAGCTTGACTACAGTGAGGATGTCACAAGAATAACAGATCTAATTTTCATGAAGTAAACATCCATTGATACTTCTGGTACCGGTGTAATCCTTTACTGTGGCAGTAGTAAATTTTATTAATAATTAATAGTACAGATTTTGTTACTCAGATTTCTGGGATTTTTCAATAATCCCATTGTTCCAGCTTTATTTCCTAATGAATGCTAAATATATATATATATAAAATAATGGAAGGGACATATCTTTACTTAGGGTATTTTTGTTATTATTGTTATCCTTAAACAACCCAAGAACTTCCTGGTTGCTTAAGACTAGCCTCTAAGTCAAAGCACACCTTAGTTGCTAGTGAAGGAAAGTAAAACTAAAAGAGAACAGGCTTTTAGAAAATGGATTTGCTCTGTAGCTTCTATGCTAATCCCCTTTTATTTCAGATTTTGCAAAGGCTCCAAGTCTTTCTTATTTAGAATAAAAATAAGAAAAAAAGCCCCACAAGAAGAGGAAAGCCTTCAGAGAAACCCCTCAAGGTGCATCTCTCTCCATCATAAAACCAAAACGTTGCATTACCTTCAAATAGGAAATTTCTTCCAGTTGTCACGATTTCTGCAACTAGTGTTAGATTAAGCGCTGGGAGAATGGGTGAATTAAATTAAAAATAAAAGAGTTCAAGCAAGAGAAAGAAAACCTGCCAGAAAAAGCTGACAAAAGCCTGAAAAAGCCAGAGCTGGCTCATTCGTGAGGGTCCATCGCCACCTACAGGATTTTCTTCCCCTTCAGAAAAGCTGCTGTTCCAATTCACACAGGAGTTGCCCCAAAAGCAGTATGGAGATTTTTATGTGGTGTTAAAAGTAACATCAGTTTGCTGAAAGTTAATGGAGTTGCAGTGGTTTAAACCACCTACAGATACATCTCTGCTTGTTCCCTTGTAATAAACTAAAATACATATAATAACGATTAAACTTGCATCTATGTTTCAAGGGCTTGCATTGTTTTAAGCTTGCATCTGAGTTAAAGGATTTGTCTTTTTTAAAAATAAATAAAAACAAAGGGAAGAAAAGAAGCATAAAACACTATTAGGGTTGTTCCACCAACGACAAGGGAGGTAACAGTCAACATCTACAACCTTCCTGTAAAACTCAGTGCTTTAAAGTACTTTCCAAGAGATGCCAGGTCAAAGGAATGTGAATAATAAGACAAAACCAAGTAGATCCTGACTGAAAGAAAATCAATACACCTGGGGTTCTAGGGAAAAAGAGCACACTAAATAGAAGAATTCTTACTTTTAACGTTAATTCCACTTCGTAATACATACCTTTGCATAATAGATACTATGAGTTTCCTACCTTTATTATTTTTTTGGTTGGGCTGAGCTGAATGCCTTTTTCCATCCAGCTTGCATAGTGCAATTCCATCCCAAACTCTGGGAATTTTACACATAAGCTTCTCAAATTCTGGTATTTCTAATAGTGGTGGGTGAATAGCTTCTCTCTCACACCACCGTTTCATGAATCTCACACAGATGCAGCATCATTAACCTTAGAATACTAATTTCATCTTTGTTTATGCAATTTCTAATCTAGGAATAAAGTGAACTTTCCAGAAAGGCAACAGGAAAATTGGGAAAATAAAAATGACTGGATCCTGATATGGCCTCTTTAGGACCACGTAAGCTAGCAAATGGTTACAAATAAATTCCTCTTGTTTTCCAGCCTACCAGTCAATTGATAAGAATTACAAATTACTGCTTTCTCACAGATTGAGAAGGTGTGCAAGACATTTAATTTGAAGTTCCTCTAAAGAATCTAAACTGCAAAAAGAAATACATCACAAGAGAAAAGCCTCTTTGCAGGTACTGTGCATTTCAACCTTTTCCACAATTTCTTGTGGCAAATTCCTATCATCAGGATGTAGGTTTGTAAGGTAACAGTAAGAATCCTCAGTTAAATTCACCTTTGGCTTATGCAAATTATGCAATTGTATTAAGAGTGAAAGAACCAGCGCTGCCTTCATGGGTAGCGAATTTGATGTTACAGAAAATACTTAAATAACAGTCAAAGATTAAAATATATATATATAAAATTAAATGCTAATCTGTGATTACTTTCACAGCAAGAGGAATACAGTATATCTGCTAACAAGTGGTTAGAAACAGGAGTTCAGCTATTTTAAATATACAAATAAAACCAGCAACAGGCTTTTACCCTGCCAGACAAAGCAAGATAAATACAAGATATGCAAAAATAAATAGGACAATACATAAAACAGCATAAGGGCAATGATAATCTATCACAAAACTTCAGAACTTCAAAAGACACAAGACGTTAAATGTTAGGGGTTAATAAAAAAAGCTTCAGAAATCAAACAGCTGAAGTACAAAACAATATAAGAAACTCCAGCCAGACCACAAAGAGGGTTCGCTCTTCATAAACATCAGATCAGGCAGCTAAAATTATTACCAAAGCTCTCTTGTAACTGTCACCTGTGGTGGGTATAATTACAGGCTACTGCTGCAAGCACGCCCACGTCATATGGCAATAAAAGGACCTACAGCTTGCCAAGACCAGGCAGACAATGGAGAACATACACCACCTGACGAGAGCCCAAAAAGATCAGCCAGGGAGACTAATACAAATGACAGCTTCGAAACAAATGACAAAGCTTCAACCAGGGGAGGAAAAAAAAGGCAATATCAAATTAGCTGGAAATGCAAGTGCCTAGCAGAGTTCTCCAACAGGTCACAACTTGAGCACAAAGGCAGGCAGAAGTGTTTGAGGATGCTTTCAGTTCAAGTTTTACCTATAAAGAACCCTTTTACATAATTTTTTAATTAGATAAAATGTTTGCATGTTTGGGCTTGGCTTTGTGGGCAGTCATTCAATAGCCAAACAGACGAAAACTATGTATTTATAATCCGGTTATGGAGACAGATAGCTAGATAGATACGTGTATTTTAATAGAGACACCTTATTGGGATACATCTATATGTTGTAACAAAGCTGAATTTCCTTCTCATTGCTCTAATTCTTTACTGGATGCCTGCACACACATTCCTGCTGACCAGCTATACTCAGGCTTATCCTCCAGCAGGACTGGGCTTTTACTTGAATGTTTTGACTATAAACACACACAACCGAGGTATTAAAAGGCTTTTCATCAACTAAAAACAACACAATGCAATTGAAGAGTGAGAGGCAGTGATTTAGGTCTGTTTAATTACCAGGGCTGAGGGAATCGCCCCTATGCGATACATGCAAGTACACAGCACAGAAAGCACTACTATTGCTCAAAAATATGAGCACAGCATAAGTTTAATTTAAAAGGAAGCTCCCCGGCCCCAAAAGCAAGGGCCTCTCTATACAGACCAAGTGCCTTGTTAAGCAGGCCTGTAGGAAATGAGTATTAGTCCTAAGATGCAAAACATAGTTTTGTTTTTATTTTTATTTATTTTGGAACATTTCACTGGTAAAAAAAACCCCCACCAATTCCTAAAACCCCTGAGCTGGAAACATAAAACCATTTATCTTTCCAAAGTTAAAAGGGATATTTGTACTGGTCTCTGCTCAGTTCCACCTCACCCAGACTCCAAAGCTTCAAACTTTGCTTTTTAAATCTTGTTTATAGTGTTGTCAAGCTTCTAAGTGGTTATTTCCCTATTAACTTTGTCCTTGTTTGTTCTTGCATTTTTGAAAGAGCTCGAAATAACATGTGTTTACTTTGCTGTGTGTCTCTCAGCATCATCAATATCACTGTTGCTATTCCAGGAATTTTAACTGCTGCAGCAAAGCAGAGCCTGGGATCTCAAGCTTAAATCGTATTCCTCTCAACCACAGAAGAGTAATACTGGAAATGTAAAAATGGCTGGGAGAAGGGTAAAAGCAGCTCCTTTAATTGTCTAGAGAAGTCTGTTTCTCATCTGAGCAGCTACTCACATGTGTCAGGTAACGTGCTCCTAACGCTCTGCATGCACAAATGGTGCGTTCTCACAGGCACTGCCACGAGCAGTGTGGAGGAAGCAGGATGTGAACCTTCCCTCCGTCACTAGAAAAAATGCTTTTACTGGGATCTAATAGCTCGGAATAAAAACATGCCTCTGATCCAGCCTTTTCACTGCCGTCTGAGACAATAATTTTAAGGATGTGCCTTTGCCAGGGATTTACAGAAGGGAGGAAATGTTAGGGGCTCTGAAGAATTACTTACTAGGTCAAATTCCTGAAACCCTGCCTTTCACTGCTCCTCCAGCACCAGCTCGGGGCTTAAATATGAACAAATTTTTGTAGCAGAGTGTTATTTTACACCTCTCCTATTTAAATATGAGCTGCATTTTGTCCTTTTGCCGACTGCTTCTTTAAAACTGTAGCAAAACACAAGCTGCAAACAGGCTGAGAAAAGCCCTTAGCAAAAGCTCTACAGTAAAGCGGAAGTAAAGACCATCTCTTTTGCATTAATACTTTTTTCTTCTTTTTAAAGCTTTTTCTTTTTCCAAGTTTCTATTCAGTGTTTGAAGAATACTCATTCTTCTCTCCTTAGGATTACATCTATTCATTTTATTTAGCTTTTTAATGTGGAGACATTTTAATCTACCATTACTTTAATGCTGTTCCCGAATAGTCTGAGAACAATGATTTATATTTTGTCTTCAGCTACGAGGAGGAAAAAAAAAGGGGGGGGAGCAAAAAAGACTGTACCCTTGTCATCAGTTACACATGTAGTCATGGCAGGGTGGTTTGCACTTTGTATCAGGGAACTACTTGTCCAAAATTAGCGGACAATTCACGAGGAGAATAAGAAATATCTTAGGGAAGCTTGCGTATGCACACATCTTCCATCCCCACCCTATAGAAGATTGAATTAATCCCATCTATTGGTAAATTGTAAGCAAAGTCTCAGTTAAAATTAACCTCTGTTCTCTGCTTGGTTGGCCAGAGGTCCAAGAGATGCTTGGTGATTTGGCCTCAATACTAAGTTGTTTGGATTTCATAGCTGTTACTGCTCTCCCTCCTCCACTGATTTCCTCATATCCCATCTTTGACTTTTGTCCCAAGAATTTCCTCTTACTGATCTATAATTCCCCTCCCATCAAGAAAACAAACAAACAAGCAAACAAACAAAAACCAGTCTTGCAAAACAATGCAGGAGTTAAACAGGATGTTTTACCCATACATTGTTGTCATGTCCAGGGTAGAATTACGCTTAGTACAAACAGGACTGGAACATTGTGTTTTTCTTGGGAAAGTCTAACCATAACATGCAGGATACACTTGTCCATATGCAGAATGAACGGTTTACCCCAAGTAAACCCAGAAGACTTAGATTTTCAGCTAACAAACATCTTTCCTGAGGGAAAAGCATATTATCCTCTTACTGATACACACAATTAGCAATTTTAGAGGACGCTGTCAACAAGTTAATGGCTTTTTTCCTGTAAATCATCAGTATAAATATAGCCCAGCTCAACAGGGATAACAAAATTGTTCATGTTTAATAAGATGGTTGGCGTCTCCTCTATGAGTACAGTTGAAACAGGACCCAGCTCACATACTGCAAGCCTAATTCGCAGCATGTTGAATGGCACACACGGAGATGCCCACAAGTTCATGGGCTACACATTCTAACCCATCTCTCTGCTGATATCCCAGATTAGGACTGAAGCAAACTAGCACAGTAATGCACACATAAGCAGCCTCACCCAGCTTGCCCCATGACTCCTCAAGTTTCCAGTTCCCACAGCCCAGACCCCGAAAATGGAGCATCTTCCACATCTCTCTGGGTTTAAAAAGTTTTGGAGATCTTAATGGAGAAGGTGCCAAAATCTCACTTCTGCAGCAAGGAGCCCAAAAATTTAAGTTTGGGTTTCCTGCTGTATGCAAAACCCCCAGCAGCTCTGCTGAGCACCCACAACCCCCAGCCTTCCCCGCTCTTGCATCAGCTGGCTTTTTGGGAAACCCAAACTACTCCAAGTAATCCTACGCCTTTAATTTTTCCCAGCTGTCCACCATTAAACAACTGCAGTTGGTTTGACCAGAAACTCTGTATTTCCAACGCATTTTGCTGCATCACCACATATTCCATATATTCCTTCCTTTCCTCCCAGTGCTAACCCATCATAAAACAATTATCAGACACACTGCAATGGCACTGCAAACTGTCTGTGCATGCTGCATTCGCTGTCTGGCTGGCCCGAGCTACCAGCTAGGAATGAGCCTGACAAACAGCTCCCACCTGTACCCAACCCTGGCAGCAGCCTTGATTAGCAAGAAACCTAAACATGATATAGTGGGAAATGCTGCCAGTAAAAATGAAGTATGCTGGCATGGACACACTTCATGTGTGCAGGGACCACGAAGCACACCAGCAGCAAGCATTGCCACTCACACTGGAGGTGCTGAGGTGGCTGGTTCCTCATCGTTCCCCTGCTCCTGCCAATGTCCCTTGCAACTATAAAGCAAACTTCAAAAAAAATACATATGATAGTAAAAATTTCTAGTCAATATATCCTTTTAATTTGCACCAGATTATATTTTTTAATGCAATTACTGTAATTTCATTAAATGGCATAATTACCATTAATGCAGAGAAAACTGTCAATAGAAGGTGTAATTATGTTGTATAAAATCAGAAGCACAATGTGCAATGATGCATAATTCCTCAGGAAAATCATTCTGTGACTAAAATTAACTTTTATAATATTTTTAAAATACATACTGTGCAGCAAGAATGTTTTAGTTATTATGGACTTAACTTCCATGACCAGCAAAGAAGGGGAAACAGAGCAGGCAGGGAGTGTTTGCATGTGGAAGAAAGGACCAGAAATTTGGTTTTAAAATTATGAGAAAGGTAAGAACATGAGTTTCTATATGCACAAGTAGAAAAACAAACAGCTTATAATCACACAGACGTAAAGGATGACTTGGAGCAGATATTCCTCTAGGCACATTTCACCACACAGCTCCAGCATTCTGGACACTAGTAACACAGCGTGGAAGTGATGTCTCAATGGAGAAAGGTGTGACAAAAGGAAGGAGTGATGAGGACGAGTCTAAAAACACAACATTCACCCTGGAAACTGGGGCCAAATTGTCCAGAGTAGGATATGAAAAATATAAGGCACAGGAGCAGAAAACATACAGGGATGTATTAGATTATGTCTCTGGGTATCTTCAAAATAAAGATACTTGAGAGACATTTTGCAGTCAAAACACAACATATCAGGTTGAATACAGGGGTAATTGTCTCAAAATAAAATAAAGTAGGATGCTTGAAGAGCTTTTTTGGTCTTAAAAATCTACAAATCCCACCAAATCCTGAACTGATGGAGAACACATGGACAAAGTCTTTTACAATCTTTCCGGGGATATGAACACTATTAACTCTAGAGGCAACACTTTCAGCATTTCAGAATATTCTTGATATTCCCAGGCATGTGCAAAAACATGTGTCCATTTTTCACACCAGACCAATGATGAAATGTACAATACAGAGAATCCTGAAAACCTGTGTATGATTCTCCTCCAACCCCAGGATGTTTTATCTAGAATTTGTGTACCAATTTGCCCCAAACCCCGTGTGCACAGTGCAAACATCACCAGAAGTGAAACTTTCCTTTTCACCTCACCTCCTTTTTAACCCTCTTTCTAAAACCTCTAAACCTGAAAAATCTCTGATTTCATTTCTGCCTGAGCAGGCCCAATCAGCATTCTCTGTCCCTACACAATTAACTCAGATTTAAAAATCATCAGATAAAAACCACAGAATGCTGATGAAAAATATAGTTTCATTTTTATAGCAAAAAAAAATGTATCTACTCACACGTTCTTGGATTGTCTCCTCTTACAATTACAAACTAATAAATTTATCTTGGGATGATGTCTCTTATAAATGAGAAAACATGGTAATAGCATTTTTCTCATTCAACTTGTGTCCTGCCTGTTTCCTCCCTCTTTATCTGTTCCTCTTTCGTGCACCCAGAAGTAGTAGCTAATGTCCTTGTCTCTCTCACACACACACATACACACACACACGAGCTGTCAGCACTAATAGGGAGGGAGGTGCACTGTAATGAAGACTAAAACGGAAAGGTGTAAGATACCGTGTCCTTGCCTATTGCCATGCCCTGATGAGCTCACGAATATTTCCTTCTGTCCAGCAGTGGGTTTTGCCTGATTGCTTAAGAAACAACGTTCACATAATTATACCATCTGCTTGTCTTCCTTCTCCTCCTTCCCTTTATTCCCCCTTGGAGGAATGGTCAAGGGCTACCTCTAGAGGGAAACCATAGGCAATACAACAGGGGGGAAGGTCCTAAGGACCACCCAAACTCTGTGATTATCACAGTGAAGGCAAGTGAAACATGTAGAATACGGTCACAATGGTTATTCCCATTATGGGTTATTGGGTTATGGCCCAATGGACAATGTCTGTAAGAAAAAAAGGCAAATAAAAGGGCATTTTAAGGTTTTCAAGGCTGGCATGTAATCTACCAGCCATGGTTTCATGAACCCAGCTGAAAAACTGGTGAGAAGCTTTGTGCATCTTCCTTGCCCATGGTGTTCAGTATCAGGCACAAGTGGATCATCAGTAAAGACAAATTCGGTACAGGCTTAATTGATACACAGCCAGGTACTGAAGGCATATAGATGCTGCTTGCTGGGGAATGAAGATTTTAAAAATGCAATATTTGGCACACCTTTTATTTAACCTGCTAAGAGTGGGTTTTACACACAGACTGGGGCAGGGAGGGATGCTGCACCTACCACGCTGTGTGCGTATTTTCAGTACTACAAACACACATGCTGGAAATAGTGAGAGGGAGATACATAATTAGCACTTCATTTTAAGTGCCAGAGCTGAATTATTTCCATGTGGAAAAAATCAGACAGACATTTTGGTTTGTAAAAGAAACCTGCGGTAATTATTCTTAGAGTCGTGTATTTTTATTCCTTTCCCATTACCCACTTTCTTTCAGGAAATCAGCAGTATTATGGTATCCAGTAAAAATGTTAATAATCTGGACTGTGGAACTTGCTCATCCTTCTTTTTACCGTGAATCGATTCCTTTTTCTCTAGCCCCACTTTTCCACCTTCTTATTTTATTGCCTCTCTACTACTTCCAAACTTTTCCTGTCTAGAAAACTGAAGTTCACCGCTGCAACTTCAGAAGTATTTAGGTGCAAAATCTCTTAAAAGGAAATCTTTTAAACATGTGCTTAGATTCTTGCTGTACAGCGATGGTAGGACATCAACACTGGCATTTTACATACATCCTTTCCAGCCCCGGTGTGGATGACCATCCTATTCCCTTGTGCACAACCATGGACCTCCCTTTGCACAGCGGTACCTGCTTCAGCAAGGTACCAGCTACTCGGCTCTCCACCAGCTCTTGAACATTAACTTAAGATATAATCTAAATCAGCTTTGAGCAACAGGACTTAAAAAAATGCAATGAAAAGACCTTCTCATCCTACCTACTCTCATGTACCAATCATCCCTCTAACCTGCAGGGTGAAAGAAATCTCCTCTGCTTTTGCTCTGGACGTTCTTTCAATCAGGGATGGTCTGCTTTACTCATCTACAGCAAAAACACTGAAGTGTTTTCCTCAAAAGAACCCTTAAGCAACTTATAATTTGCAGACAGTAAAAGGGGGAGAAAATCTTGGAGATGTGACTGTAATATTGCTTAATAAACACTCAACTCAAAAAACTTTCGTTCTGCATGCTGGACTGCCACAAAACGATTTCGCAACCTTTAATGGCATGCCAAACATTTCAAGCATGAAGAAAATGTCACACTGCAGAATAAAAAGCAGGCAAAACCTTTTTGTGCTTGAGTGAATTATGTGAAAACTGCGAATGGGGTGTTTACTACCGAGAGGAAAAAGGAAAGAACTGAAAAGTGGGACAGGCAGGTGGAGAACTTGGCTTTTTGTTTGCAGAGCGCAGCAGAACTCACTGACCAGCTTTTTCCTTTTAATTTATTTCAAAGCAGTGTATTATTACCATCAAAAGAACAGATCTGCACAGGGACGGAGGCATAGCAGGCATTGATAACATTTAGCAAATTGCTGCCTCATTGCAGTAGAAGATGGAATGGACAAGACCCATCAGCTCACTGCATCATCCATACCAAAGGCATCTCCCTGTATCACCCTTTTGGCCACCACCTCCTTCCTTTCCTACCACCCAGTTGCCGTGTTTAAAAATAAAACGATTCCGGAGCCACCTCACGGTCACAGCCTTTGGAGGGGTGGCATCACCCACCCATGGGCATCCTTGGCGCAGGCTGGTGAACATCTCTGCACCAAGCAAAGAAAGGCTGTTCCTGGCAGTCTAATTTCCGTGTCCATCAGGCCCAATGCGGGCCAAGCTGCCTTGAAACCCTCAGCCCTGTAAGTCACATAGCTACAAAATACCAATAACAGCAAATGATAAAGGGCTTTATGCCGGTGGAGAGGAAGGCATGGTAACAGTCGAGATCTTATACCACTTAGCTTCATGCAATAAAAGAAAAAATCCACTTACCACAAATGCTATCACGCTCTTTACCGTGGACTCCCAGAGAAAGCAGCTCCAAAGGAATTGTATTGTATTCCATATTGCCATGGTGATTTTTTTCACGCGATCAACATTTCTTGATAAGATCTGATAAATATTGAGTGGGAGGAGGGGAGGAGGAGAAGAGTTTAATCAAACACTCTAATATCCTACTATTGCTTCAAGAAACAGGGATAATTTAAGCTACAAATGCATGCCAGAGCACATATTACAAATAAAGCCTCTATTTCAGAGACACACTCCAGCTCCTGTCTGCTTTTTGATTACATCCAAACCTTCCAGGTTTTCCTCAGCACTTATTAAAAAAAAAAAAAAAAAAAGGAAAAGAAAAAGCACATCTTGATGCCAAAACTAAATAAAACACTAACGAAAACCTACCTTCATTCCCCTTCCATTCTCAAAATACAGCAATGGCTCAGGGAAAGGGCCCAAGAGAATATAATCAAAACAACCTCTTCTCTACATGTTTTGGATTAGTCCATAGAAAAAATGGGGAATTTTAGCCGGTTTATAAGTCACCTTTATTTAACAAAAGGATAATGGCTATTGTTCTGAAACCATATCAACTTTTAAAATAACTAATTGAGACATGGTTTCTTCCCTCCCAAAGGAGGGAATAAGGCTCTTAATTGAACTTCAGGTGCTACAAACTATGCTACATCCACATCTATCATTTTCCCCGCTCTGAAGCACGAGGCAGAATGACTGATGCAAACTAAATCAGAAAGCAATTTCATGTTAACACAAACAAACCTTTGAATACATAAAGAAATACGCAGAATTTACACGTGTTCGGCATTTTATGCATAAATAGGTTTTGTTCTTGCAACCTTGCTACAGCAATTCAAATGTTTCCAAAACCGATGCGAGAGCTTAGCCCAGACACAACTGTCACCTTTTTAGAGAATTTGCGGTTCTCCTCAGTAAAGCGCTTTTCTCGGGGCTTGAATGTTCTAATACTTGCTTTTATCTGAAAAAAAAAAAAGTCATTAAAATACTTATTATTATTAAAAAAATATATTCCATGTAGTTTTAAGTGTGTTATTTCAGCTTTGCATCTCCCGTGTTGGTTTAGGAATTTCAGAATCTTTCACTCTTTTCAGCCTCTCAGCAACTTCAGAGGAGCTGCTAGGAAAAATATGGATGAATTAAACTGGGCAAGGCTAGAGTCACTTCAACATGAGCAGAGCTGTGGTGCAGTCCACGATGGCCTTAATAAATAGGATTTAACTTGGTAAAAGTCTGTAGGGCATAAACAATTGAGAGCGACTCAGCCACCTAAAAACTAAGCACAATGTGTCCATGCCTCATTAATTTTCCTGTCAACACTCTGGAAAGAGAGCATCACGGGTCAGCTTTTTTGGGAAGGAAGGCGGTGTTAAAAATAATATATAATATGCTAAAGATTAAGCCCTTTTTTGGCTGTTGCAAATGAAGCTGTGGTGTATAGTAATCAGTACCTCCTTCGTAAGGCACTCATGGTCACTTCTCAGTCCAAAAATATCCCCATATTGTCCCATCCACTGGAAGGGCCATTCCAGAGCTCTGATGTCCCAATAATACTTCCCCACCACCAGATACAAGCAGGTCAGGACTAACATTGCTTAGCTCCCAATGTCTAAAGCATCATCCCCCACCCTTGTCCTTGCAGACTGACACATTTCTTAACAGCAGCGATAAGCAAAGAGAAAATATTTCAACTTACAGGATTAAATAGGACATCCAGCTCCAAGTAAATTACTCCTTTTGAAGCACGTTCCAAGTCTTTATTCTTCAGCGTGTAACAACTTTGTTTACCGTTTCTAATCTGTAGTTGGGGAGGGGGGAAAAAAAGCATCAGTATTTTCCCCAGCTGTAATTCACAATATAATTTAAAGACACTACAAGCAAATAAATAAATAAATTCCCAAGCACACCAAAAAAAACCCTCCCCCAAACCCCGATAATAGACTCGGAGCCTGAAATACAAAACAACCGTTGGATTAGAGACCTATAAAATCGCAGATTAAATCTCTTATGGTCCAACTTTAATTTACAGACCTTGTACTTTATAGTAGAGCAGTGCATGCAATAACCAGTCGGAAAATTCTGCCCTGCAAGCCAGTGAGTTGATGGGAAGTAATCAGCCTCCATTATTACAGGTTTAAAATGGGATTTTTTTCCTTCCCAAGTTCAGGGAAACAGCCACAAACAGCAACTTACCTGCCTATTGCACACTCCAGTACACGAACCCACTTCTAAATGCTTGGTTTATTACAAGGTTGCCAAATTATTATCCAGGAAACAAACGCAACCCAAAGAAATTAATCAGCTTAAGTGGAGCAAATGCTAATGTAACAAATGCTCAAAATTAACTAATTTGCGTAGAAGACTTCTCTCCCCGCCCCTGAATTTCAATACCATCTCTATGTTCTAATCCATCTCATTATACATCTCTAAAAAATATAAATAACCAACCAAAAAAACCTCCCTCACCATTTTGTAAACTATTTGGCTCAAATTAAAAGCATTCTCTCTTCAAAAAGTGATGGCAGAAATGTATTTATTATACACAGTAGGATATGTATTGATTAAACATTTGGCTTTTTAGGAAGCAGACCAGTTAATTCCAAACAGCAGTAACATAAAAACTGCAGCTTACCAAAAAGCTACATTCAGGGACTGTAATGATCAAAGATTAAAGATAACAGAGGAAATTTGGGGGCATGAAATTGCAACCATATTTAAAATGGCTATTGCTGCTCTGGCATTTAGAAGAGGCACTCATATAAACCATGATAGAAATGAGTAAGGGAAAAAAACAGCATAATGGGAACCAAGTGATTTCATGAGACAAGGGAAAGGTCACTTTCGTTCCCAATGTTGCTCCACCCTTTCTGTTCCAAATAGCTCATCAAAAGGTAGATGGGTTTTCTGGCTAATAATTAGAAGAGGGATCCATAAGGAACAACTTTACATCCTCAGTGGTATCCAACCAGGAACTCCAGCTTTTAACTATGCTCTTATCCAAAGCTTTACTTAACAGGATGCTGGCAGTTATGCAAGCATATATGGAATTTATTTAATAACAATAAATAACAACAATAATAGCACTGCACTAAACTAATCACAAAGCACCTCTGCTTTCACTGCTAGAGAGTATACACCTTGCTGGAGCTGGCAGCAAAGCATGCTGCAGCTCCCAAAAACCAGGCAAGTAAAAAAACTATTATGCAGACCAGCAGGCTCAGATAACTTGCAGCCACAAGCCAGAAGAGCTGCTGAAGTGGATTGTCTTCTAGGGCCAAACAGTCTGACATCAGAAGGTCCTCAGGACAACTGCCATATACAGTATTGTCAGCCCTTCATAAAGAAACCTGGTATTTCACCTGCTTCTTTTCCCCCTTAAGAAAGGCAAAAAATACTTGTAAAAGTTATTGAATAAAAACAAAACAAATCTTATTTGGAAAGTAAAGATCTTGTTGAATTTCCCAAATTAACTGAAAAATGGATTTACTGATGGCAGAAATACAGGGCCTGAAGGACTTAGTTTGGGGTTGTTACTCCTTGGTCCAAGGGGATGCCATCAGTAGCAGTTTTAGACTGAGCTTTGATTAATGAACTCCCCTGCAACAGGACTGAATATACATTGTTCCCAGTATGCCTGCAGAGATCTAGGTATCTAGTATATATATATATATATGTATATAAATATACAAGGATGCTGGGGAGGGACTCTTCATTAGGGACTGTAGTGATAGGACAAGGGGTAACGGGTCCAAACTTAAACAGGGGAAGTTTAGACTGGATATAAGGAAGAAATTCTTTACTGTAAGGGTGGTGAGGCACTGGAATGGGTTGCCCAGGGAAGGTGGGAATGCTCCATCCCTGGTGGTGCTCAAGGTCAGGCTGGACAGAACCTTGGGTGACGCGGTTTAGTGTGAGGTGTCCCTGCCCATGGCAGGGGGGTTGGAACTAGATGATCTTAAGGTCCTTTCCAACCCTAACTATTCTATGAGTCTATGATTTTATAACACAACATCATAACTCTGGATTCCCCACAGTTATTAATTTGGTAACTGAATTTCCAGGTTTTTGTTACACATTTCTCGTAACATTTCATGCTATTACCCTAGAAGCAACGACTAGGGGAAAGTACTCTTTATACTCGTTGGGATGGGATATGCTTTTTTTATACCTTTCAAGAGCATAACCAACAAGGTAAAATTTCCACATTCTGCTAAATTGGTAGAAAAAGGGAAATAATTGCTATCATACTGAGAATGTCCTGATCTGATATCATAGTATTCCAAACTCAATGCATGCTTCTGACTTTGGGGGAAAGTCTCTTCTTTTTAAGAGCTGGAGCTGAATCAAACATTTGGGGTGTGCTTGCAGGTGCGTTCACACAGGCAGCTTCACATCAGCAACAAACAACTTCCATCTTTCTCTGGATTTGGAAACAGGGGTTGTTTGTTCCTTTGGAAACTGTTTTAAATGGTGTCATTATTATTGTTGCTGCTATTCTAAAACTGAACAGGGCAAAAAGTAACGCTGAGTAAACACAGTTTTACAGTCAGCTTCATTTGGCTTCTTTAATTCCATGTGTTTGACTTGACTGCTAAAAGATGTGCAATTACAACTCAGCCTAAGACTAAACATTCATGCAGATATCCTAGCTTTTGACCTTCTTCAGAAGGAAAAAAAAAAACAGAAGAGAGAAGAACTGGCTATGAAATGGCAAGTTCGCCATCACATTTTCATTTGGATAGAAAGCAAAAAAACCCTGAAAAAAAAATGTCAAACAAAAGTCTCTCTTACAGTTCTGGCAACATGCTAGGCCAGTGCGGTTCAACAAAAGGTATAGGGTAATTCTAACACCCGTGACTTCATGGAGATTAGACTAGGGCATGTCTCAACCGTGCCCAGAAGAAAACACGCAAAAGAGCTTTTAATACTCCATATTTTCACTCCATGCTGTTCTTGGGCCAGAGTTCAGATTCTGTTCAACGTCTCTCTCAATCTTGAGAGACAGCCAGTCATATTAATTTCATTTTGGATCTATTTCTTTCTCCTCTCTGGGTACTTTTCCGTAGTCTCTGTTGTTTGCAAAGACTGCTTAAATGCCCTCTCCAGCTGAGCAGCCAGGGCTCGGGTCCTAGGATGAACCTCCATGTCAGAGAGATCAGGTTACTTCTATACCTGATGATCTCACATGGATTTCACTCAACAAATATTCCTGAGAGTTGGGCCCCAAAGAGGCTATCTCTCTTACGAACATTTACATCTACTTATGGGAAAAGGGAAGGAAAGGAATATTCAAATTAAATGAGAAAATATCTGCAGGTGAGGTCCTTCAAAAGACATAAACAATATTATTCCTTTATTGATGAAGTTTCATACCCTCACCGAACACTAATGCCTGCACTCTCTTAAAGCTTCTTAATAGCACACAAGACAGTGGGGCTCAATCACCAACCCAGATTGCCCATAACCATGTGATTAACATAAAGACAGTAGTGCCTACCCCACTGACATGCTTCATTTTGCAAGGTCATCATCAGAAAAAAAGGTCAAGATTTTCATCCCATGGGAATTTCTGACATTTGGGACATTTCCCTGTTCTGAATCAACCCAGAAGGACTAAATATCAGCATTAGTATTTTCACAGAACAAACTGTATAGTCTATATCACAGTCCCTTCTCCATACAGGATCAAGCAAAGGAAATTATCCTTTGGAAGAAAAGCTAAAATTCTTTGTGGAGTAAGTATTTCAACCTAGAGGCACTTTAGACAAAGCACTGCCAGAAGTTGCCTCTAACTGAAGGAGATGTTCAGGTACCGTGAGACCACCATACAGTCAAGGCCTAAAGTGCACTGGGTTCCTTTGAAATGAATGAATATATTTGCTAAACTCTTCCCACAGATGTCCCTAGTAAAACAAATGCGTCTAAACACAGTATTGATGTAGCCAGCCAATGCTAAATCTATTAAGCAACAACCTTCTGACCGCATGGGAATTCTAATGAAATAGCAAAAGCCGAGATTGATATGACACAAAACACAGAGAAGACAGGACCCTTATGCAGCAAAGCGTGTTTTTCATTGCTCTTGTCTCAAAGAAATATGGTTTAGTGGCTTTTTTTTTTAACATTGATTTTAAGAAAACTTCACTCTGTATCCAGCTTTGATGTAGATTCAATGTCATATATTGATAATCTGACAGAAGAACACTGGGTCCAACCTCTGTACATCAACACCCATGACGTGTGGAAAGGGTAATGGCTACTCTCCAAGGGTGATTCATCTGAAGCATCTGGGACCTCTGATATTCCTGCTTGAGCTCATTGCTGATGCACAATGTCATACCATTTGCCCTGAACAACATAAAGCTTGTCTTGAAACACACCTACCCTTATCAAAGGACATATTTCCCTAGGAAAAGAGGAAAGCCAGCCACGTATTTGATCTGCCTGGACATGAATAAAGAATGTTTTGTTTCTCCCTAGTCTCACAATACACACTGATTCTATTTTGTACAAAATGCCTGTTCATTCATCCCAAAACTATTGTCCCAAACACTTTTACCTTTACCAGTCTTCTGTGAGAGCCAAAATATAATATAGATTGAGGTTCTTGGTAGAGGATTGACATCCAAAGACCAAACAGATATGGAGCTGATGGACTGAAAGAAAGCAGGGCAACCACAGGAGTGCTTCCAGGCAGTCTGAAGAGGAGCTGAAAAAGCTTGGGAGCAGAAGGGTACTAGGTGGTACTCAAGAAAAACATTCTCCTTGATACCATTTCAGTAAGGAGTACATTGTTGGGAGAGAATTTAATTACAGGAACAAAGTGTCATTTTTTTTCCGGAAGAGAATTGGGTTCATTTTTTTCCCTCCATTTCAAAATTCCTGGTTGATGTTAGGGATGAAAGTCAGAACAGACAATACACTTCGCAGCTGCCTCTATCACATAAAACCAGCATTTTCAGTTTTCACAAACTCTAAAGCTTTCTCCTGGAAAAGGCTGCGCACTTACAGTCAAGTGCTAAGTAATTGCAATTGTCAGGTGTCTGCTCTCTGAATCCAGGCCATGTTTTAGATAATTAAGCTTGCGAAAGACATACTACTTGTTTTCAGTGGATCGCTGTCTATCGACCTTGCCTGGCACTTGGAAATATTTCATAGACCTGTTCCTGTTTGCTGAAAAAAAGAGGGTGCAGCTAAAGACTTCTCTGAGCTGATAATCCAGCAGATAAAAAACATTCCATTCTGAGCTACAACTCTTCACTCAAAGGTGGAGGATATTTGATATACTCTGCTTTCAAATTCACTGAAGCACACTATATGCTCCCATGTCTCTAATAACTTCCAGCCTTATAAGAGATAAGAGTCTCTTGAAGCAAAACAAAAAAGACAGACCCTCACAGAGAGGAAACACAGTTGCTTTTACTAAGATCTAGGGCAGAAAGGAGCAGAGAGATGGAAAGAACTTCTTTGATTATCAGTTCAAGTCCCTCAAAACCTACAAAACTTCTATCAAACTTCTTGCTTGGAGCAATGAAGTTATTGCCCTACTTCTCCTCTCCCCAGGTTCTTCAGTTTCTAGCACAAAAGCCTATTCTGTCCAGAGGTGGAAATGGTCATCTTCTCTCTCTCTGTCCCCCAAATTCGATGTACTGGTACCAAAATCAGTATCTCTACAGTGTATTATTAATAGAGTTGCATGAGAAACAAAGCAAAATGTGTATTCATCCAATATTGGTTCATCACATCTATCAAGTTTGTAGAAGAACATCAAGTTTGCAGCGCTATTCATCCTCCGATGCCTTGAAACTTTCCTTATGCTGCCCAGTTTTTTATGTTTCTGGTTTGGTGCCTGCAATAAGCCTAGTTCACAGTCCAGGATGAATGGAAAATTTAAGTAATTTCACTATCTCTGAGTTTTTGTGCAGTAAGGTTATTTGCGTGTTAATGTCAATGCAATGAAGGTGTACGCATGTTTACAAGACGTCAGTGTAAGACTCCTGAACACATTTAAACCAAGTTTGTTGTCAAATTAATTAAACATTTCAAATCCCTCGAATGTATACTTTGTTCAAAGCAATTTTTCATTAAGAATCTAGTCATCCATGAACAATTCAAAGTAAACTTACTTCATGTGCTGACAGCTCACAAGTCAAACTTGTGCATTTTTAAAGGGGGGGGTGGGTAATGGCAAATGCATTTCTATTTTCAAAAGAGAATTTAATGCAAGGCAAATATTAGGCCTCATTACCTACAGAAATTAAACCTATGTAATTTGTGAGGCTTCCTCAAGTCTAAGTATTGTTCTCTTCAGTATATGTATCTAAATGGTTCAAAGGATACATTCAAATTTATAGTCATATTGACAACATGCACCAAGATTCCCATTTCAAGAAAGAAAAAGAGCTTAGAGAACTGCAGTTCTCAGATCAGACTAAGTTAATAGGTGCAAAATGTTATTTAATCAGAAGCAGAGATGAATATATTTACACTAGATTTGACTGAAATAGGAGACAGAGAAGACTGGGCAGAAAGGAAGAAGCTCAGTTGGCAAGGGAAAGCATAAACAATTTCTATTTTATTTTTTTGTCTCCAACCTTGGACAAAAATCCTACCCTGAATAGTTTGGACATTACCACACACATGCACTCCCCTCCTCTGCCTTGTTACATGCTTCCTAAGGGATACTTGACAAATGCCTATAAAATCAACAGAAAATCCAAATCTAACATCTTCTCACTGTGAGCCCACACAGCCTGCTGCCGATCACGCAGACCATTTGGCAAGCGCTGGATCTGCAGGAGAGCAGCTGCTCCAGCCACTCTCTTCCAGTAACATCAGAGATATGATGACTTGGGGAAAAATTAACCAAGTGATCAAAAATGGAATAAAAGATGTTAAGAGGTTTTTTCCTCCCTGTAAACATCAAATCATCCTCCATGCCCAACTGACTCTAATACTGCTCTGAAACTGGAGATATTGACAACTCAGGCTACTAGAATAGACAAACTAAAATAGTCCCAGCCACAACAAGGACTTGCCGTCTAAGCCACAGAGGGAAGAGGACTGCAAAGCACACAACAGTTTGTGGGCAACAAGAGCTCAGTATTTACTGCTCAGCCTCTATAGCTTAGGCTCTTTATACCCCCAAAATGCAAGGGTTCCCCTGTTCTGGACTTCATATAACTTGGAAAGAGCACACAGTGGATGAAAAAAAATACTTTTGTGAAGAGATTGAGAAGCCACATTGCTTTTAATTCACATACACAGGAAATATACTTATTTAGACAAAATATTAACAAAACTGGAGTACATCAGCCTGTTTCTTTATCACTGTCAAGCATTAAATTGAGATCGTGCCCTCTACACCAGTTCAAGATTCTTCCTGGGCAGTTCATTATTTATTTGGAAACATTAAATATTTGCAGTTTACCTCTCTGATCTTGACTCGTCCCTTAACTAAGTTTTGGTGACTCTGCGGGTCTTATATGGCTTGCTCTGATCAGATGGTAACTCTGCTTTCCCCCTAGAAACATCCTGTTTCTCCAATCTCTGCTAGGACACAGCCCCACCAACCCATTATTGTAACACTGCCTTTCCTGCAACAGCTCATATCTACAACTGAAAGACAAACTCTTGTCTTAACCATGAAAGATGTGTGCCAGCCTTTCTGCAGAGGTGAATATGCTTTCACAGGGATGTTTCAAAACAATACTGCAATTTTGTACTCTATAATTTCAATCAGGATTCACTGTCTGCCTACTCAAGAGTGCTATTACCCAGAGCATCACACTGTGCATTATGGAAAGCATCTCACTACTCCATATATCACTTGAACCATGTTATACATTGCAAGCATGAATGTTTGTACAGGGATCAAGGCAGTACTCACTGCATAAATACCTGTCACACCCTCCTCCTCTGCATAGGGAACCTACTGCAAAACATCAGTGCCTCAAAATTCAAGGAAACCCCCATGCTTACAGTTAAATGTGTTTACACAGCTTGACTGATATGAGCATGAGTCCCATGATGTTTCAAGCCTCATCTACTAATTGATTTAATAAAAGTCACAGCCGAGAAAGTTCTTTCGAAACACTACAGAAAAAGTTGTAAGACTCTTCTGTGATACTGCACATACACACGGAGTTGTTTATATCCTCTTGATCTGGTTTACTCACTCTATTACTAATATCCTTATTCCAAAATTAAATCAGTCTTACCAAACATAATGCTGTTTTCCCCCATTTCTCTATTAATGTCTCTTGATGGCCCTTTTATGTTCCCTTCTCTTTAGCTTGACCTTTTTTGGCTATTTCTGTAAAAGCTTCAACTCTCAATCTCCAGAGCAATGACTTTCCCCTGAGCTTGCTTTGTTCCCAGTTTTGATTTTATACTCCCATACTAGCGCTCACTCTTCACATATTTGTTTACAGAACAAAAGTCACCAGTCTTTAAAAGCACTATGGAGTAGAAAACACCCCTTTTAGGTAATTTTATTCAGCTGTGCCAATAACAACAGCTATCTCTAGTCAATTCTACTGTGATGTGCAATTACTTTCTTGGAGTAAAAAGAAGCAAGACAGAACAAAGACATGCTTAAAACGTTACCTTCAGAAGATGATGGGGAAACATACAGAACAACTCAATTATGTTTTCAGACCTACATGGCATATAGTACTGATGAAACACAGACACTTCTGCAATTTTTTTTCCAATCAACCAAATTTGTATTAAAATGGGTTGGCAACGCTTGTTACACTAAGGAGAACTATAAACACTGCCAACTAAGGCATATATAGATCACAAAACCTGTTTATCTCTAAATGTGTGTTACTTTGTGCTACAGAGAAAAGAAATGCAACTCTCTCCCAGCAAAACCATCAATTTTTGAATGACAACCAAGGCAAAGGTAACTTACAGAGAGCAACGGGATGGCAACTTTTCCAAGAAAATCAGGGGGTTTATCTCCATCTTCATCAAACACCGTCACTTCCAGAACATCATGAATATCTTTAATCGGGCTGGAACAAAAAGCGCAGACACATAAGAAAATAATATTCAATACACAGGCACACAGTCTCCTCCACAAAGATCAGAGGAGACTGTTTTACTAATTAATTTTGTATTGCCTTGGAGTATAAAATTAGCTTTTAATTAAATTCCCCCCAAAATGAATCAAATGATGGGTATTCCCCAAGCTTTTTCCTCATGTTTCAGTCCCATAACTAGGTAAAGAAAGTAACTATCAAATGGTGGTCAAAAACGGTGACATCTTCTGTGTACTGGTGATTCCAACAGTGTAAAACTCAGCTCTCCAACAGAGAAATCTGGTGACTGAGAGATGCCAAGGGCTGAATTCAAACCCAGACTTTAGAACACTAAAGAAATAATACAGAAAAAAAAACTTATATAACTTCATTGGATTTAATACAGCCATTCTGCCCCAAAAGAAGGTCGTTTCAGAGCTCCCAGAACCTATGCTGCAACATGATGGAGTTGCTCCCAGTTGTCTCTCCAGCTAGAAGTTGTAGCATGTTCAGTGATACGACCTGGCGTCAGCCAAGCCACCACAAAATGCACTGTTTTCAAGACATTATAACTTTAAAATATACTGAAACCTGCCACTTCTGCCATCATACTTCCACATTCCACTCCAAGACATTATCATTTTCCATATGATAGAGCTACCAGTGGTATAAAGTGTTAAAACCCCACAGTGACACACACAGATAAGTGTGCTTCAGAATATCTGCATATGATGTGAAAGGCTCTCTGGTGGTACTGAATGCTCCAGCTGAAACAGATTCATCCAGTCAAAGCAACCCACTCTTCTCCAAAAGAAATCTACATCAGTAGCTTTTAAGGTGATTAATTGAAAACTTTTTAAATGGCAGAACTCTAAGGAAAGATGTGAGAGCCTGACTGGCTCTGCAGATTTGATGCTTGGACTAACCACACAACAGCAATAGGAAAGTTAGAGAATAACCTGGAGCTCACACTTCTGAGACCCACAGGAAGCAGAGACGCAAATGTTCTTTTAAAATAAGTTTGGATTCTTATTAGATTTATTTTCTTGGCTGAACATCCAAGAAGACTCATCTGCTGGCACAATCTCAGAGTAAACAGTGATGAGTGGAAGCTTCTTGAGAACAGTGAAGTAACAGAAAGGTCTCCAAGAGGCTTGCATTTGGCTGCACCCATGAATAAAACAGAAATCCAGCAAAGTACTTCTATGAAAGAGATCAAATACTTTTGTGTTCTCATCCAGCCCAGTATTTATCAATGCTGCTTTTGCAAGAAGCACATCATTCTTAAACAGTTCTTTCATTGGATAGGTACAAGTATCATAAATGCTCCAGTGCCAGCTCTGACAGGTGTCTTCATTGCCACAGACTACTACAGTCTTAGAGACATCTCTCATTCAGTTATTCACAGACCTTTGTCAGCATAAAGCAAGATTTTAGAAAAATTTGCTGTCAAAAAACAATGCCTTATCACTTTTTTTATTAAAGTACCAAGAATAAAAGAGAATACTTTGATTTCCATAAAAATTTAAGCCTCTAATTTGACTCGTTTAAAATTAGAAGATACACCACGGACAACATGAGCTCTAATTTTCTGCTTGCTTACAAATTGAAGAATAATTCTACTATGGTTCAATGAAACATTCTATTTTAAATTACGGAAAATGTAAGCGTGAGTATCTGGTCTCTACTTTCTGTTATATTATCTATTGGATCCAGCTATGACTCCATTACGTCTAGTCATGATTCTTCCTATAAATATCACAGTAATTTTTCTTTTAATGACTTCTATTAATAAACTCCATGCAAGAACTAGTAAAAGGCAAAAGGCTTTAATTGAGTTATAGTTGATATTTCTCCAACATCCTCTCTGACTATGAAAAAATGACATATCTTAAACTTGACCTTTGCATTTTCCCAAAGTCAATAGCTTTCAGAGTTAAGCTGCTGCGCGGTGTTGCAGCTTGTTTTCAAAAGCAATCCACTTACAATGTGAAAACTTTGTTCCACTCTGGATTGAGGTTCTTGTAAACGGTGTGTGTTTGAAGCATGTCATTTCCCAGCTCTAATACACAGAAAGGATCACTTTTACCTAGGGAAAGAGCAGACAGAAAAAAAAAAAATTAAAAAGGAAAAAATATAAATGGACCGGTTATTTTATTTAGTATTCACACTCTTGGGGGTTGCAGGAAGGCTGAGGAAGTGGTTGGCCAAATAAAATTAGATCCATTAAGACAACTGTAAATTGCCTTGCTCTGTTGGAATGACTTGTTAAATAAACAACATCCAGATGCATCCACAGTTCTGGAAACTCTTAGCACTTACCTTACAACTCATTCAGGTGGCTTCCCTCTTAATACCTGAAATCTGAGGCTTACAGTGAATTGTCTCTAGGTCTTTATAGTTAGAAAAATCTGCTCACATTGACAATTACTCCGATGATATTACAAAAGCACTGCCGTCGTCCTAAGCCATCTAAGTACCGCTGCTGCAGTTACAGCTCTCTAGTCTATCTTCTGCTTAGAGTCTGGGGTCATCTTCAGATGATTACAGAATTAAATACCCACACCATGGGAAGAAAAGCGTAATACTGTCTGTATCAGCAGAATTTCTTCAATGAGTTCCATGAGAGCAAGCCCTTAAAGCTATGAAACTTTACGCAGTGCCACAGTTTAAACAAAACCCAGCATCAACCACAGAATCCATGCATGAACTGGGTATACTGCTTAAAGCAAATAAAGCAAACCCCAAAAAATCAAACAGAATCCACCTTCCTCTCAAAATAAGGATATTGTCATGGAACCTATTATAGCAAAGACACATTTACTGATGCTTTATTTTTGATAACTCATATCACATGAAATTTGTAGCTTTCAAACTTATTGCAGATCAGCAGTTTCCACCATGAGCAGAGTACCCTTTATCAGCATGTCTGACTCAGTATTTGATTTAATCTCATCTTCAGTGTTCACGTATAACTCATACACAGGCACTCCAGCCTGATTTGTACGTAGGCAACTAAATATGTCTGCAATGCAGGGATTTAGATAGCAGACAAATAAGATATTTAAGAAAAAGCTGTCTTTTATTTAATCCTTATTTTTGGTGTTATTAATACAGAGCTCTTAAGGTTATTACTGAGAAGTTTATAAACTAAACTGGAATCTTTTCAGTATGTAAACAGTGGGATATTAACTAGTCAATATTGGTAAAGTTTAAAGACCACGTGTATTACTGGAATCTATTTGTCTTCTCCTTTTCAGCTTACATGCCTTTTCCCTGATAAGGGTGGAAAATGCACATAGCCTTTCAGAGAAACCGCTTGAAATGCAAACTGGTATATGCCAAAAACAATCCCACTGTATAATTTGGTACTCTGAATGCTATTTTTTGGTCAGCGAGCAAATGCAGTGTTTGAGAAGAACTCTCGTGCGTACACAGAAAACATCCAACAAAGCAGAAAAAGTCATTTTCATGTCAACAAAACTATTATCTAGGAATACAAAAGTATGGAAACCTCAAACTGAGCTAGCTGTGGCTGAGGAGCTTCTACATATTTGATATAGCTGCACGGAAACTAGCCTAAAGTTTATGTTAGATGGTGAAATATGGATTTTCAAAAGCCTAAAATTTATGTTCAATAGTGAAATATGGATTTTCAAAGCCAAAACAGATACTATATTGTTTTCTGATAGCTATTATTATAGTAGACTAAAAACTTGAAATTAAAATATGCAGTTAAAATCTATAATGTCAACAAAATTATAATGAAAACTGAAATCCCAATCGCACCAAAATCCAATCTTTTTTATGGGAATAAGGTGGTATTACACTTGTGGTCAGATGACTGGTCTGCAGAAGTTCTCCCACACAAGACTCACGACTGTTATGGGACAGGACAGGGAGGGAAAACTAGCTGCTCATACTGCTCCTCTGTTAACCATTGGAAATCTTTGTAGCTCTTAGTGTCTCTATGATATTCCCTTTATCAGATTTTTAGCTGGTCTTTGAATTTACTTTTATCAATAACAATAAATCTGAGCAGTCTCCCTGGCAATGCAGGAAATATGGCACAGCTCTAGGAGGGCTCTATTATGGAAGCCCATAATTGCTACACTAATCATTTATGAATGGCTCAGAACAGATAATTAATCTTTATGTCTCTCATTTCACGATCAGAAATTATGCTATTTTTACCTAAAATGGCTGCATCCTTTTGCAATTTGGTGGGTCTATTACAGCATAATACTAGGATATTTTCAGCACTGCCATTGAAAAACAATTTGTCATTTGCTTCGTGAATCAGGCTCAAAGCCTGGGTTATTTTGAATATAATGACAGACTGAGTAACCTTTTACTTAAGCAGAATTTCATTCTGTGCTATGCACAAGGAATGTGTGTCACACACTCTGTATGAAAAGTTTTTGAATTGCAGAATCAAGAACCTGTGTGTCTCTTCCAATGTTCATTATCCACCCACATGTTCCTGTTTAAGTATTGAGGGAAAGGGGGCCAAATCCATCACTGATGCAACTGCACTAGCATCAGTGAAGTTTTCCAAAGGATACATAACCTTCCAGGCTCAGCTCTTTCCCTGGACACCGTCTGTATTAAAACCTTATGTGCTTCTAGATAGCCCTAGCCTTGCCATTTGCCAAAGGCTCTGCTTTGCTGTGGTACCCTTATTAAATCTGTTAGTAAGATGTGGTTACACTCCTAATTCTGTATAAATGTACACATTATATCAATTTTGAAATGGATTTCTATACAAGATACCATTCATATTGGCAGGGGTTTGTGTTTGTTTTCAAATTAAGTTCTTCAATTCTCTAAAGCACTGCTTTCTGCAGTAATCTTTTTTAGCAATGCAGGGTTAAGCAGTGAATTGAAAATGAACATAATGATTCATCTTGGGTTTTCTCTTTTGGTCCTTATTTTCTGAGTAATGTTCTCTTACATTATGATGTCTTCATGAAGACTGGGGTATGGGGCAAGAGTGTTTTCTCTCTAGCATTTGGAAAAAGGGAAACAACCTCAGGGCAAAAGCAAGCACACAGACTAGGTGGATACCCCATCCCTGGAAGTGTTCAAGGACAGGTTGGAGGGGACTTTGACCAATGTGGTCCAGTGGAAGGTGTCCCTGCCCATGGCATGAGGGTTGGAACTAGGTGAGTTTTAAGGTCTCTTCCAACCCAAACCATTCTATGATTCTATGACCTTTCATGCCTTTATCAACAAGTTATCTGTAAAAATGACTATGTCAGCAAATGCACAACATACAATGCTGTCTTTGAATTACAAGCTGCTGCAAGATACAGAATGAGAAGATCTCCACACTCCTGGAATACATGGTAATAAGAATATCCAAGTAGTTGCTACAAAGAAGTATCCATTTGCTACTCCTTCTATGGAAGAATAATATAAAGTTGTATTTTTAAAGTTGCTGTCAGGACCAAACGCCAATTTGAGGTACAGTTCATTGAAAAATCTATCCTTTTCTTGGAATAAGAGCTAGCTCCAGAAAGATCACCCCAAACTGAAGCCTCAAACAAGCTGCAAGAGAAATCTCACTCACATCCCCATCACTGGCAAGCCTTCTTTTTCAGGTGACAGCCTGCAGCACCACCCAGACCCACACACTTAACACTGTGTCAGACACCCCCAAAACCTTTCAGTCTTGCTCACAAACTCACAAGGAACCTGATAAAAGATGGGGCAGCTGCTTTGCAGGCAACATCACTTTATATCAATTCTTACTTTACATATTTCTGCTGGAAAATGCAACAGCACACCATGTTAAGCGTTACCAGTCACACCAGTCAGATCTAAAGAGGAAATCAGACCTCCATTCACTGGACTTTCCCACATACTTTTGGGAGCAAAACCCATTTCGTATCTCATTTCCCTAAGGCAGGTTTCACCACTGAAGAAATGATGGGAGGACTTTTCTTTGATCAATTGACAGTGCTGCACATTCTAAGTAGCACTCACAATATATTTTAGCAACACATGCTGCAAAATAAAAATAAAATACCTGCAAAATCTGCTGCCAACAGATCCACCGCCTTTAAAACTTTGACTTGTAAGAAGCCAATGTCCTTTATGTCCCAAAAGGAATTCTTTATACACTGTAAACAGGAAAGCATAAAGATGTATTTCTTTTGTAAGAAACAGATTATCGAAATATTAAATGACTTGCATTTTTATATCCATTGTTATTTCTGCACTGTTTCAATTTGGCAGCTGATACACCTATAAATACATGCCCACTATCCCCGTCTCACTGCATCATGACTCTGAGGTTCACAACATCACACACTACCCGCTCCCAAGGAAATTCTCCATTCACGTAAGTTACATGCTAAACTTATGGTGGAGATTGGAAGGAGTCCTACATGTTTATGCAAGTATCATCTGCCAAATAAACCAGAAAACAGGACAGGTAGACCTGGAGAAGCAGCACGGGTCAGGAAGGCAGCACCCTCCCCCCATCAGGAGTGAGGCATCTTTCCTCAAAACCTTCAGCTTGGTTCAAAGTCCTCATGCCTCAGTCTCGTACCCCATTTCAGAGAGATAAACTTATTCCTTCTTAGCCAGCTTTTGAGGCATGGAAGCCATCATATAGCTTCATCTTCCAGCAGCTGACGGTCCAGGATATATCCTCCCCAAAGGAGGAAAGAAAGCTAAGCTTGCTATGATCTTTCTATGTTATCTAGTGTGTCCCACTTCCATGATAATCTCTTAATACTATTCAAGTTTGCAAAAACAAGTATTAGCTTAAAACTCAAAAACAAGCGGCCAAAACTCAAAAAACTCAAAACAGTGGCTCGGGTCTATCTGACCCACCAATCTCCCTGTCATTTTGAACAGAATAACTATTTTGTGCAATAGTTTTTCTCTGGTAGGAAACATGTTATTATGACTGGACAAATTTTCCTTCTTCCTTCAATTTTGACTACTTTCAGAACTAGAGAAGGAAAAAAAAAAAAAAAGAAGGAGGTAAAATAAAGCAAACTCACATATCGCTGTGAAATCTGTTGCCGTTCACTGGGGTCTCCCAAAGGGCAGACACACAGATCAGAGATAGACACTCCTGTACATGGGGCAACAGCAATCAACATGAGCAGGGACCCCGGATGTTTTTCCAGAGGCAGCTTTAAGCAATTGGTCTGCTTCATCGGCAGGGCAGAAACATCAACCTGGCATCTAGAACAACATCACCAAGGGTTAATAAGAAAAAGGAGGTGAGGGGAGGAGGGAATACAATATTTATACTGATTTCAGTAGCAAGTGAGCACCAAAACTCATTGCTTGTTCAAGATGGAAAGAATGCAAAAAATAAGCATCTCAAATTTGGGAAACCAATTAGCCAGTTTCTATTGCATGTACCATCGAGTTTTGTTTTCTGGTTCACCTACTGGTAAATAGAGGTAAAAGGTTTGGGCTGCAAATACAGTAGGAAAACTTCATTCTGGCCTGCCTCACTTCCCCTCTAAAATCCCCAAGCGTTTTGTGACGGATTTGAAACGCAACTTTATTTCACCTGGGGGAAAAGAAAAAGGGCAAATGCAAAATGTAAAACATTAGCCTAAAATGGATTAGTTTCTTTAGTCACATACTCCATTTTATGCTACATTATACTGTATGCCCCAATCTCTTTTACAAGCCTTACTAGAGCTCCATTTTCAGTGTACGGTTATATTTCCCAAAGGGCAGGATTGTCTTTAAAGTCGTCCCCCCCCCCCCCCCCCAAACTCCCTGCACTTAATATGTATCATTAACCTGATACTTCCCCTAAAAACAAAAATAAGGAGAGAAAAAAAGAGAAACATTCATAAAGAGACAATAATAAAGGATGAGTATGGGCTAAGGCAGAGAGAGATCAGTAGAGAGCCAGTTATACACAAAGGGAGCGGTTAAATGCAACAGAAAGCCTAATCACTTGGCTCGGCTAAATGCCTTCTATTTAGAAGTCCAGTAAATGGAGTGGAACTTTTCTGAACCTCTGTGGGGTTTGGCTTTTAGGAGCAGGCTGAACAAAAGTTACAGATGAGAAAGGAATCAAACAAGGAAGGAGAAGCTTTGCTGCCCCGGTGCAGGGGCATTCGCGTTTCTCAAAGAGATGGCGAGCGAATGATGGAGAGTAAGAGCTTTTGCTCCTCTTAATGCCTGCCGACAAGTTTTTATTTAAACTAAACTTGTTAAGGTGTTGTCTTAATAGGCTAAAATTCCACAGGGTTCCCCCAGGTGGGTTTCTTCTGGGTAAATGGTGCATGTAGTGTTCCTGATTGATCCCATTCCAGTAGTAGAGCTGGAGCAGTTTATACCCATCTGCTATAAATTGCATGCTTTCCGCTTCTTAACAGCCTATTTTCTGTGAATGCTAAAGAGGGTGGGAAAAAAAAAACCAACAAATAAACCCGAAACATTGCCTGAAAACCCAAGAAGCTATGCTATGAAGTAAAAGTCATTGCTGTGATGAGTTTATAAGTCATCCAGAAGATCCATGTATTAAAACACAGCTCTTTGAGCAAGCTTCTTCTGACTGGAATCAGTGGGGATGGCTTTGCCTTAAGCATGTTCTTTGCTGCTCACTGCACTGAACGTACAACAGGTTGCAAGTTTACTCTTATTAACTGCTTTCAAGTGCTTTGAAAGAGAAAGAAAATAAACCAGGAAGAGTACTAACACTGTTCGGTGTGTAGGCTGCCTCTCGACACAATTTCCAAGTGTGAGAGAGGCTGCGTTTAAAGCTCGCTGCTACACCTAGACTCTTCAGAAAGATATGACAAGAGAAGTTACAGCAGAAAGGAAAACAAAGCAGCAACAAAAAAGGCAAGTTTTTGGGAAAAAGACCTTATCACTTCCACTCTGGAGGTCATCACCACCTTGGTTGCATTAACACAGTTGCTTCTCAGACCACAGCAGTTTTACTAATACTTTAGGTATCAGTGCAAAAGAGGGAACATATGGATATCTTGGGGGTTATCTTTATTTCTTTTACAGATGAAGAAACTGAAGGAAGGAGAGGGGAAAACAGGGTCACCCAGCTGGTCTGTGATTCAGCTGGCAATAGAGGCCACATCTCCCACATCAGCATTTCATCCACCACCCACTCAACACAGTCCACAACTGGGAAAAGCTGCGTTTGCTTTCTTATGTTAAGAACTTTTAATGGAGTAAGAGAGAAAAGACAACTTGTTCAGACAACGGTGCATCTCCCACCAATAGATAACTTCAGAAATCTCACATACCTCTGAGACAAAGTTAAATATAATTCTAGCTTGTTTGGGCAAATTGGAATTGTTTCTCTTATTAAAAGAGATTTTATTTTCCAAAGGTCAAAGAAAAGACCAAGTATAAGTGTGTGGGGGTAGGAGGGATGCACATGTGGAGGGGAAAACAGCAGGAGGTGGAATATAAGCATTTCTTCCTCAAATCATGTCTGATTTCCATGCAAACTGACTTCCTTAAAACATCTGTGTTCACTCAAGGTGATGGTATGCCTCTGTATTTTCTTTTGAGGAACTGAAAAGAAAATCCACATTTGCACTTGCAAATGGCAAAAGGCTTAAGGAAAAATAAAAGGACAATCTGTTTCATTTAGGTTATACAATGTAATTGATCAGGCGGCAAAGAGTGCAGCTTGGTAAAACAATTAGACATTCAATTTACTATATAAATTCAGTGGTGTCCACACAAACGCTTCTGCACTATTAAAATGAGTCTAATGATTTCCAAACTACTTCCCCTATCTTCCTGAAACAGAAACTTTTCCTTTCTTTCTCAGCTTTCTAGCTGGAAAGACCTTATTACAGATAATTATTTCACAGGAAAGTGGGAAGAAACTATCATGATGGGCACAGTATAAAACTAATGGAAGCAATCCGCTTTTTGCTCAAAAGTTGCCTGATCTGAATGCAAAGGGCAAAAGTCTCAGATTATTTGTATTTTAGATGATGCAAATGATGTTCTGAGTTAAATTCCCAGCACAGTAATCCCATCTCAGAATAGGATAGCTCTGCTTTTTACCATCTTTTGCTACGTTAAGCATTATATTCAGATATAATCTTTCACACCCATGGTTATATGCATGACCTATAGGGGATACAGTTCTGTAAATTAAAAGTGCACTGTGCACACAGATGTATCACTATTTTTAACCACAACTAATTAAATGCTTTCCTTCCTCCTCCTGATCAATACCGAGGTCTACACCTCTATATTAACCTCTAGTTCTGTACAGGATAATACCACAGCTTTAGTTTTCATTTAAGACTGTCCTTTTGACTTGTAGCCCTTATTTTTGCTGCCAAACCTCCCCCCACCCTTCCTTTTTTTATTCATTTTGCAGAAAAAAAAAACTTGAGAGCACTACACTGTAAATTTGGGGGTTAAATTATTTGTTTGACTTTTTTTCAGGGAATCAAATGTTAAAATCTCACTTAAAGGTAGAGAGCTTTGGCTCTTACCAGTAGCCACAGAGTTGTATTCTATTACCCAATCTACAGTTCATTAAATTATCCTTATCAAAGTATCCTTAAATATATATAAGGATCTACGAAAGCATCTGCACACAACATCGCCATTTTTTTATGTGCAGAGTTCTTGAAAGCCCTTCACAGAAGAGGTCAGAATCATTATCACAATATACAGTAAGATGTATCTAGATTAGCATTTGAAAAGGAGTTTCAAATGCCACAGGTGCCAGGAAGACAATTAATAAGGTGTTATTCCGACTTATTCTACAGATAAATTTTGGCTGTTTTATTCCTCCTCTGGCTTCATAAAATTTAAAGGAAAGGTTTGGGCACAGCCATAGGAGATTTTACTGCTCCATCCCAACAGCACAGCCTTTAAAATAAGGATTGTTTCTTGCTGCAAAGACACTGTTTCCTGAAGGCATTCATCATAAAGATATTGGATGCACTCCAATCTCATAGTCCTAAGTCAGGAATTTTTGTAAAACCTCTTTCTTGAGGTAGACATGTAAAGAAAAAAACCTCTAACATTCTGCAGCATCTCTTTTTCAAACCATACTCCTTAGTGCAGAAACTCTAAGAACCTGGCATAAACAATTTCACTCTGCCTGGACAAATTCTGCACAGTTAACACCTTTGTTTTTTAATATACATTAACATCATCTCCTGTTTATAGCATACCTCATATCCCAAAGGACACAAAAAGCACTCAATAAACGTTACCAACAGTTCTGTGAAGACTAAATAGAGGGATTATTTCACCCAGCACCAAACCAGCCACCCCCCAGAGTCAGACCCTGGCAGCTGAACCACTTAAGGCTACAGTATTTTAAGCAAGGATAAGAAGTTAGCCCCAGCTGGAAAATCTAAGGAGAAAGCAGGTAGGCTGAATGCAGTAATTCAGCTTGTGATGTGCATTGACAGCAAGAGTTCATTTTGTGATAGGAGAAGGGTGACATGAAATCCCACTGAATGTTTCCTCACTAATTCAGAAGCAAATGCCTCAGGTGTTAGTGTTTAGTACCAGAGGTCCAACACATTTCTTATTCTACATGTTCCACAGTCTCCACAGACACTTCAGGTCCTATTTCAAGAACAATATTTTACCTTGAAACCAAATTATGCCTGGGAAAAGAGCCATGTTCCGGGGACTTAAGGCATCCATCCTACATGAGATCCTGGTCTAAAGGAATTCAGATAAATCTTTATTCCACAGAAGTCCAGCAGTCTGGATTATCAGACATGACTCCACCTTGTGCATCTCCCCAACTTAAATATTGAAAATACATATTTAAAAGTCTAAGCAACACGGTTTAACCAATACAGCCTTAAGGGGAGCGTAATGAATTCTGACTGTATCCACAAATTGACCACAGAATTATTAAGATCCGTCAAATTTTGCCTTGTCCTTAAAATGATACAAATTATTTGAGGGCAGTTGGGGCATACTGTGATGTGTAATGACTGACTATAACCTACAAATATTTTACTGGAGAGTCTTTTTTACAATGATGTTGTGAAACCCAGAAATCTCAAAACTCAGCTTGGAAGTCATGGAGACAATAAACATGGCACCTCATAATGCTGGTTTTCCTGCAGAATCTTTTTCCATATTAGACTGCATTTGAACCCTTCATAATATACTATTTATGGGGTGTCAGAAGCTTCTACACTGTGAAAACAAGACTTGTTGTTATGCATTTGGTGTTTACCTAGTCTTTAAAATGTAGTGTTATTTTTTCCTGTTTCAATGCTACACTTTGCTGCACTTAAGGCAACAGCAGCAATACTTTTCTCTCCGCAGAGAAACGAAAATAACTTTAAGGTAAATCTATCACACGCTTCCCCACTGCTGAAATCTTTAATAATGGAATAAGAATTTTGCTGATAATTTTTTGCCACACTGAACACCACCTGCCAGAAACCAGTAGGAAAAATAAAGAGGGGAAAAAAGACTATGGAAGAATTGTTCCAGCATCAGGGAGGCTGAACAGAGGCAAGCCACAAACACTGCTACGTTTCTTAACTCTAAAAAGAATATCAGAAGTAATAAAAGTAACTGTGAGAATGGAAGGAACAGATTCATCTTCAGCCGCTTCTCCATGTGATGAGCAGCAGCATTCAGCCAGAAAGCATTTCCTGCTCTGCAAAACCACAAACATTTGTAGAGCCAAAGGGCATTGTTCTTTTCAGTGAATAGTTTCAAACTATTTGAATGCTTAAAGTAAAAGAATGTTCTTATGTGTTACTGTTATTTAGTCTGCAAGTTGTGAAACCCTCGCCAGGTGAGAACAGCAAGCAACTTGCCCCTAAGAATTTAGAGGTTGTGGCATTGATCCTGAAAACACATAAGCACAGGGGCTCACAGATAACCCAAAAGGGGCTCCAGTAAATTAAAGGTTCTTGGAGCTGCTGCATGTAGCCAACTGTGCAGATGCAGTTTGCAGAGATGGTTCTAGATGACAACACTGCAAGCCAAAAGAATATACAGTCACTACCAGGAAACTAAGACTGCACCAATACTGTTGTATTACGGAGTTAGAGTGGAAGGGAAAGAGCAGGGCATAAGAGCAGGAATTATATTCTAGTCCAAATTTAAAATAAAAGGCTGACTGCTATCCCACAAAAAGTCTCATTTGCTGATGTGGCATAAGATCATTACTTGAGAATCTGAAGCTATAGTGGAATAATACAGTGGGACTAAATCAGTCAGGAGATGGGCAAATCACCCGAGGCTGCTACCAAAAACAATGTCTGAAACATGAGCTTGTGCAACAGTGTGGAGTACCAAACCCACAGAGATCAGTCCTCTGTGGCAATGAAAAAGAGATTAACTGGATGAAGCAAGCCCAGGTAACAGGACCTACAGGTAAACAAGACTACAAGCACACACCATCCAAGTGTAAACAGAAGAAAGGCACACCAGTGCCACCCTCAAAAGAAGCACAAAGATCCCAGACCTGCCACCAGCCTGAAGCCTCATATCAGCCCTGCAGAGCACAATGGGATCTGGAGCAGTATCACCCTGCAACACAAACAGATGCTGCCTCTGTGCTGCTGCCAGCTCTCCTGGGAACAGCTGCCACTGAGCTCCCACGGGATTTTGGATTTTACAGCCAGCATGTGCAGAGTCAGCTTTGTGTCTCTGCATCCAGGTCGTGGCTTATCAATTACCTATTAATATGTTTTAATTAACATTCTCTAGCAGAGGCATCTGGGTATGACTGAACTGAGGAAAGATACAAAGTATGATGATAGGGTTTGGTCTTTTTAATTTATCAATTGATTTTAATAATGATAAACTCCAACATTATCTTTTGCACTTATCCCCCTTCAAAAACACAGAAAAAAATATTCCAAAAGACCAAAATCACAAATCCCTCCCCCCACAAAAAAAAGCACCTTACCTTCCCAAAAGCTCCTCATGCTTTTTGTTATCCTTTCTCCAGACCTCAATGTCCAACATATCCTTCCTGTCAGAGAAGTAGTGAAAATCAAACTGTTCCCTCCACTGAGGATTTGCACTCTTACACAGTGTCTAGAAAACATGCAGTTATAATATTTACTTTTCTTAAATGGTACTTATTTCCACAGTAAAGCACATATCATTTCTTCTACAAGAACAAGGCTGGATATTAGGGCATCAAGTATTAAGCTCATTCCAACCAAAGCTCCCCAGCCCATCACGGGCAGCCTTATTTTCCTTGCAGACTCTTTCTTCCCTCCCAGTAATGATAAATATGCAAGTGTAACATGAATGAATGCAAGGTGGATCCACCATCTTCACTTACAGTGGACTGTGGTGGTTATTCAACATCACACACTGGAAGAAACCACGAATAAGCCTTTTGAGGACAATCACCTGAAAACAGGTTTGAATGAATTAAGGAACCTAAACCAGTATTATTTGCCTTTCAATATTAAGATATAGGCAAAGAAGGCACAGCCCTGAAATTACTGACATCCAGTTAATTTGAGATCTGTAAATTGTCCCTCTGAGTTCGGTGAGATTGTTCATGTGTTCAGGTTACTCTGAGTATTCACTGGATTGGGACTTAAATCACTTGCAATTCGTATCACACTACACTACCCACCATCAATATCAGCATGACCACTGAGAGAACAGGAGATAGGATTAGCTGGACCATGACTGAGATTTCTCCCATCTTGTCTGCTTTTCTGGACCACGAGAGATTGTACTTCCTAAGTTGAATAAACTCCAGGAAAGGATGTGAAGTATTGCCAATCTGAAGAGTTATTAGGGGTAAAAGCAGCAGTCCCCAACTTTTGCTGGACCCCAGACAGAAATACTAAGCAATTAACTCACTGAAGGCAACCCTGTACTTGACCCCCCTTCTTAATTTTCTGTGACTGCAAACAGCGCAGTCTTGCAGATTCATGGCACAGGCTAAGGACCATTAAAGAGAAGAATAAAAAGGGATCTTAACTGGAATAACGTATATTTATTCTAAAATAACAAACCCATTTGCTATTTCTGAAAGCTGCTTTTCTAAATAAAAACATTCTATCATGACCTTGGTTTGAGGTCTGATGTGGCGGACAGAGTGGGTTTCAGATGAGCCTGCATCTGAAGGCTATCTGTGAACTTGCTCTGTACAGGAGGGGGTTTGTTTCCTCCTCCACCTTCTGCTTCCACACTTCCAGTTCATGACATGAAGTCATGCTCACAAAGAGCTTGCGCTTTCTCAACAGAATACTATTTTAATTAGAGCCTCTCTCTTTATTAGATGTGTGAGATGCAATACATATCTTTGGGAACCGCATCCATTTCTTAGATTCCCATGAAATGATACTGGATACAAGTAAACATAGCCTAGGAGAATAAAAATTAAAATCAAAACCATGGAATATTCTGTGTTTGGGGGACAGGTGTGGGTTCTGCTATACATAACATTGTTCAAGATAGGTGCTTTAAATTGAAAATAACAGTAATTCCCCTGCACTGGGAACCACTTCAAGTCTGCTTTTCCAGCATACCTAACTTTGCAAACCTAACTTCTGTATTGGCAGAGAACAAAACATGTGTGATGCACATAGCTTTATTTCATTTCATATTAATGGCAAACATCCATCAATATGATGAATGTGTTTAACGCACAAAACCAGATACACAAAATATTCCTATTAACGCACAAAACCAGATACACAAAATATTCCTACCTTCTTACTTCAATATTGGCATGTAAAACATATTGGTAAAATGCTAATGTCCCTGATCTGATCTCCTGGATTTGATCTCACTTATATAAAAGAGATTCAAGAATAGTTCCATCTGAGGTAGCCACACCAGTAAAAGCAACAACAAGTACCTTACTGCCTTCAGCCTTGATACCTACCTTACTCTTGTATCTTTGATCTCCCAGTTTAAGGAGAATAAAAATCTCTGCCAAGCCCCCTCCAGGGATGTTCTTCCCCTCAAGGAGAGTGATGGTGACCAGTCCATTCCACAACTGGTTCTTACGCAAGGAGTCAGAGAGTCGCACGCTCCGCAGGAAACTCGACTGAAAAGCAAATCAGCAACATGAAATACTCATATACCCAAACAAACCCCATATTTTTATGGTATGAAAGCACTAGAAGTGATAGTGGTACTCCTAGGTACCCCTAGGAGTACAGAGAATGGACAGCAGTAGGATGCTATGGATTTTCTGCCTATACTACACTATGGCTGGCCCCTTGAAGGGACAGTACTGAGCATCAGTGCAAAAATCACAGCAGGGTTATCTTAAACCACCAGAGAAGTCGACTTCAGCTAACCTGGCTGAGCTTCGGCAAGAGCAGGCCTCGAGCGTTGAAAGCAATTTGTTAGCTTGGCTCAGAGAAAGACACAGGAGAGTGATGGGGAGGAGAGGCAGAAGAGGGGAGAAACTAAAGTAAACTCTTAAATGCCTCCATCTATGTCTATAAAACACGGGTCTGTTCTTCCCGGGGAGACAGCCCACAAGTCATAAAGCCTATGGCCAGGTGAAAGGCTGAACACACATCTTCCATCTCCTTAATCACTCAACCGCTGTCATCCCCATTAGCTCTTCGCCTGCTTTGCAGAGCCTGCTTCTAGAAACAGAGCTCACGAATCAAAACCACTGATGCCTGCTGAAAAAGCCACCAGGCTCTTTATCTGGAGTTATGGTTACCTGGTAGCCACATTTGTTACCTTCGCAGCTTCATTCTACATAGCATGGCTGCGCTAACAGTTTGCTAACTGGCAGTATTTTATTGGACAGAGGATGATTAAATAGGCCTTTATTTGGAGGGAGTGAGCTGGAAGCATTAAAACTCAAGGCTATGCTTTTCCTCTCGCAGTAAAAACCCTGCCATATTTTATACTCATGAAGCAACTTTTAACTTGCCACACTTGGGAGCTTCAATCATGTCATATACAGGTGGGAGCAAGACGGAGGAGAAGATTTCACAAGTCACTTTAAAACAGGACGTGTTAGCTTTAAAAGCAAGTAAGAAATGTTGTTGCTAAATAAAACGATTGCAAAAGCACCTGATGTCTGAAGATTACTTTTTATGGATCAATTACCCAGCAACAAAATTCTTAAATCATGGGTGGTGGACTCACAAATTTTTTTACTTGCTTTTTACTGGTTAAAATACCCAACTCTGAATCCCACAGGCATATTAATATATTTCTATTTAAACACCCCGTTTGGCTTTCCTGGCACGCTGGTTAAAAATTCCTACCTTTAAAAAGAAAACGAGATTTTGATTCACAAATCCAGCTGCAATGTAATTTCTTTTTTATATATTTTTTTGTAAAGTCCGTCTTTCAGGCCAAAAAGCTAAAGCATGACTGTTCCCATGGACATACTTCAAAGTCCCAGCAGATATATTCCTCCCTAAACACTGCAACTATTTCAAAATCCTTTTTTATAAAAGAGGGAGTAATGTCCACAAGGGATCAAAGGGCATTCTACAGTCTGGCAATCGCCTTAGAAAAATGGCAGTGCTTCCATGAAATATGCCCTAAAATAATTTTGCAGCTTGGTATGTCCTAATTTCGAATTGGATGTTTATCTTGGAAAGGCTTCTATCTAACTTGTCCATAAAACAGCTCCACTTAGCTCTATGAGCCCTGTGAAAATGGAATCCAAAGCTGGCTATTAAGGGGGCCTGGAGATTGCTTCCATATGGCGTAACAGCATGGGAGTGGACGGCTAAGGCCTACAGCAGGCGCTGCTTGGCTTGAGCTCCCCATCTATCCATGGACACTCATTGCATTACACCATAACATCTGGATTATTGCTTGTAATGTCCCTGGGAAATATCCACTTCCCATCAAAGCCTTTATCTATCTCAGTTGTACTTTGAACATTTTAGTATTTAACATAGTCATGTTTGATGTGATGTACTTGCTGCTTTAGGACCAAGGATTTTCCCTCCCCCTAAGCTCCTTCCTCAGAGGAGGAAGAGGTATTTGATGTTAGTTCAACAACAAAAAAAAAACAGGCAAAGTTTATTATCCACATTACAATTTCTTTTAAAAACAAAGCATCCAGTTCTCTTCAAAGCTTCCAGCCTGAACACTGAAGACAGTTGTTATCGCTCAGTTCTCAAATTAAATTTGGGTACTTTTCATTTATTAACCAGTCCAGTATTTTAGGGAGTTGCTCAGCTTTGGGGGCCTTCCTACCCAAGCTCTGTAACACACATAATAACCCCATCCTTTTATCCACTGACCTGACAGTTCAAAGGACTGTTGGGAGGTACCCAAACCAGCCCGGATTCCACGCAGTCCTGGGAAAAATCAGCACCTGCAGCTCACCATCACTAAAGCATATTGCAATGCATCAACTCTGACCTTCCAAAACAGGTGGCCCCTAGCCAACAGCCTCTTGCACCCCCTTTCCGGATGGCTCTGCAGCTGCAAAAGCATCCTGTGCTCATCTCGGAAGAGGGGCATGTTGGTCTCCAGGTAACAGGACCTTCTGGATGAGATCTAGCATCACTTTGGAGCATCACACTGGTTAAAGAAGCCAAGACGTTTGCAATTGGTTTATGGCATAGTGCTGATCTGCAGCACCTCGACACAGGCTGGATGACTGCACTTTGCTTCCTACCTCCCCCAGCCCAGCTCTGCCACCATCAAAAGCCTCTCTCCAAACAGAGCAGCACAGAAGGCTGCTTGCTTCCTGCCCCTGCAATACAGCCCATCATGTTAGGAATGCTTTGGATTTCCTGGACATGCCCAGGTCGTTCCCACAGTGTGTGCTCAGCAGGTCTGGCATGTCTTCTATGCCTTCTATCATCTACACACGCAGCAAAGAACCGCTCTGTGCATGCTCTGTGGCCACCTCTCCAGCCTCCCCAGGTATTTGGCAGGCTGCTCCTCTGACCACCCTGGTGGAAATCCCAGTGAAACAGGCAGTGTCTCAGATTCCACTCACAGTTTCTGGAAGGAAGCACATCTGGGGAAACCCAGATGTGTGGTAGACACACAGACCTGAACCATCAATGGGTCAAACTTAGTGCTGCCTGGGGAAGTTTGCACTATGGAAAACGCCTCCCAGGTGACAAGAAAACAATATTGCATTATTTGTTTTAGAAGTTTTACCTCCTCTCTGATACTCCTCACCTACTCGTTTCAAACTGATTTACACAGAGTTAATTGATTAAACTTCACAGCCTCCCTCTGAGTTGGCAAAACAAAGCAGAGCGCAAGGAAGTGCAGTGATTAGTCCAAAGTTACTCAAGGGCAAAACAAGCACTAAAAGAAACACACCAAACACTCTCCCTCCCCTCCAGCCATCAGTATGCTAACCTGCCTTCATAACGAGACCAGAAAAGTCAAAGCCCTTGTCTATATCAGACAGAAAAGGACGCAAATGCTTAATCAGTGACAATTTTAACATGTTTTTATCTATTCAGCTCTTCCCTTTCCCTGTTACATCGCAGGCTACAGACGCCTCTGCATTTGGGTACTTCGGCTCCTCCTGCTGCCGAACACAAGTTCTTTCCAGCTGTGCTCCCAGACTGGATGCCAGGTCCTTCAGGCCTCTCTTGCTATATTTTCCTATAAACTCTTTGCAGTCAGCCAACTCACACTCTGGCTACATCCCAGACCAAAGTAAAAGTGCCTTGCAGAGGTACAGAAAAGATGTCTGAAGCTAGGATCAGGCTATAGGGCTGGAAATTAGGAAACACATGCTTTATGATGGAAGCTGGCGTATACATCAAGCTCAAAACACTGGACAAGTTTGCTTTTCCTTCTTGACCCCCCCAATCACTTCTGAAATCAAGATAGCCTTGAGACCAGAATTTGAGGGGTTGTCTCCAGGCAGAGCTCTGATTTTGGCTGGGCTCTGTGTGCAAATAACCAGTGATACCATAAAGGTCACTGCTGTAAAATGGATAAAAAACTGAACAGAAAACATCCCTCAGACAAGCCAGCCAGAAAGAAAACAATAAGCACAAGGATATCCAGAAAGCTTTACTCTAAAAACCAAAATACATGTTTTTAAAGCCCATGTTTGCTGCAGACTTAGGGACTGTGCAACATCACGTAAGTAATGAGCAATCTTCTCTGAAGGAAAAGTATGGCCTGGTCATAGTGCAGGACCCTGCCACATAAGGAACAGATGACGGTTCATCTCCCTACTGCTTAGAAAGAACATCTGCCCAGTAACCACCCACGTCTCTGACCAGGAAAAGTAGAAGCCAGTGCTCACAATACCATTTTCAGAATCTAGTTCCTGGTTTCAAAACGAATATAAAAGCTTCTCAGATCAACTCTTAGGGTTTTTATATTTTCTGGTTCTAGTTTAAAGAAGAAATCTGGACAAGAATGAGCAGGTGGGTCATATTCTGCCTTCACAGAGACAAATACAGGAGATGAGTGAGAATGACAGAGCTTTGGAGGGGAAAGAACCAGCTCATTGACCCAGCTTCACAAAAATCCTTTAGGAGCTCCAGTCTCACTGATAACACCATTTGTATATAATCTCCCTTTCAAGGCACCCAGCGAATCCCCTCTGGTGCATCAGGGCTGCTTTCAAATCTGTCTCTTTTCCTGACACACACATACATGCCCCAAGTTCAAACTTGTTTTTGAAGCAATAAAGAGATGAGGAAAAATTGTACATTTAAATGACACGGTGAGGTGGCCAAGTGTGAAGCAAGCCTATCTCTCACATCTTTCATTTAAAAGGATGAGACAGGACAACAGAAAGCCTGCTGCAAACCCTGTGAAGAGGTCAGCACTGAAACTGGGCCATTTGAGAAAACAACAACACACAAATAGGAAGACTCTTTGGACCTCTCCTCATTAGGCAGAGAAACCATTTTGCAGAGGCAGTCTCCCCTTGGGAAAGAGGAGAGGGCAGCGAGAAAGGCAAGTGAACCAACACGAGATTGCTGCCGCAATGCATGACCCTGTGGCAACCGAGTGCCTCTGCTCCACGGAAGCGTCGCTGCCCATGGGGTATTGTGGGAGAAAGCCAAATACAATGAGGCAGACAAAAATGAAACCTAACAGCCCACACAGAGGGAAAAAAAAAGGAGAATGAGGGATTTTCCCCTGCGATGAGATGCTGAGGAGCACTTCAGTCCAGTCAGCCTTTCAGCCAATTTATTCAATCAGCTTAGGCTATCAAGGTGGCAATTGCGTCGCTTTTGTTTCAGGACTGAACTGCTGCGGGTCAATCCACCCCAAGCAAACCTGCTTATTTGCTTCATAAATGTTCAACACATAAAGGTTATTCAGCTGTACAAATGCTGGAAATAACATGCGGGGCACTCAGGGTGAGACTCAAGCCACTCAGGACAAACAAGGCTACTGAGCATTGACATGTGTGGCTCCAGCAGAGATGGCTACCAAGTCCCTTTGCGCCCCAGAAAGAGAGACAGGAAAGAGGGGAGAGCTTGCCAACACACATATGTGAGTGTCGATATTAATGCTGCCTAATAGTACCCTCTTCCCTTTGCAATGCCACCCTCCATGAGAGAAAGAAGAATACTGCACTCTTGGAGACAGCTCCCACAGAGGACAATGCTATTTCTCAGCTCCCCGGAAAAATGAGGGATCTGGATGAGCTGCCCATGTCTTGGGAGTCCACACAAATGTGTGATGATTCCCTTCTACCAGCAGTGAAAAAATATACAATGTGTAATCAACAGAGAGCTGAATCATCCAGTTCAACAGCTCTTGCGCCAAAATGATTTAAAAGATGTGCTGAAATCCTTCCTGCATACTATCTGTAATGACTGTGAAACAACCAGAACTAGACTGGAAATCTTGCGTTGCTGCTTTCAGTTTGTCTGAAAATGTAGCTTTACCCTCAGAAAGTAAGGGAGCGTGGAGTACATGCATGAAGAATGTACAGTATATACAACAGCCCATGTGAACCCCTTCACTAGTGACATGGAGTTGCAACAGGTATTAATGCCATCAACGTACTAAGCATTTGAGGTGAATCTGGGAAGGCAGCAAGAATCCCATGATTAATGTGAAAAGACTTATTTAGGACACCAATGTGCCAAATCTGCACTAAGATAACAAAAAATGGTCAAATTCGAGTATAAGCAGATTTCTTTCATACAGGCAATACAGATTAAGAAACAGCTGTGGAAGTTATATTCATTTTGTCCATCCTTAACGTAAGTGATTTTGCCTGTATTTGTAGAAGAAAAGGTCAATATTACAGTAGAGGTCAGCTATAGTTCAGCACAAAACACCCAGGAAAACTATTTCAAATAGTTTAATTTGCCTAAACCTATAGAGGTAAAATGCAGATCTGCCTCTGCAAAAATGGAAAATATATGGCCTTTTTCCCTGCAACAACCAGAGTCAGCTCAGTAGCTGAAAAAAGAGACGAGTTTGTGTATCCGTTAGAGAGCTCTCTCCATTTCCCCGTGCCCCCTTATTCCTGTATCTTTATCTCGTCCAGCAACATTGTTTTCTACCCCATCACACACTCTGGCTATTCTTCCATAACCTCTTGTGCCTTCCCTAGACACCTATATTCCCCATGCACACAATTTTTCTTTCTAGCCTTTATGTTCTGCCACAAACTGCTAGTACTGCTTCCACAGACCAGAGTTTCCTAACTAAAGATGGTTATTGATGTACAGTACTAGTGTTTTAGTGCAGTAGCAGAATCAATAAACTAGGAAATACTGCTTTGTCAGATTTTTCCAGCGCATGCTGGGAAACACTTATTACTGCCTTTGGATGGTCACAGAGTTTTTCTTTAGAGATCACGCTGGAGCACGAACTGTGTCTTCTCTAGGAAGAACTGAAGCTCTCCTACCCTCTAGTGACTGGAACAGAATAGAGCACAGGGTTGCAGCTTTTTTCCCCCTCCTCTTTGAAACAATACTTTCATGTCTCCTAAACCAGTACCATGCTTCACCATCTCCCAAATTTACTTTAAAAGATATTAAGGCACAAGCCGGTTGGGAACTGAGAGACCTGCCAGAAGGGCTTACAGCAAAAGGTCCAAAACCCCACGTATAAGAAAATGATTGAAAATGCAATGAGATATAACATACAACAACAAAAAATATTCCAATGACAGCAACCAAGACAGAAGTTTGGCTATTCTGAATAAAAAGGTCCAGAGTTTAAAAACCTGGCTCCCTTTGCCGAGACCCAAAGCCAACCAGAGTCAAGAGACAGCTGTGTGTGCATGCATGAGAAAAAGGGGGATCAAGCTACACTGATTGAGGGCACAGTAATTTCCCGAGCTTTAGTTAAGAGCTAAAGTGCTGAGCTCCTCAATTATTCCATCACTTTCTGTCATACAGCATTCAGGGATACATGGCAGCTCTCTGTGCTGAGCGCCAAGGGAAGGGCTGTGACACCCCAGGACCAGGGCTCATTGAGCTGCCGTCCAGCTCCAAGGGCTGTACTTTGCACTTCTTCTGTTGACAAAAATATACTTGCTGGCACAGTACCTGAGAGGTTTGGCTCCTCTATGTAGCACACCACAGTTGTATTGAATCAAACAAAAGGAGGTTAATTATTCAATTTATTTAGGCACATAGCAACGTTATAAAGGGGAAAATATCAAGATGTATATTTGTTCTTGTAAGAGCCAAATTCTGCTTTTCAGAGAGTTAGACTGTACAGCTTTCGAGCTGTGTAATGGGGCCTGCAGCCTCTAGATTATTGTTATTTACTCAATAGCAAATTAAAGCTTTACACAACAAATAGAAAGCTACAGTCTGCTTCCCAAACAAATTAAAATGTAATGCAAAAACAGGACAGTACAGGAATAAAGAAGTAACAGAAGCCTTCAGGGATACTACAGAAGACTGAGGGAAGCAAGTTGTGTAGACATGTAGCAACACACAAATCTTGGAAATCCTTTTACATTGCTGGTAATGAAAAATCCCCTGCTTGGTCTCCATCCCAAGTACAAAAAGAATTTCAAAATCCACAGAGCAAACAGAAGAAATACTGCCTCACAAAATTCCTCCCATTCTGAGAAGAAACACAAACAATTAGACTAGGATCCAGGAGACCCATGGTCCACTCCAGCTCCAACTACCAGCCACCTTTTGGATATCCTTAAACAACTCAAATCCTCTACAGCTCCTTTTTTTCGGTTGAATTTATACCCGTTTCCTCAGTACAGTTTTTCTCCGTTTCTACAGCTCTTTAATGAATGGGGTCTTACTCTCTCTTGCCGCCAGATGCTACCATAGCATCCACAATAAGGAAACAGCAGCAATTTCTCATTACATTGGAAAAAAAAGCTCAAGCAAAGGGTATCACACCACGTTAAGACAGGTTGCAACTGTACTTCAGAGTTTCCTATGTTTACTTTCTGGTTTAGAGAGGGCACAGAGTTTTGGGAGGGGACTTTTTTTTAAGAGGAAAAAAAAATATGGATTACCTTGGATGAAGTTCGTTTCTTCCGACTTGACCATCTCTATTCATGAATCCCCACACCATTGTACCAAAGAGAAACCAGAGAGAAGAAACAGAGGAGGAGTAAAATGGAGAAAGAGGTTAGTAAAATAATTCAAACAACAGCTTGTCAAATGTGTTAGAAAAGCTTATTATTGAGTAGGGGGCTGGAACTATGACTGTATTCATCTGCCTCCCCTCCCTCATGGAATATAACAACCGCCAAACTCAAAATACCTGCACTGCACCAAAAAAAGAGGAAATTAAAAGAAGCCATCAAGAATAAAAAGTGGAAGGACCTAGAGCCATTAGTAAGACACATAGCTTATACTTTTGGTGCCATCTGGTTCTACAGTAAGCTAATTTAGAAAGGGAAAAAAAAAATCATCTTACTGTTAAGTGCTAATGTAGACAGAGCCATTTCACTGTTCCGATTCCACTGGAAATGGCTGAGCAATCTGCATTTGAAATATGAGGGCTTAAAACACTGTCTTTAAAAAAATTACAGTGTGCACCCAACTCTTCTATCATCTGCACTCTGAATGTTAACTAAGCACCCAAGAGTACCAAAAGCTAATACTTTAAACCAATGTATTTGCTGCTTCACTGGTTAGGTCCATATTAGGCCATGCCTTCCTAAAAATCCCAGAAGAATTCCTGAGGCTCTTTCCCCTAAACTGCTTTTTTTGCTAAAGAAACTTTTTGTCTTGGCTTTACCCCTTTCCTGCAATCCAGTGACATGTGTGCCAACAGTCTCTTGTACAAGTTAAGAGGGAGAAGTCACATCCCAGATCAAAGCAATCTCATAATACAGATATATAAACACCACAATAGTGTTTTGAATGTTGTCATTAAGCTTTCAAGTAATCACATATTGAGTTACAAATAACTACAATTATTTTAATATTGAGATTTTACAATGTTCAAAAAAGCAACTATTTGAAAAATGAATAATGAATGACAGACATCCCACATTAGCTTTTCTTATTTTGCTTTCCAACCCCTTGAAACACTTATGTTTCTATAAATAACCTCACTTAGACTGGAATTCCATACCTATAATTCAATAATGTGCTGTAAACAGCAACTTTCATACTAGACTATATGGGAGACTTGGAGGAATATTTTCTCTTTACATATGTATTACACATAGTTAAAGTTAGCTCTGGTTTTAACACTAGTCCAAGTAAATCCTGCCTTTGTTGGCCAGGAACAGGATGAGTTCACCAGCACAGGTATGCTTTACACTCTGTGTAAGATACTAGAGTAGGAGTCTTAAGAGCTAAAAACAAAACTCCCATGTGCAGGACCTGAAATTCAAAACCTAAGAGCTTCAGCTGTGGTGTTTCCAGTCTCTGCTCAGGTTCTTCTGGGTTTCTAGCATCACTAAATGCACCATATTTCAGCACCAGGAGCCAAGTTCAACTGAACTCAGGCAAGAAACTGTCAGTGGCAAAAATCAGGGGGTTTATAAGCAGTATCTTACTCCCACCCAGTGTGCTCCTCTGCAAGACTGGTTTAAGTCTTAACATCAAATCTGTGCTTTTAGATTTCACATGGATAGACATTTATATTGTAATAAAAACAAGAAAAAAGAAAGGAAAAAAGGCAAAAAAAAAAAGCGCCAAATAAGTTTTCTTTGGTTGGGTTAGTTTTTTATATTTTAGTTTCTGTTTGTTTGTTTTGTCAGTTTGGTTGTTGGTTGGTTTGGGGTTTTTTAAGTGTTAAACTCTCAGGTGGAAATCGGAAAACAATATGCTCTGGAATAGCAGTTACAGCAGGCATGGTTCATACATTGACTTCAGCAGCCTGCACGCTGCAGTGGTGGGTATCACACACCTGGTACTCAGAGAGCACTGCCATGGTGCACATCAGAGCTATGAGAGGAAGCATCCAGCTACAGATGTCTACACAACTTTCACCCAGTTAAATATAAGGCTGTTTTTTCAAGTTATGATCTATCTTGATTTCCACATTGACTTTTGTAGGATGAAAATAAATGTGGCATTTCCCACTAGATCAGATTATGCCAGCTCTTCCCCCCCAACCACATTCCAGCTATAAATTTGATTTCCTAAGCCACTTACATTTCTCTTGAAGTCTCCTTGCTTGATTGCTAGACTCAAGTTTAACACAATCACTCCCATGTCATCTTCTAAACTGTTGGGATCTTCCAGTTTTAAAACCTGTTCAGTAGTTCTACAAGAAAAAAAGGGGGAAACAAGTGCAATTATTAACTCCAGATAACTCAAGTTGATTATTAAAGGTCACACTGAGCTGTGCAAATTTCAGCTTCTTGTCTGAAATTCCTAATATTGAGTTTAAATGTTAAAATGGGAAATCCAGAGGGTTCCTTCAGAGTTCTGACAAAATACAACCCCCTTTCAATAACTCAGCATAGAGTTCATATAGCATTGCTTAATACTCATAAATCTCCACATCCAGGTACACACCAAATTAGACCCCAACTTCATGGGGAAGAAGAGTGACAGGGAAACTTATCCAAGTGAAATTTCTAACACTAATGGCTGGAATTTGACTCTGGAGATATTTATTCTTGTCTTATTTCTACTGGCGTTTAATTTCCCTCAACGACTCAGTTCCCTCTCTGAAAATGGGAATGCTGTTTTTTACCTGATGGCACTATCTCACAGATAAATTCCTTAATGTTTCTAGAAACTCAGATAACCACGGGAGCTGCAATAGACCCACACAGGAAGAACCAATTTTCTCCCCCAAAGAAACAGTTACACAGCAAGGGAGTATAAAAGGGAGAACTAAAACTTGAATTCCTGGCTTCCAGCTCCACACTGAGACCAAGCAGCAGCAGACAAAAGGAGCAGGGCTTGCCTCTGCACTAAATCAGGGCCAGATGCAGCTGCTGAGGGGATGGATGGCTGCAGGGGGAGAGGCTGGTGACAGGGTGCTCACAGACAGGCAAACTGCTCCCCAGCCCAGCTACACACAGAAAAAGGCACTCCATGTTATGTAGGGCTACAAGGGGGTCTCACCCTTCTCCCCCCTTTCTTCTTCTTCCATGAATTATTCTGGTGTAGCCCTCCCTAAGCAATGCTGCATATAGGAACTCTTATTCATAGACATGACAAGGAAAGGGCACCTTCTGCTGAACCAGGCTCCATCCAGGCTGGATTTGAAGCTGGTACATAACGCTGGATAAATCCTGTATACATACCTTTTTATCTCAAGTGATTTCTTTTAAAATGTGCTCCCCACCCTTCTATCAAAGTTTCCTTCAATAGATAAATTCTAAACTAGAGCAAAAGCAGTTCATTATTTTCCTGTTTCTCAAATGAGCTGCATTAATAACCTTTAGTTAAATAAACATATTACCTATTGAGTTCAAGTTCAGTGAGGGCTACAAACGCCGAACCCATGAAGTCTGAAGAGGTTAAATCTCGATCATACACCTGGTAGCAAAATAAAATAAATATATCTGATTTTCACATCATAATCCAGTTTTATCCCAGCCGATAAGAGAACAGGTATTTTAAGCTCTTTCAGTTCAATTTCGTCTTTGAAAGATCAAAGCTTAGCTATAATTCAGGGATAATTTTCCAGCTCCCTGCTTTAATTTGTATTTTTAACTAAATATTTAAAGAGCATTTTGAAAGTATCGCCTTTATATTATGTAAACAGAGACATGTGTGCTGCTGCGGATGGTGCCTGTTCCTTTATGCTCTGCTCGATCGCATAATGAAACGCTGTACAGGAATCAGGTACTCCTGGCTACAGATGTTTTAGCAATTAGTGCTCACAACTGGTAGCTTGCGGTTCTGGTAACTGTAACGTTACTCTTAATGAGAAAAGGCTTTGCTACTTGTCACGGCTGCATCCCAGGTAATAATTCTGCTCAACCCAGCCAAATTACACTCTTAAAACGTGCTTATGAAACCGCTGTTGGTTTCACTGAGTTTGCATAAGCACGGTAAGAGCGAGCAGAATTTAGCTCCCACAGCTTTAAAACTTATCCAGTCAAGGAGTTTTATTTCAACGTGGGTTTTTGCAGATGGAAAGCAAAACATGCGAGTAAAATCTGGAAAAGACATATATGCATTTTAATTTGAAATTGCTGGAACTCTTAAAGTGGATTGTGGTTTATGTTACGCTGCTGCAGTGAATGAAAATCGATACGTTTCTGAAGCTGAAAATCATGGCTTAAGAAAAATATTGATCTTTCAAAAATCTAAAAACCAAAACTTAAAGCTTACCTTGATCCAGAGTTTCTGATCGAGGCTCTGTATAGGCAGCACAACAGTTTCATCCCAAACTGGGTTGAGGTTCTTGTAGACTACCTTACTTTTATATAGAGTTTTCCCATTCAGTTTAAACTTCACATATGGGTCACTTGTACCTGTTATAATGAATAAAAAATAGATTAGCAAGTCCCCACAACTTTAAATTATATTTTCATAGAACAATAAATAACGATAAAAATGGTAGAGGCTTGTTTTATATAAACATGCATATACTTCATTACCTGCATAGAAATTCTTAGTTCATACAGGAAATCTATAGAACAGAACCAGAAAGTTGTTTGAAAGCAGGCAACAAAAAATTCTTCATTGTTTGCTTGATCTCTGCTGTGTTATTCTTTAAGAACATTAATTAGTCTTTAATAACTTGGTTAACATTTTAATTTGGGAAAAGAGCAAACAGAAGCAGAGATGAAGGACTTTTACAAGCCAACTAACACCACAGACAGTGGAAGAGAGAAAATGTGATACTGTGATTATGAATATATAAAAAGACCAATACTCAAAAGCATCATAACTTGGATAGGAGCTCCAAGGAAACCAGTAATAATAGCTGAAGTACCCAACAAGACTTCATCACTGCTGTGACTTGCCAATTTACTTAAAACTAAATGTGAAGTTTCAGTGAAAAAAACACACTGATGCTGATGCTATTCACCAGCTCAGCATAAAAACACACACACAGAATAAACACCGTAAAGATAAACAATATTCAGGTAACACATTTTTTAATCCAAGTGGCACAATTTGCCTTGGCAATAATGCCCCTATTTTTATGGAGCAGATGTCCATGGACAGAGCGTGAAGCTCATACCACTCGGCAGCAATAGAAAGACTTGCAGCTGTCAAAGGAAAACAGAAGAGGAAATCAACTTTTTATTATTGTTATTAAACCAGTGACATCTGCACTAACACCAACCAAACTGAGGTGTAGCAGCATATACAATTCATGATCCCAAGTGCCACTGTTCTCTCATATTCAATATTGTCTGTATTATACCTTATATTTGGAATTGAACTTCCCCCTAACAGTTCCATTTCATTCGAAGAATAACAGCTAACTCGAGGGTCCTGGCTGCCCCCCAGCCTGCAGGGTGGGCTGCTGGCAGAAAAAGACTGACTCCTACACCAGACTTCCCATCCAGAATTAATCTGAACCTGTCCTCCCTGCTTCCCACAGAGATATTGGCTGACAAGTGCATGACAGTGCAGGGTAACCCAGCATAAGACCAATACTCAGTCTTGTCAGTAGTTTAGTGAACAGTGAGAATGCAAAAATCGCGTATTTAAACATCCAAAGCTCTAATTAGTGTTATATGAAGACAGACTTAGAATCAAAAGAAATATAGCTATATATTCGCATCTATCTGGAATTACATAGTAAAGAACTGTGCTCCTGTAATATACAGACTTACTTTTTAGGACTTACAGAATGTTTTTCCTATGTTTCATTTCAAAAGGGAAGAGTTGTCAAGCCCTGGCCAATTCTGCATGTTGAGGTTGTTTGATGCACAGAAGGAAAATATCAGTTGGCTTTTCAGATATTACCTGCAGCTGATCTTTTTCTTACATAATAATGGCTGAAATCAACCCCTTTTTGGGAAAAAAAAAAAAAATGCTGCAAACTTAAAAAGAATTTATTTTCCTTCTCCTCTAGGAGAGGATAATAAGAGCCTGATTCAAGTCAGAGGGCAGCTTCTCATTGCATTTCAATGGCTAAGGACTAGACCTTTCCCAAGAACACTTCTCAGAACTATGATTATGCTCTTACATAAAGTATACAGCTTAAAACCAGTACACGCTCCAAGAGTGGGAACACACAGATAAACCGTGGCCACATAACATGGGCAGTAGCCCTCCGAGGATGCAGAAGCTAAGAAATTGAGCTTTTTGGTGTTAGTTTCTGCCAGCTCCTTTTTTCAAAAAACAGAAGAAAAAAAGAAACTGAAAGAACTGTTTGGTTTTTATTTACAGGATACTCAGGAGTGAACTGCATTATTAGGAATAATAGCAATAATGTCCATACCTATTCTGTGCATGAAATAGCAACTGGCCGAGACAAGGAAAACAACTGATGAAATGAAAGCACAAAGAGGGTGATGGAGGCAGGTGGTCTATGGCCATAACTCATCTGCTTTTGGCACAGAAAACCCATGAACAAGGGTAAAACCTGAACAGAGAGAGAAAAATAGGATGCAGAGAAAACAAACAGCCAGCAAGTTCCATAGCTGCAAGCATAAAACTCCAAGCATCCCAACTGCATTATTGCTCTGAAAGCTTTCCAGGTTGTTATACAGTAAGGGAAAATAAAGAGAGGGGGAAGAGCTGCCCAGAACTGTTCACGTGAGCCAGACTTTAGCAATCATTCTTTTATACATACATATAAGTAAATATATACACACACATATACATAATGTCTTCCTTTCTATTGAACAAGAATGTCTTCCTTTCTATTTACATATATTGCTGTATTTTCTATACATTTCTATAAAAACATATCATTGCATAAAAACATGCACATAGAAAAGGGGTGTATATTTATATAAATACATATTTCTGTTAAAGTATATAAAAAAACGGGAAAAAAAGAGCTATAATAAAAAGAGGCCTTTAATTAAATAAGATTGCCACTCTGGGATCAGGCCTTCATGCTTGTCAGCTTACTCTCAAAATAAACATCTCAAAGCGGGGCCTCAGTGGTGTCACTTACTCCGGCAAGGCACACTGGGTAATCCCTCGCTATCTTGACAGCTACATAATGTTCAAACTGTTTCACGGGTGAGCGGCAGCACTTGGGCGAAAGAAAATATTAATGCCAGGAATTAATAGAAAAAGGGATGATGGTTTACAAAAGCCAAACAACGGAAAGGTGTCAAGTTAGTACCGGTGTTAATTGTTAGGGAAAATAATTGCGGTGGGGAGCGGGCTTTGGCAGCGCTCGCCTGTCGGGCTGTCACAGGGGTAACATCTCAACTAGGCAGGCAAGGGAAAGGGGCCAGCAGTGCAGGAGAGCTGCTCCCGGATCATACAAATGACAGGCTGACATCTCTGTGTCAGCAAACAGACAAACCTTCACCTCTGTGGCAGAAGCTGGCACACACCAGGGCTCCATGGCAGGAGCTGGGGTAGACCTGATGGCCAAGAGGGAAACGATGGGGGTGATGATACAAAAGCTTCACCCAAGTTGTTGCTGGGGTGTTGATGAAGCTCCTGGGTCACTGTGTCCATTCCTAGTTTTCTTTATAGTACGTAGGTAATCAAAATAGGTTATAAAGGAGACAGGGAACGAGAAATAAGATAGATGACAAGCTTCACCTGATGGGGTGAACAGCACAGACTGCAAATTAACTGCATTTGAGTTCAAGGCTTGATGCCTTCTAGTTTCAAGATCAGAAAGATGTCTGGATCTATTAAAAAACTATTTATTAGAGACAATCTACAACCTAGCCAGAAAAGCCTAGTGATTTTAGGCATGAGCTAATCTAAAGAAGGATTTTTGCTTATAATTTTCCTTTAAACATAACAGAAGTGGATGAATTTCTGAAGACACCAGACCATTAAAAAAAGCTTCGTAACAGCCATTTCCTACTGCAGACAAGCAAGTCAACAACTTCTAAGCACGTGCACCCAGGCTCCTCTGCCATGTAAGGTCTGAACCTGTTCATCTCGGTCATACCAACAGTATCAATGTTGAGGGAGTCACACAAGACGACCAATTATTCCTGAAGACAGTTGAGAGTATAGCCTGAGAAAAATACTTCTCTAGTGGGAAAGGCAAAGTGTAATGCTTCAAGGTTAACTTAAATGCAATGACAAGAAGGTTCTCACATAGTAAAATGCACGGACAAAACATATAAACCAAAGAAGATTACCTACTTTTTAGCTTAAAAAACGTCCAATAAGAGTAAAAAGAAAGGATGACTTTTAAAAAACAACACTGCATCAGCTGGGCCTCTTTTACCATTAGAGAAAGAACACACACACCAACAGGGATGCTCCCTTGAGTTCATTTGCATAATACCCATTTTACTTCTATTTTCTAACACTAAAAAGCAAGCAGTGCAGTCAGACAAACCATCAGCTAAAATGCGAGGTAGCTTCAGTGAGCAAAAGTTGCTGGGACACAGCAGTAGGAGAGGGTTCAGCAGCCCAAGAAACTGTTAATGGTGCTTTTAAATGGGTACTGCTGCCCTCTAGCAGCTGCCGAGAGATGTATCACATCAACCGTGTGTAATACTACTACAGCCTTAATTAAAACAAAACCAAACCAAAACCAAACCAGAAAACCAGATATCATTTCAAGCCACACACTATTTTACAGGAGTAAACTTACTGGAAATGTAGCATATGAAACAAGTCTCGTTACATAAATAAATAATAAAAAATTACCACTAAGTTGCCTTAAAATCCTGGCGAAAAATATCAAAGACCAGTGTGAAATATAATCTAGGCCATCTTAAATTTTGGTTAAAACCTAGATTTTAATCTGAAGAAGGAAATGAAAGATTTCTTTTATATGCACGTAAAGAATACATTTCTTCAAGTCTTCCTAGAAATAGAATTACTGGAGTTATTTACAACAAGGAGTAAAAGACGTTTTAAAATGGAACACGCATTTTTCTTTTTAAGTGCAAAACCGCTATATTCTTGTAGCGAAATAGCTGGGATCAAGGCTTAAAGGTGAAATCAGACAAAAAAAGTACTCTGCTGGCAGGAAATTCAGGTAATTTTGGAAAGTTTTGTGCCCAGTTAGTTTTACGTGGCCAGATGGAAGTGCAACTTTGTTTGGAAACAAGCATTGCCAGTAGGTTCCAAGGGAAAATACACCAACTAACAAGAAAGTAAGCAACACAAACCCATCACAACAAAAAACAATAAACAAAAAAGACAGGTGAAGCGTGAGGAGTGTATGCAAACACACAGTTGATGGCTTAAAAAGATGGGAAAAGCCTGAACCACACAGAAGCAGGTACAGCATGTTCTATGCAAGACATTATCAGAAATGGTGTTTTAAAAATACTAAAGGAACAAGGAAAAAAAAAAATCAGACTCTACCAAAACATCATGCGATGCACAAGAGGGACAGAATAACACAAAGAACAGATGATGGCAAAATTAGTCCCACTGAACACTGTATTCCCAGTCAGGGTTCATGAAGGCACAGGAGGGCACAAGGATAGGGCACAAGGATAGGGCACATCTCTGTTACCACGCAGCACTGAGGACCTTCAGTGTAACGTGGTTGCATCTTTTTGCGTTCTCAGTCTTTGGCCTAAGAAAATCTCCTCACAGGGGTCCCAGAAAGATGCAGTGAAAGCTCTTAAAGCAGAGATAGTTTGGACAGTTTAAGAAAACTGTGCTCTGAATTACAATTGCCTACAAAAGACGAGACATAGGGTATTCTCTGGGCCCTACGTATCCTCTTCCTGTGCTGCCATCCTTACATCTCTTAATTTAACAATTTACCAAATGTAGCTACAAAATATAATGAATTAATTGCTCTTGTTTGACTCAATCTATTTTCCTGAGGTTCCCGATTTAGTGCATTCGTTCCCCATGGTCAGACCAGATGCGATGCTCACAGGCATCATGATGTATTAGGGCAAAGTTTCAGCCACACACATTGCAATTCCAGAAACTGGACTTGGCACAGACAAGTGCTTGCAGCACAAGCAGAGCTACACGAGATCCAGAAAATATCAAAATAAGTACCCAGCACCATTCAAATTCTTAGCAGTTGTAAATTAGCCATGATTACGCCTTTCAAAAATAAGTGTGAAAAGTTGCCTGATACATCTCAATAATTAATAAATTTGAAGGACTAATGATCTAATTGCAGATACCTTCAAAACAGAGGAAGCCTAAATTAATCAGCGTATTTGCAGGGAGCGATTCAGCCTAATTGCTCTGAGCATTTGCTTTCCAAACAATGGACTTGCTCTAAGCTGACAAACACACAGCCCAGCACAAATACATCCTGTTCTCCATCACCCTGGTGTCAGAGTGGACCCAGGCAGTGGACAACCCAGAGCTATGAGTGGCGGGGCTACTGTGGGTTCATTACTGCTTAAAGGTGAAAATACATGTTATTGTGTCCTTTTTCTTTCGTTTTATTTTGTCCTTGGGAGATGGAGTTTTGGCACAGCTCGTACTAATGCTAGGAGCTGCCCATAATGTAGCAAAGCCAGCTTCAGGAGCCACCCATGCAGCAAAGCCAGCAACATGAGCCCACTGGGACCCTCTGGAAGTGTGGGGTGCTAGATGTGAGAGCAGATTATGTGCTCTGGATGGGGAGGTAGGATGCACCCAGCTAGATGATGGCAGGTTCTGTACTACTTCAGCCAACCCACCCTGCTCCCTCAGTGTGTAGTTGCCTGTATCACGAGAGGAAAGAAAGGAGAGCAAAATCAAAGTGCAGCAACAGGCAACAGCAAAGAAAACCTGAAAAAAAAAAAGAAAAAAGAAATAGAGATGGGACACAAAGGTCCTGTGAAGTGCTAAAAAATACAAAACCATGTGGAAAAGGGACACAAGAAAAATTAAAGCTGGAGCAATGCAGTTGAGGTAGGGGGAATAAAAGACAGCAACCACAGCCACTCACCAGCTGACATCACATCCGAGAAGCATATTTCTTGTAACCACACCGTTTAACAGATGAAAGAATATACTCATACTTTGAAAGCACAGGATTTGGAAACAGGGGGTGCTCCTCACCCTTACAGGACTCAAAACTCAGTTTCTGTTTTTTCTTATAGCCAGGTTTGTCAGCTCAGTGAAGTTAACACTTCCTTATGGTTGCAGCATCATCTGCCGCTCACTGTCACAGCATCACCATTGTGCACAGGTGACTTGTGCAGGCACAGGCAGAGCATCTCAGAGCAGGACATTTCAGGTTTCATTAGACTACTCAAAACAAACATGAGCCATCACCCTGCCCTATCAAGGTGAACCAGCAAGTCACAATGGGCTCCAGCCTCTCCCAGTTCAAAGCATGTGAAACTGGAAGCTGTGATCCTCACCTCCAAAAAAGTCTCAATGGGACCATAAAACCCCTAAGGGTGGAACAAAATGACATTTAGAGCACTGGTAATTAAGAATGCTTAATTATTTTAAGCCAAACAAGATAATTATTTTTCTTCTCTGCAGAAGTACTTACAGTATTAAAACTACATGGATAGCAAACTCCTCACCATCACCAAGATACATCTACTATTAGTAATACTATAAGAAGTATACTATAAATAGCCCAAACATTTGCTATTGTGTATATAAACACACAGATCCATAACCTTTAGTGAAGAGAAAAATAAGAGAGAGTAGATGTTAACAGGAATAATATGAATAGGGGGAAAAAAGTAGCAAAAGTCTGGCAAAGTGAAGGAGGAATTTAAATCACACCAAAGGGAACATATGCTGGAAAGAGCAGTACATAGTGAGTCAAAAAGTCTGGAAAAATATCTGGAAAGTGGGAGAAAGTAAAGTCACATGCTGGTCTTATAGCTTGCAGTTATCAGCAGAACTACGGGTCACCTTTGTTCAGCCAAGTGTAATTAATTCCTACTTAACAACTGTTCAGCATATAATGAGTGAATTTGCAGAGTAGAGCCAGGAGTTTCCAATGGCAGAAATATTTCTCTTTTGTCACATACCTTAGATTTATTTTTATATGTTTCTATACACACATGGGTGTATACTTCTTACACTGGGAAAAAATAGAGGCAGAGACAAAGACTGAATGCTAGACCAAGAGACTTTACTGTGCTCAAATTTTGAGTACTTATCATATTATTGCATCATATCATAAAATGGTTTGGGTTGGAAAGGACCTTAAAGCTCATTCAGTTCCAACCCCCTGTCATGGGCAGGGACACCTCACACTAGACCAGGTTGTTCCAAGTCCCTTCCAACCTGGCACTGAACACCACCAGAGATGGGGCAGCCACAGCTTCTCTGGGCAACCTGTGCGAGCATCTCAGCCACTCACAGAGCAAAGAATTTCTTCCTAATACCTAGTTTAAATTCGCCGATTTCCAGTTTAAAGCCCTCCCCCCTTGTCCTACCACTATATAACATTGTAAAAAGCCTCTTTCCAGATTTCTTATAGGCCTCTTTAGGTATTGGAAGGCTGCTGTAAGGTTTCCCAAGAGGTTCATCACCTCTTACACTATAAGTTGTTACAGAGCTGGAACACACATCAAGGAATGGTTTGGGTTGGAAAGGGCCTTAAACCTCATCTTGTTCTAACGGCAGGGACACCATCCGCTAGATCAGGTTGCTTCAAGCCCCATCCAACCCGGTAAGCAATTAAATGCAACTAAAGCTGCCGCATCCCCGCCCAGCTCGGAAGCTCTGCCGTTAAGGGAGCAGACGCCGGCAGCGGCAAGGGGCAGAGGGAAGCGGGGGCCGCCGCTCACCCGGCCGTGCTGCGGGCTCGGCGGGGAACCGCCACGAGAGGGCATCAGCCACCCGTGTTGGGCGTGAGCTATGCGAGAAGTGGTACCTTGAAATTCAACGTAAGAGACAAGGACGGGACACCGCACTCGGGCGCCATCTCCTTTGTAGTTAAGGAGATAAATAACTTACACCTAAAAAAAAAGACCTAAACTGATTGTTTGATGATTGCTTTGAGACTTTTTTTCCCCACACAGCAATTGCTGATAGCATAATAACTGAATATTAAAGTTTAGGACATTTACAAAACTTAGGTTAACCCTGATTAACCTAAGGATTAGGTCAGCATTCAACTAAGGATGCTGGCACGCACTCTGCACTCAGTCCGTGGTTTTCATGTGAAGATTTTGTTATTTAACATACAGCATACTCCATACAGTACCTGGAGTTAATTTCCAGCCAAGCTGTTACCACTAGTTGTTTTATTTACCACTAGGTGCTTTATTCAACTAACAGCAGGACACTCCTACTCCTACCTATGAACTACAACACTCTGCTACCACTCCTACCTAACAAGAGCATTTTTGCACTTGCACACACTAGGCTTCAAACTCAAATACACACATAAAACTCAGGACACAACCCACTGGAGAGCTCCCGCGCTTCTTTGCACACAGAAAACCATGGGAAGAGGGGCTGAAACCCCCTCCCAGCTGTGTCAGGCTGCACTGCTAAGTTAGCGCTAAGGGTCTGCTGTTCCTAAAATGCGAATGAAGACGACTTGGCCTTCAGCCCAAGCCACAGTCTGCCTCGCAGGACATGTTCCTATATTCAGATTATTTGGAGTAGGCTGGTATACCCCAGCACAATGGTTATATCCAGCATCGTGGTGGGGGAAGAAGGGGAAAGCCTCATTCTCCCAGCCCACAAGTTTACTCTGAGGTTTTCTCACACAGGAGAGATGAGCAAAGCTGACAACTTCCCATTTTTGAAAGCGCATTGCAAAATGCACAGTGGTTGCAAGCGTGAGTATCAAGCAAAGATCCTAAGTAACCAAGATGACATCAGAGACCTATAAAGATGTGCATCAGCGGCATGTATAAGTAGCCACCACTGCAACATGATGATTACTGAAGAATAATCATTAAATCAGTATTTTCCCCCTTCCCAGTGCCTGGGGGAGGGAGTGCGGGGGGGGGGGGGAGCAGGAATTTTACTGAATGATGCATCACCTCACATACTTAGTTTGCTAAATGAGTAGTCATTTGCCACAAAGCACAGAGCAACATCAAAATCCTTTTTTCTCCTTGCTTACATTGTTTCACTGTGTTGCCCAATGCTTCACCAAGACAAGCATTTGCTTTCTTACACAACAAAACATAGCCCAGAGCAAACTATAATTTGTCTCCTTTAGAAATACTACTCTGCTGGAATTGCTCACTTCTAGCATCTTTTCCATAGAAACAGCTAGATGTGTCCTGGCTTGTGCTGCCTTCCTAGTAAATCCAACGAACTGCTACACTGTTAGGAAATACATGCTTCAGTTTAACAAGTAAAGATCTTAATCTAAGTACTTGTCATGGTTTAAGCCCAGCCTGACAACTAAATACCATGCAACAGCTTCCTCACTCCCCTGCCCACACTGGGATAGGGAGAAATGGGAATAAAGATAAAACTCATGGGTAGAGATAAGAATAAGCTTAATAATTTAATAATAATAATGATGACAAAAAAAGGAGAGACAGAGGAATAAAACCAAAGGGAAAAAACAAAACCCAGTGATGCACAACATAACTGCTCACCACTCATATACCGACGCTCAGCCAGTCCCTGAGCAGCAACCAGCCATTCTGGACCAACTCACCCCAGTTTATACACTGAGTACGTCATTCTATGGTACGGAATATCTCTTTAACTGAAAAGTATTTGATTTAGGGTAAGCACTACTGAGCAACAACTAAAACATTGGTGTGTCATCAACTGCATTCTCATAGTAAATCCAAAACACAGCACGGTACCAGCTACTAGGAAGAAAATTAGCTATTCCAGATGAAACCAGGACAGTACTCATTCACTCATTCCAAAAGCTGAGAGGAAAAACAAGCCTATACTCAGCCAAGAGTTACTGTTTCATGAAGACATGAAGACCCAGCATGGAAAAAGTTAACCAAGATAACAGATAATAGAAATCCCAGCAACAAGCACCACATGTGAGAAGTTTTCTAAATCCAGATGGATCCCTCCAGATGCAAACCTTCACATGCCTTTAGGCTGTGCAAGCTTATTTGCTTTAAAACCTTATTAGTAAACCCTATTTCTTCATCTCAAATAAAAACAAACTGCTCATATATTTTGCAATGCAAACAACAGAACTGTTTCCACATGCAGAAAAAATATGAAATAAGGAATAAATATAAAATGCAGAGAGAGTGGACATATGGAAGAGTTCTGACAGGTTCAGATTGAAGGTTCTGAAGCAGCCACAGAACCTCTGGCGGGATAGCCCTCAACAACAAGCAGAGAAACCACCAGCTGGCTGCTCATAAGCACTTTTACTCGCAGTTGCAACAGCCTGAAGAAGAGCCAGACGAACAGCAACAGGCAGTTTCCCACAGTTTATCCAGGAATTCTCCAAATACTTTCCAATTTATGTGATATGTCATTTGGGGGTGGGTTTTGGGATTGGGATTTTTTTTTTGCATGTTGTCATCCTTAAATTGCATCCCAGATCAGAGGGGATTATTGTATTACAAGCCCTGCTCCTATGGTTTCCCTGTGAATAAAATACTTGCAGATAACTCTTTGCAAAAGCACTCTTAGAGCAGCTCCACCATTTAACAGATTGCAACATATTCTTAGGCCTTTTTTATTTTGTTTGGTTGGTTTGGGGGTTTGGTTTTTGTAAACTCAGATAGAATTTCTCAAGGCTAATGACTCTGCAGCTCCCGAATAGGTGCAGATGCCAAATCCAGCCAAGAAGGTGCTCTGCAGCTGCACAGCAGGCAGGAGGAGCAGCTGTCTCCACTGTGTACCCAAGATGGGTAAACCCAATGGATGAGTGCTCTGACCTGCACAAGAGATATAAATCAATGATTTGTTGCATCAGAGATGAAAAGAAGCCAACTGCTGCCAAACTGAAGTCACTGATAGGAGAGAGCTGTGTGAATTTCAGAGGAAATGAGCTGAAAGGTGGGGCTCACCACAGCGATCTCTAATAACCAGGTTCCGGCCTTCCTTCAGGTGGATGGTCAGCAGGTAAGCAAAGGGGTTGGGAAGGTCACCCAAGCAGTCGTTTGCTTCCTCTAGAACCTAAGGAGAACAAAGAAGTTGGTCACTGCTGTGCACCTCCTGACGTGGACCATGAATGAAGCAGGTGTTCTCTTGGTTTTGCAAAGACAAAGTTCTTGTCTTTCCATAGGGTAATTTTTACAGAAAGGAGTTAAAAAAAAAAGCTATTTCTTCCCCAGGCTTTGTTTAGAAATGGCTAATTATGAGCATCAGGTACCTTCAACAAAGCAAGGGCTAACCCAAGAGGGGTTATACCTGAAAGTGAGTAGTAATATTAACAATCACAAATGCATGCTAACCATTCTACGATTCTATGCACAGTCTTCCAAATCCTACCAACTTTCTGCACTATTATTTTTTAACTGTTTCTTGTGCATTCATAGACTATCTCAAGTTGGAAGCAACCCATAAGGATCATCAATTTCATTCATACTCATTGTTGACTTCATGAGGAAGTGCACGTTTCACATAGCTGTTAAGAGGACAGCATTTCTTTATCCAGTTTAAAAGAGAGAAACACAGCAGTGCCAGTGTTGGCTGTGAGGTTTTGCAGTAAAACTCAGTAAGTTTCTTGTTCATGCAAGATGCTGGCAGGGTACACACCTCAGCATTATCCAGCAAAAACAGCCTCTGGACAGCACTTGAGATGTTATCAGAGGGCAAAGGGAGAGAAGTTCATCTGGACTAAGCAAACACACGTTACATGCAAAATGTGTGTCAAAACTGCCAATGCCTTTTCACACTGCCCTAAAACTGTCCTTGTTGTCTGACAAAACCTACAGCCATGTTCAGGTACTTGCTGTCTTTATTTCAATCCATTTTGTTCCTGGGCTGCTAGTTAAGTATTTATGTTTTCATCCGTTATCAGTACAATATAGATATTATAGACTACTTCAAAATATCCAGAACATTTGGGTCTATTTAAAGCATTATCAACTGGTTTGCACTACTGAAAAAAAAAAAAAAAAACCACCCAAAAACCACAAAACCACCATTAAAAAAATCATGGTTTAATCCCAGCCGGTAACTCAGAACCACACAGCCACTCGCTCAGTCCCCCTCCTTCTTGCCCTACGCTGCTCCCAGAGGATGGGGAGGAGAATTGAAACAGTGAAACTGCCACAGGCTGAGATAAGAACAGTCCAGTAACTAAGGTATAACACAAACTACTGCTGTTGCCATCAGTAATAATAAGGGGAATAACAAGGAAAGAGAACACAACCACTCACCACCTGCCAACCGATACGCAGCCCGACCCAAGCAGCCCTTCTGGGTAACTGCCCCCAGTTTATATAGTGGGCATGATGTGCTGGGGTATGGAATACCCCTTTGGCTAGTTCAGGTCAGGTGTCCTGTCTCTGCTTCCTCCTGGCTTCCCCTCCTCCCGGGCAGAGCATGAGACTCACAAAGTCCTTGGTCAGAGTAAACATTACTGAGCAACAACTAAAAACATCGGTGTTATCAGCGCTGTTCCAAGGCTGAAAGTCAAAAACCACAGCACTGCACCAGCTACTAAGAAGGAGAAAAATGACTGCTACTGCTGTTGGGGCTGCAGCCTGGAGAAGAGAAGGCTGCATCGGGACCTAATAGCAGCCTTCCAGTATCTGAAGGGGGCCTATAGGGATGCTGGGGAAGGACTCTTCATCAGGGACTGTAGTGACAGGACAAGGGGTAATGGGTTAAAACTTAAACAGGGGAAGTTTAGACTGGAGATAAGGAGGAAATTCTTTCCTGTTAGGGTGGTGAGGCACTGGAATGGGTTGCCCAGGGAGGTTGTGAGTGCTCCATCCCTGGCGGTGTTCAAGGCCAGGTCGGATGAGGCCTTGTGTGGGATGGTTTAGTGTGAGGTGTCCCTGCCCATGGCAGGGGGGTTGGAACTAGATGATCTTGAGGTCCTTTCCAACCCTAACTATTCTATGATTCTAAGTAAAGAACCTAAACCTAAAGTTGTGCTTCCTATCAAGTTTCAAAATGCTTTAAAATGAAAGGCCTTACCATGTGATCATCAAAAATCTGAGATGATGTGGAAGAGTCTAAATCCATTTCTCCACATGGGTACTATAAAACAAAAAAAAATACAATGAATTAGACAACAATAATTTAAGGATCCAGGTTAGTTACAACAGCTCTTGAGAATTCTGAATATCCTTGGGATGTTCAAACCAGCACATTCCTGTTGATGTCTCCTACTCCTGAATGCATTTCAGGTCTTGTTTAAACTTAAGCAACTATTTAAGAATACCACCCAGAGATCTACCCGGAGGCTGGAGAGTTATGAATGGTGGGATAGTACAGGCAAGTACTTAGGCCAGTAGGCACCTCCAATGTTTTGGAACCTCACCTCTGAACAAGTGCAGAATTCTGAAAGACTAATAAAATATATGGAAAAAGTATGCTGTCACCCTGGCAATTTTAGAGACACAAATCACTGCAACATGCTGGGGCCTGGAGCATGCCTACAGAGCCCTGATCAGTTCTACCCAGTATGCTCAAGAGCCAGACTACACTGAAGCAGAGCCATCATGAGTACAGGAGGACAAGACACAGAACTCAAATGAGGCGGTAACAACCTGATCCCTATCTCTGAGTGAGCTGTGAGATATGCAAAAATATTTTAGCAGCCATCCAGACATGCACATTGTCTCCTGGCTGATCCAATGCTGGGATAACAGGGCCAGTAGCCTGGAACTGACTCAAGCACGAGTGAGAAACATGCACTGCAATCAAGCAAGCCAAGCAGTGAAAGCCTCTCTGGTATGGAAGATGGTGGCTGGCACTGCAGGGGGAAGTTCAGTGAAGAGCTGTGTGGTGTTTGGCTGCCTGCTCGGTTAAACCACGACAAAAGGGGAAAATAGATGTTGGACATGTACTTTCTCCTGCTTTGTGCCATAACGGGAAGATCCAAAAGATTTTATTTGGTGCCCAGCATAGGAGAGGAAGTCAAACATTTCTTCCCAACTACTGACTCATTTGAAAACTTGAGGTTATGGTGGCACAGCGTCTAGACTGTCTGGACATATGGAAAGGATTCATCAGTCAATACACATCTGATGCTATTTTGACTGCTGCAAGAGTCTATGATCATCACTTAAGATGAAGAGGACCTACGTGCCTGGGCAACACTTTTGGTCTAACACCGGGCAATCACAGCTCATTCAAATCTTAAGATTTATGCTAAGAATAAACTCAGTCCACAGAAATGCACACAAAGTGGAATTTGATCTTCATGTGAAAATGTCATTATGTGCAATGTGGTAACATCCAGATTTCTCAGATGTGAGCTGCATTGTGTGGAGCACTATACAAATAAGAAAAAAAAAGGAACCACTAAAGATCATAAATCTTGAAGATATTGATATGCTGAAATAAATATAAATACACTTTTGTGTAGTGATTCTCCTCCTCCTCCTCCTCCCAGATACGTATCTTACATATCAGGAAGTATAGTAATCCAGCATTGCAAGGAAAGTTTCACTTGCATGACAGACAAAATTTAACATTATGGTTCCCACAGCAATCATAACTTGGCCACCTTGCAAAAACACATTAAAAGTAGAAAAATCATCATCATAAAGAGCAGCAGCAGAAGTTTCTCGCACAACAGAGCTGAGTTACAGCTGCTAAGGGAACCCTAACTGTGAATTTCCTGACTAGTATGAATAAAATCTCACTTGTGTACATTAAACCTAGCATTTCTTGTAATCTCTGGCTTCACAGGGATCTCCTTCAGGCACCATCATTGGCACTGATAATGGTTTCTCTTTACAGCTTGTTTTACATGGCATAAACACAGAATCACAAAAATGCATTGAAATTATAATAAGTACCGTCTCTGCTAGCTTGATATCTTTTATAACAGTATTACCCTCAAAGTTATGATTTTGTGTTTATTCTGCTTTTTGTTTACATCAGGTTTTGAACAAGGATTATAACTTCCAAATTAAAAAACTTTGATTTTTCATTTTAGCTCCACATAATGCAAGTTGCTATTAGTTTAAGTATACAACTGCAGTGAGCCCACTGAATATAGACAAAAGCCTCGCTGAAAATATGGTATTGAAATCTAGATTTTTATCTAACTACAGTGATGTTTCTGAACGTCAAAGTATAAACGAATGTGGCCGCATCCACCAAGCAGGTCATAGTCCCAAATACATCTGTGTAAAGATAAATCAAACAAGAGTGTGTGTGTGTATCTATATATATATATATATATATACACACACACACACATACACATATATACATACAAAAATCAATTAAATATTCCTCCTGACAAGATTTGTAACTTTATCTCCTCTTGTTTTCTGCAGAAGAAAGGCAGAAAGGGCACTGAGTGCATCAGCAACAGGATGAGGCTTTTGGTTGCTGGTGACACACTGCAAAGTGTTAGTAAGAAACAAAGTGCTGTTAGCACATTTCAGCAATGACACAGAACCAAAACCAAAACGCAGCTCATAAAGTAGCACTAATAGTGTCCTTTGCAACCTGAATCAACAGGGTGGATGTGGCTCTGAGCAACCTGATCTAGATAAAGATGTCCCTGCTCATTGCAGGGGGGCTGGATTTGATGATCTTTCATCTTTGGTCCCTTCCAAGCCAAACTATTCTAAAATTCTATCATTCTGTGATTCTAGGGAGGGGTTCAATGCAATTTCTGTTGCTTCCTCATCCTCCAGTTTGCCTACCTGATCTGCAATAGGGAACAGAAATAGTAAATCTCTTAGTAAATGGAAATATAGTACTGTGGCAAGAGCCTTTATGGAAGATGGCAGGATCTGAGCACTGGCAGCTCTGTACTGAGAGTTCAGGTGAGTGTAAAAACCACAAGCCCACATTAAGCTCATGCAAGCAAGTACCAAGCTCATGCTTGGCAAGTACCTCATGGTATTGGGTGACCAGAGATAACCAAGAAATGAGTAGGTGCCATATGACAAGCAATTCAGGGGGAAAGAAAGCTCAACCTACATTTTTGCTTTTTTTAGTTTGTTTTGTTCCCGGGATCTGCCTTCCTCCTCCTGATTTACCTCACTGATCAGTGAATGATGCTCCCAAAAGAAAGATATGAATTACTGTCATGCTACTCATGGCAATCCCATCCACTATTAGGAGACCAACAACTTCCACAATCAACTGTTCCTATCCAAGGCACGTGGAGTACAAATTTTGTAGTGGTCAGTGAAGTACAGAAAAACTGAACATTGAGCTTTTCACCAAATTCAATTTAAAATATAACTAAATTTGTTCAATATTCCTTATCAGTTTCTACTTTCCTTTGCTCCACTCTCTATTATATATTCTTTAGAAAATAAAAAAAAAATCTGTCTGCATTTGAAAGTTGTAAATGGAGGCAGATTACAGGAAGGAAGGCAGGATATTCACACAGCAAGATGATTTGCCATAGAAGTAAATACTAAATGATTTACACAAGCACATACACAAATACACATTTTGGGAAAGATATAAATGTTGCAAAGAATCAGCCAGACTCAGACTGTGCATCTGGAGGAAATTTTATTTGAAGTTAAGCTATTCCATCATTATACAAGTACCTCCTTCTCCTAAAGCACTTAGCTTGCCCCAAATCAAAGCAGGATTTAGGATTAATTTTAGTGCTGCTGCAGTAAATTCTAGGTTAGCGTTTTTCATCTATGACAGCAAGAAAGAACCGCGGCTATCAGAGAACTCCCAAAATAATGACATTCATAATGTTCAACCTACCATACACTGAGCTGCTACAACTTCAGAGTAAGGTTTAAGCACAGAAAAAGTGATATTCTATCTCAGCTCTTTTCTTACGTAGACCTCTGACTAATAACAGAATCATACAATAATTTAGGCTGGGAAAGACCTTTAAGACCATTGAGTCAAGCTGTTAACCCAGCACTGCCAAGCCCACCACTGAACCATATCCCTGAGCACCATATGTACATGTCTTTTAAATACCTCCAGGGATGGCAACTCCACCATTTTCTTGGGCAGCCTGTTCCAATGCCTGACAAACCTTCTGACGAAGAAATTTTTCTTCATGTCCAATCTAACCCTCTCCTGGCGCAACTCAAGGCCATTATGGTACAGTCCAGTAAGTTGAAGCAAAGTTGTTAACAATTCAGCAACACTAAACTGGAAGTGATGGTCAGTCACTACCAGTCTGACACTTTGCATCACAACAGACTAACACTGCTTTGATAAGAATACACAGACCTTGAAGATGCAGAACAAGCAGTTTTAGATCAGAAAAGGCCGTTTTCCCCATGGCAGCACTAACCATCATTGTGATCGAGCAGTTAAAAAATGTTAATTAACATTGTTAATTAACATTAAATGTTAATGTGTTTCCCATTTTTGTATCTCGGATGACTATGGAAAGCAGTTAGCACAGCTGTAACAACTAGGAAATGGGAAAAAGGCTTCAGAAAGTTCAAAGTCTAACCTGCCCAGTGAAAACTCAACAGGAGATACACTTGCACGAAACAGAAATTAAAGAAATTTTGTTTCATGCATTCATCTGCTGTCTATATTGTAAAGCGATTGTGAAACTCCACAGGATTCCCCACTTTGCCCAGGCCAGGCAGGAATTACTGGTTTATGCCAGATTTGAAGCACATCGGTCTTTGATCCTCTTCTTCCTGAGTCACTATGTCCAGCCACAGAAGTACTGACCGTGGAGGCGGAGAAAATTCAAGAAGGGGGACAAGATGGGGAATGCGGAAGAAACCTTTTAGTTTTGCACTGCTCTGAATAATCGCAATGCAAGCCCAAAGGACAACCCTGAGCATGCTGCTACATGTTCCCCATTCTCCACCACATGCGTTCCTTGGTTAATTCCAGGTACAGGCAGAGTTCACCTTTTACCCATCACCTTTTACCTCTTGCCTTCAGCTGGGCCTTGAGTGGGCAGAAGATAAATTGATTTTGCTATAAACTGATCCTGGTAAGCTATATTAACCAAAAAGGGTAACTGTGGCAAATATGTCAGCAGCACTCTTCAGAGCCCAGAGAGCTGCTACAGCTCTTGACTTCACTTCAGCAAGCAATTCTAACAAATCTGAAGGATCATAACCTTGCCAGAATAAAGTAAAAACAAACTGGAGCAGGGTTATTTTGTAGCTTCAGACTGCTCAGGAAACCAACTGCATCCTGGGCTGCATCAAAAGGAGCATGTCCAGCAGGCTGAGGGAGGTGATTCTCACCTTCTATCCTGCCCTCATGAGACCACTCCTCCCCTCCGCAGTCCTGTGTCCAGCTCTGGAGCAACACCACAAGAGGGACATGGAGCTGTTGGAGCGAGTCCAGAGGAGGCTACAGAAATGTTCAGAGGGCTGAAACACCTCTGCTCAAGGGACAAGCTGAGAGAGCTGTGCTTGTTCATCCTGGAGATGAGAAAGCTCTGGGGAGACCTTCTAACAGCCTTCCCTAAAGGGGACCTACAAGAAATCTGGAGAGAACTTTTTACAAGGGCATGCAGTGACAGGACAAGGGGAATGGTTTTAAACTGAAAGGGGGTAAATTTAGGTTAGACATGAGGGAAAAATTCTTTACTATGAAGGTGGTGAGGTGCTGGCACTGGGTACCTAGAGAAGCTGTGGCTGCCCCGTCTGTGGCAATGTTGGATGGGGCTTGGAGCAACCTCATCTAGTGGAAGGGGTCTGGAACTGGATGACCCTTAAGTTCCCTTCTATCTCTAACCATTCTAGGATTCTGTGACTGAAAGGATATCTGAATTATTCTCCAATAATCTGTATATCACATATGGTTTATGTCGATTTTTATCCCCCATTCATTCCTTGAATAGGGCCCCCTCCTCCATCCCTTTATAACCCTGACAATTGAGGAGAAACGCGACCCTGATGGGGCCACAGAGCCTGGCTGATGCCCAAGCCACCTACCTCTGTGTTCTCGTCCGTCAGAGCAGCTCTCAGGCGGGTGCTCTGCAGCAGCTCAAAGAGGTCGGTGCTGGGTTTTCTCTTCCCCTCGGACACAGGGATGCCTGCAACCTGTGCATCTGGGTGGGTGACTGTCTCCTCCGTGGGTGACACCTGCTGCGATGCCCATGGCCAGTCCTCTCCCAGTGGCTTCACTGAAGAGTTCCTGCTTTTCATGGACATCACAGACCTGGAGAAGCTCTCGGGGGAGCAGTTTGAGAACACCTGAGTACTCACATAAGTCGTTTCTTCTTCTGTAACAGTCTCCACCTCCAGCAAGTCGGGCACAGACACGCTGAGGCGTCGGTCCAAGGAGCGGACTTTCCTCTCCACCATCTTGCTAGACCTTTTCTTTGTCTTCTTCACGCTTAGGTTTCGCAGGAATGGTCTGGTTTTCTGTTTCAGGGATCCCCAGACAGATGGTTTATCCAAGTCCATTGCTGCAAGGGAAAGCTCAGGAATGCGTGGTTTCTGAGTTGCTGGCTGGGCTTAAACCACGATGCTCCTGCATGGAACAGCTTCAACAATTCCCAGGGGGGCTAAAAGGAACGTAGGAAGAAGGCAAGTCAATCATAAAAGTGAATAGCAGCCAAAGATTATGATTCATGTTGTCTCATCTTGAAACTTTCAGTCATTTTTCTAAACAGTTACAACAAAGCATGCCGTATTAGTAAGTGCTTCCAAATACAATCTCGATCTGGTGGGTAGGCTTGATTATCTAGGTGGAAAACAGCCGGAACAAGCATTTAATCCTACACTAAAATGCAACGTCTGCCCACTGCTTTATGATTGCTAATAGGAAATGTTGTATTTCTTCTTCTGAAAAGTCCCAATTAGAGAAAGTTTTGAGATTTATCCAATTTGAAACTGTTTCTGTACAAAACTTACCGGTGGGAGTGAAATCACGATAATGCTAGCACATGAAGAATGCTGTCAAAGCTGGCACTGTAATTTCCGCTGATGTTTTTCCAGCCTGTGTAGGGGACTGGGGGCTATTTCCTAGGCTACAAGGATTCTTACACAATGTGTTAGTGGACATGCATGACAAAATCAGCTCCACAAACTAAGTGGCTGAGACTGAAGAGGACACATAGAGCATGGGAAATCCCAGCTGAGACCCCAAAACACTCCCTTATGTTAACCCACTGCCAGTGAAAGTTGCCACAGCAGAATTAATCTTCCTCATAAAGAAGGCAAATGAGAGAATATGAGGAGAAAAATGGATGGGTCACAGATTTTGAAAGCTCTTGGTGGACTCGCGTTTGAGTTGGCTCACACTGAGCATTTTTACAGTAGGGAGGGACAAGAAGAGCCAAAACAAAATCACCTACTGTATCTGCATTGTAAGGGAGCAGCCGAACGGATCCCTCTGTGCACAGGAATATCCTCACGGACAGTGTCTTTCGCAGTTAACAACTGAGCAACCATCCTTATTCTGTGAAGCAGAGATAGTCAAATCATTATCAAAACTCACTGAGAAAAAAAAGCTGATGGAACCTGCAGCTCTCCTCCTTTACAGTCCCAAAGATGCACATGCGGTAGCTAGAGTATATACCTGTGGCCTTAGAAATGCATACCCATTAACTACAGGACTGCTGCTTCCAAAACTCGCAGTGTATTTACATTCTAACATTTGCATCATTGACCAAAAATGACTTATTCTGATGCTTCCCTGATCACTAGAGAAAACATCAGAATAGGCAACAGAAATACATCTGCTGGATGAATCCAGACAGAGAAATCAATGTCTGCTTTCAAAGAAATCTCTTACATTAATTAATTTGAATGAATTTGTAGAGCCAGATACTTATTTAAATAGTTTTATGACTAACCCCACTATACTTGCAGAGCGTTCAGGCATCTACAAAAAATGCTTTAACTGTATTACTATATAATTAAAGCTGCACAGCCTTCCCCCTATTTATATTGATATATGAGTAATAACAGCATTATTATATTCCATATAAAATTAATAGGCCTTAATGGTACCACATACATTCACAAGGCAGTAACAAATTTTGCCCAGATACGAAGGAGTGCTAGTGTAGATATATCAGCTTAACACAGTATCTTCACCTCTGTCTCCAGAATTCAGTCCCAGTATCAAAGAACACATGGACAAACAAATTGTTTTTTTCATCTCACATCATCACTAAGAAGCAAAAGCAATTTTCTGAACCTCACAGAGAGAGAAACTAAGGCATGGTGGGGCTTTCTTTTCTTGCTGTGAAAGTACAAGATTAATCAGATTTACAGAGTGAAGTACAAGATGATCAGATTTACAGAGGGGGAGAAAGGAGATAAATGCTATCCTTACCACATTTAACTGGAGGAGATGCAGGGATGCCCATGCTAGAGCAGCATGCAATACCTGCACAAGCTCAGCAGAGACATGGCTGAATTTGCTCTCATCTGCCTGTGGCTTTCACTTCGGCTTTTCCCTCTTTAAACAAAAGCTTGACAAGGCAGCCACAGGCTTCCTTGGAAGCATTGCATCACATGGCAATAACAGAAATTATGAGGCTAAACACATTTGCACAAAACATTATGAAACACACTGCTGGGACTCATTTAAACAACTCATCTCCTGCCAGTGCTCTCCGCTTTGCTCGCCTACATACATAGAAACACACTGAAGTGAAGACATTGTAAATACAGGCAGGGCAGCGCTCAGCATCCACTTCCCTAGGCTCTTACTGCTTCCTATTCCTTTCCTGTTATTCTCTACCTGTCTCGTTTTGACAACCCACTGCTGGGTGTTTTTTTGTTTACTTAGAGATTTTGTTTCCTAGCCGTGGGGTTATTCCTGTAGGTTTTCCCAGTTACTTTCCCCAAGCTGAATGTTTTTCCCAATTTCGTTCCCTCTGCTGCTGAATAGAAATGTCTTTGCAGCAAGGATGGTGCAGGGGACCGTACTGAATATCTGAGACCCACTTGCACTAAGCCCAGAATAGCAGAGGATGACTCCAGCTACCTAGCAGCTCCCACACGGGGAAAACACAGAGGTGATATTTACTGCATAACCAGCAGCAGATTGCCTGAACTGAGGCCACAGAAAAGGCAAGCTCATCCCTGATCTGCCAAAGGATTTGTCCATACTCCACCTTATACCCACACTCCTGCTGCAGGAGTAAATACTGTATTTACAAATTAATCCAAGTGATGGTTATGATATACAAATAATAGTACACAATCTGTTCTGAGAAAAGGGTGAATACAGTCTGAAGGGCAAATGCATCAGCCATCCATGCAGTGACACTTTTTGCACTTCACCAGTTCAAGCAGAAAGAAACCATCACCACTATGACCAGAGACGTATTCCCCAGAGAGATCACTGGAAGATCAGGGATGGGACCACCCTTCTTCCCCAGCACAGGGCTGGAGCCAGGAGTGCCAGGCTTCACACCAGAATGTATTCACACACACAAATGTTCTTTCTTCCCTACAACACTTTTTCCTCTACTCTTCCATAGTGCACATCATCAATAGAAACACATTTAAAGAAGTTCTCCCTTGCTTATAAAAAGTGCGTTCTCTGTACCAACATGTTGTTCACATACTCCTTATCCTTCACAGGCCAGAAGCTTTCCCTCTTCCTTCCACAGCCTCAGAAGTCTGGTGCCAACCATATTGCCAAATATTCCCTAAGCAACCAGAGGGGAAAGCGCACTTTGCCAGATTCTTGGTCTAAGTTTGGCCTCTCTCTTTTTTCCCCAACATCAATGGCACATTGTGTCAAAAATCTGCAAGCAGTTATCAAAGACAAACATTTCCTGTTATCAATCTTAACTTTGTTGTTTTTAATTTCATTGAATGACTTCTTGTTCCTATGTAAAGAAAGGAAAAGTTCTTTTCAGCCTATCTACTTCAGCCTTCTCTTTAATACACTGCTACATCTCAAATGCTCAGAAGAATCCATATAGTTTAATCTCTTCTTTCAGGGAGACCACTTCTGATTGCACTTGTCATTTTTATTGTATGCTTTTCTTTTGCTGTTTCCTCCTCTTTTGGTGGCAAGAAGGAAAGCATTAGTGACAGAAAAGGTGGTCACAGCTCAGATCTGACTGATACAACAAATATTTCTAGCATTTTATCCTCCTTTAAGTACATTCTAATTATGGTCCTTGGGACTTTTTTTTACGTGCTTTGGTTTCTGTCATTCTAAGTCTCTACGCTCCCCTTTAAGCTGTTATAATATTTAGAGCTAAGTGATTTTTTTTAGATGTTACAACAGGTGGCTATAAGAGATATTTCAAACACCGCTGAAAGCCTAGAGAACCCATTCTGTAATTCTACTTCACTTACTGTCTTGTCAGGAAGCCAGAAAAGCCACAAGTGAGAAATACTACAAGATACTCTGAAAACATTATGAAAGTACCCAATGTAACTAAACTAGCAAACAAAACCAAATTGATTTACGTACTGGAAATTATGGAATATATTGTCTTTCTTCACTAAGTAACCATTCCCTGAGCACCCAGCAGTGCACGATGCTCACTGAAGCACCCTGAAACTCTCCTTGCTTTCAAGAAGCACCCTCCAAAGCCAGTGACAAGATAAAAATGAGAGCACCGCCACCCCTACTACAGCCTTCATCAAGTCTAGTAATTATTGTATTCAATTTGCTTACTTAATCAAGGTGAAAACATTGGCTCAGTTCACATGCCACCCATCTTTGCAATGCCTTGTTCAAGTTTTCAGCTACAACTAAAGAGTAGCCAACATTTAAATCCATTGTAGCTGAAATTACTAACGAGCATTAGAGGCTGTTAGGAAGATGCTCCTCACTTGCATGCATCAGCACAGGCTCAAACTGGAAGGAACTAATGAAAACTCCCTCACTGCAAAACCTCTATTGATTCTGGCTGCTCTGGCATAGGATATTCACCCCAATCTCTGCCTGCCTGGCACAGATTCACGTAAGCTGAAAACCTAACACATGAAGTATTATACAAGCCACAAACAAGGCTAATGACACTTCTGCTATGCAGCACAATATTTGGCTATTGAAAATTCTAATAAGAGTATAATCCTTTTGATTAATAATTTCTGAATTCCGTGTGCTGAAAAACACTGACATCAAGAAGGAGATAAGGGAGTGGGAGAAAGGAATGGGATCCTCTTTTTGCACCTTCATTTCAGCTTTTTGCTATAAACTCCATTGTCTGGCTCTAGGAGTCATAAATCAAATCATTCTTCATATCAGGAAAATAGCTCTCAGCTGAGTAACAGCTGTATGTGCTGGGTGGTTATTTCTGTAACAGATAATACTAAATTCTGCAGTTTTTTCTCATTACTGTGTCTAGAACACAGTCAAATATAAAACATTACTAATGAGTATAATTACTTTAAAAAAGAAACCTACACTTTCTTCTTTGCAATAGCTTATGATATTTGGAAATACAGTAGCTTTATGATAAGCATCAACAGCCACAGCGATAAGACAATATCCTCCAATAAAGTAACCCTTTGTTCAGAGTTACTATTTTATCCTGGAGGATTCCAAACCAGCACCAACCACGCTCATATATATGCTATTTAAAGCATTTAAAAGAAAAGAATACTTTACCAGGAGCAGGATGTTCCTTGGATTATCAGCACCTTCAAGTGTTGCAGAAGAAAGTCCAAAAGGAAAGGCTGACCGACGTGGGACTGAAACCATTCCTCTCTAGGTCTGATCACAGAAGCTAACAAGGATGCTGAATTAGATACATACATCACAATATTGAGAAACTAAGACACCTTTTCTTCCTGCAGCTCAGTTTTACAGCATATGGTAAATACCTGAACTTCAATTTGATAAGGCACCAGAAAACGTCTGATTTCAATCTGATGCTGCATAGGGTAATTACCCTGGGGAAATCAGCATTACAATTACTTTTAGTACGAGCAAGCATCAAAGGGAGCACACTGCAGAAGTGTAGCTAAGTCTTCATTGCATCGGTTACCCTGCAAAAGCAGGGTTACATCTTGGCCAGCTTCCACATCTTGCCACTGTGTTTGAGCTCAAGCTTCCCTGTAGGGCTTCAAATGATGTGAAGTGAGTTGATGCAGATCCTGCTTTTATGCTGCCCTATTGTTACAGACTCATTTGCAAAGTGCAGTAGGATGCTAAACTTAAAGTAAGAACTTGACCTGTTGCTGTCAGCCAAATTAGCACAACTGCTTCATAACAATTTTATATGCTTCAATGGAAATAAGTAGGCCCAAATAAAGCAGCCTTATTTTCTTGATGTAAACTGAAAGAAATCTACAGTCCTTGCAGAAGATCACTAATACTATCCAGGGTAAATACAAAGCTTAAGAAAAGCCTACTTATTACACGCAGATAATACAGGCACATCTTAAGACAGACTTGTTTTGTTGGGGTTTTTTAAGGGTTGGGTTTGTTGTTTTGCGGCAGGGAGGTGGTTAACAGACCCCTTGGTTATTAGGCTATGGGCTTTCTGATCCCACACTTAGCTTTCATTTTTTAATGTGATGAGCTTCATCTTTCACAAACACACAAAATGAGCACATCTTCCTCCACTTATCACACAAGAGAGGAACAGAGATGCTCGAACTCCTTAGAGACTCTTTTTGCACAATCTGAAGAGCTTTTTTTCTCAAGGTTTATGAGCAGACAGTAACTGTGAGAAGCAACAGAACGATCAGATGCTACAAGCGTCCTAAAATAGCATCTGATAGTGAAAGTTACCAAAAAAACCCAACCAACCCTGCACCTGCCTTCAGCTTATAAAAGTGTTGCTTTTGTTTTGTTTCTGTCTGTTCTAAACCAAAAGAAAAATGATGAGTATGGGGGAAACGGAGGAGGAAGTGTTTGGGTGTATCTTTACAAAAGGTATTTCACAAGTTTCTTCCACGCTTTCAGCTTCTTTCAAAATACTGTAGCTTGCAATCATACCTCCGCGAGCCAGAAGGCCCCTTCAATCTTTTCAATCTAATTCATGGCACTGTACCAAGCTGGTACAATTAAACGTGATCTTCACAGTGCAAACATACCATTTGAGCATCAAACCTCTCTGGGGACACCTATGCATGAAGATCTGCTTCCTGCAGCCCTGTGCCACAGGGGATGAGGTGCACATCAAACCAGACTCCAAGGAAGATCCTGGAGTGACAGATCCTGCTGCTGGAAGCACAATGCCATGTGCTGAGATCATGCTTATAATCAAGATGCTTCAAGGGGTAATGGGTTAAAACTTAAACAGGGGAAGTTTAGACTGGATATAAGGAGGAAGATCTTTACTGTGAGGGTGGTGAGGCACTGGAATGGGTTGCCCAGGGAGGTTGTCAGTGCTCCATCCCTGGCGGGGTTCAAGGCCAGGTTGGACGAAGCCTTGTGTGGGATGGTTTAGTGTGAGGTGTCCCTGCCCATGGCAGGGGGGTTGGAACTGGATGATCTTGAGGCCCTTTCCAACCCTAACTATTCTATGATTCTTCTCCACTGGCTAGGTTTGTTTTATAAACTTGCCTTATTACTCCCAATCAATTCAGGTGATCCCTGGGAAAGGCAGTACCTGAAGCAGAACACCTCCAGGAGCAAGGGAAGAGGAAAAACAGATGAGCAGATAGGGGAAGGAGAGCTGTTAAGTACAAGCAGAGTAAGAGTGAGATAAGTAAAGCTCTAAAATAAATAGAGAAATGAGAGATTTATCAGGGCTGACATGAAGAGCAACACAAGATTGGGAGAAATCGGGCAAAGTGTTGCAAGAGCTGGCGCCCATCAAGAGGAGCTCCAGTGGAGCCCTGCAGCCTCCTTCCTCCTCACTCTCTCCTTCAAGCCTATGCTCATCTCTTTTATAACAAAAGGTATATTTTTATAACAAGAGGTGCACAGAAATAGACCATCCCTTTTCATAACTCTCAGGGAAAACAAACCTAGGAAGGAAACTGGAGACTCATTTCCACTGGAGGCCAAATCAGCCAGTGCCTTTTACTAGCACTTAAGTCACATATGAAGTTAATGTTTATTATGCAAATTACTGGAGTGTGAGCCTGCAATGCTCCCTAAATAGCTACTATTACTGTCACACTACTTAACAAAACTCAATGGGGCTGTATAGGAAAGACCTATTAAAAGCTCCGCATGGTTCTTTATTTAACAATGATTTATCGAAGTGGCCTAAACAGAACACTTTTGATCCACAGAAATGGCCTGATGAAACTTGAACAGGACAAAAGCTCGTGCTAAGCAGGCTGATGCATTTTGCCCTCGTTCCTTCCTTACTACAGCAGGTTCCTCTTCCCAACAGCAATGTGGCACGTGCCAGGGCCAGAGATCACAGTTAAAGCTGGATACACAGGAGAGTTAAGATTACTCTGAATCTGTATTGACCTGTGTGATTAAATGTCCTTTCACGTTTAACATCTCAGCACAGGTTGGGTATCTCCGTAGACAAAATGAACCAGTACTTTTACAGTCTCCTAATTCACAAAGGCAGGAGACTGAAGGCAACTGCCCCTAAAGAAAATAGAGGTTTGGTGTGTTGTAGCGTATCACTGAATGAGAGAATTGCACCAGTAATAATCATCATTTTCTGCAAGAACCACAAGTTGCCTTACAGAAAATCACTGCACTTGGATATCTGGGGTCGTGCATCACCACTGAGAAAGCTGAAAGGGAGACTGGAAAACCCACATATGAATAAAGCCCTTTGGAAGCTCTTGGTGAAGCCAAATGTTTGAGGGTTTCAGTGCCATCTCCTGCACTATCACACACAGTTTTCACTCAGTTAACAGCACAGAGACCACAACCACAAGTGAAATTGAAAGCCTGTGAGAAGCACAGGGGACTTTAATTGAAGAATAAAACAAATATTTAGCATTCAAAGCAGTCATCAGATCCTCAGCCTCAGAAGACACTTACTCATAGCCACAATGAATCTGTGTCTGACCTCCAGGCTGTTAACTGGTAAACAAGTGCTTATTTGTGGAGAGACAACAAAACCCCCTCATTGTCACCAGTGTGTTTTTCTAGGGATGTATTGCTGGAAGACACACAGTATTTCTTCAGTCTCTAAGAAATCGACTATGTGCAGAACCATTGCATACTCACACCCATGTTACAAGCACAATAACTTAAAGACAAAGCTCCCCCACATAATTCTATTTCAAAATACATGAACATTTTAATGGACTTCATGGGTCATCAGCTACTCTAAATCCAGTTACAAAGTTACTCTAAATCCTGCTATAGAAAGGGGGGAAAAAGGCAATTTTAAGAGGAATTTTAACTTTCAGTAATAAGTTATGCTTTTACAGATGACAGCAGCTTAGATAATAAGACTAGGCCATACATTATATGGCTAACTTCATAAAGTTAAGCAGCAAAACACCTAGTCTGATAATAACCAACATCAAAAAGATACATACAAACTAGTCACTAGCACCAAGAAAGCACCTCTTAAGCCTAACTTCTGGGTAAAAAAAATGCCAAAACTTCCATTAGCAAGATTGTTCTACACAGAAAAGCAACCAATGCATCAAGACACCTTTCTCCTGCACTAAAGGAGCTTCATCCTCCTTATTCATAGCTGTGATTCCGGTGAAAAAATTGAATCCTGAACAATAACTTAGTACTTTACATATGAGAAAGCCAATGCACGCAACTAGAAACGAACACACTGCTCCCCTGAACTCACGACAGTAAAATGTTCAGCACATAAATGGCTTCATAAACCTGAAGACTTCTTTAAACTTTTCTTTTTCCCAATTGGAGGGACTAAAATTTATGCCAGCACACATCTCTAAATGCCAGTCATTTGTCACAGTACAGAACCAGCTTTGAGGTTTATCTTTTCATACACCATTTGAGTTTTCAGCCTCCCGGCACTGGAAATACTCACCTTGTCTCTGCGTTCTGTTTGAGCATTATTTTCCCATTGACAAGAGCAGATAAAGCTGGCAAACTGAACTTATGCTCATCAGCAACCACACTTTGGCATTTCCCGAGTCTTAACACTGGGGGTTTGGTTTGCTAAAGCTGAAGCCCCTAAATATTGACATCATTTAAAGAAAACCACAAACTATTAATCCAGTAACTAATTTAAGTTTGAATAAAATGGTCAAAAATTAAATGTAAGAATTTGTTACAATGCATTAAGTGAGCTGTTGTAGATTTCACCTGCAGAAGTTCAGAGAACCTCATCTCTATAGTAAAGCATGGTTTTGTTAATTCTGGTGCATTCCTGGAAGCAACGTAATCAGAAAAGCTCCCCGAACCAGAAACACTAGCATAGCTGAGCTAGTATTATGCTTCTTACTTGTGCTTGATGAAGTAATTTAAAATTCACTTTCATTTCTTCTAAGATATTTGATTGATACGATAGACATGCTCTGTAGCTTTCATTTTGCACACCTTTGTCCTCATTGTAGCTACAGGCAACTTTTATGTAGGAATTAGGCTCATTGGCATTACACTGGGGTGCCAGTCACTTATTTCCTCTTGTGTTTTCTGTTTCTAACCCAGAATTTTCTAAAATATTCTGTCCTCTCTAGGCCTCAGTAAGGGCTTCTTTGATATAACACTGTTCTAACCACATGCCCTGTCAGTGACTGTCAGAGATCAGGCCCTAGGGACGTGGACCTTTGACCTCACACAGTATAACCATCATCACATTGCATAAAACAGCTGCTGGACCTGTTGCCCCAAAGTCAGGGCTAAAGGGGGATATCACACAGCAGTGTCTGATGCCCGTCTCACTTCACCACCTGAAGCACAACACATTAATCATTTACACACCCTTTAATGCATTTTGGAAGAAGAGGGAGGAAGGAAACACCCCACACTTTGAGGAACACTGTTACGGACCAGTGATTCCTACTAGAACTTGCATGCATCCTTAAGTGCATTATTCCTTCTCACTGTACACCATAAAATTATGGGATTTTTACCCTTTGTGTTGAGGCTTGGGTGTCTCATGCCAACAGAGAGGTATTTTTAACAGAATTTAAGAGATTCTCCATTTAGAGCCTGAGTTTGTTTGTTTTTATCCCATTTCAGTTGCATCAGACTAAAGAACACACATCCTAGGTCCAAACAGAGCTAGTGGAAGCTTCATGTTACATCGAGGTGGTGGACCCAAGATGTTAACATCTGTCAAAATCAAACTGTTTTATTGGGGAAAACACATTACAGAGTCCTTAAAAACCACTGTGATCCTGATTCATCAAGGGTAAATTTGCCATAAGTAGGGAGGAGTAATGTTTGGTAATACCTTCCCTTAAGCGTATCTGTATCTCCCTGCCCATGCTGCCCAACCACAGTGGCTGCTCATTTGTACACTGCTATCCACAGTGGGGTTTTTTGGTTTTAATCCTCCTTTCATCCATACAAAACTCCAGTCAAGACACTTTAGAACACCTCAAACTGATCACTACACTTGTCATTATCGTGCCCCATTCATGTATTCTCAAATGTTAATGCCTAAATTATGACTACTTAGCCCATAAATAACAAAAAAAAAAAAGACAAATTACTAATCGTGGATGTTAAGTTCTGGTGAATACTAAAAGGCATTTTAATTCAGCTATCATAACTATAGAATCATAGAATGGTTTGGGATGGAAAGAACCTTAAGATCATCTAGTTCTAACCTCCCCTGCCCTGGGCAAGGATGGCTCACACTAAACCATGTTGCCTAAAACTCTGGATTAGTTAATGGATTAAAATCACATAGAGCTCAGACCAAAACTTTTGCAAGGTGTCAACAAAAGCCTTTAAAGATGCAGTAATGCTTTTGAATGGATTTAAGAGCTATCCGCATTCTAGTTACCTGTGTCTAGCAGATACAGCCAAGTGTCCTAAATCAACCTGCTTGCAGCCAGATAAATAGGTTTGGAAGTTATCTGATTTGAACAACTTTTACACCTATGTAGATGAATGCTTGATCTTTTTCAGCTTTCATCTGCTCAGTATTAAAGGCCAGACAGTATTACTTAGCAAAAAAAAAATAATAATCTATGAGGTAACCAGGGTTGTGTGGTTAATTTTGGGAACCAGAAAACTTCCTGAACTGGAGGAAACAGGCTGCACTTGAAAACGCAAATGTCTTCCCTGAGCTTGTAATCAGATGCCCTTAATCATAGTTTTACAAACCTGAACAAAATTCAGTCACTTACACAGTAAAAAATAAAAGGTACTATCACCATTGCCACTATCTGAATTTGGGTGGGGGAAACCATTATAACCACAATCCCAAATAGCAGGATTTCTACAGACTCCACTAAAATATGTAACTGGAATTAGATGTTTGCACTCAAACAGAAAAACAAGACAAAACAAAACTCTACAGTTAATTGTTTCCAAGTACAAGAAACTGGGAACAAAGCCTGCTATTGAATGAGTATTAATTATTTGCCATTTGGTTCTGCAGATGTTTCCCATGAGGGAAGACAGCAAAAAAACATTCCACTTGAAACCCAGGGAAGCAGTCACAAGGAGATGAGTTATGTTACTGCATTCATTTGGATATTTTTAATTTAACTTGTCAAAAACATTAGGTTTAATAGGATTTTAAGGGGAACTTGTATCCAATAAAATTTCAAAGATCTGAGCTCCATAATCCCTTCTCACTTAAACCCAAATGCTTTAAAAATAACTTACAGCCATGATAATATGATCTAAGAGAGTCTACCCCATCCTTGCTGACAGCTCCAGATCATTGCCACCTCCACATCAATGGCAACAAATACAAATATATTAGTATGGCCACCTCATTTGCATCCATCTACATTAAGAGATTATCAAGCAATATAGATTATATAGACCATGTCCTGGTTAGAGCTTACTTCTAGAGCAGGGCTTACCTATTTAGTAGCAAAGAATGAAAGCACACACCCACAAATCCTGAAAAGACAGAGCTGCTTCTGCTTCTTAGTTTATGGTATCACATGGATCCGGAAATCTTTCATTTCCAAATTAACTCTTATCTCTGATCTTAAGAGAGCAAAGCCATACAATTCCAAGAATTTGGAAAACAATGAAGTCTGACCAAACCTAAAGTTTCCAGTAAAGCAAAATTTACTTTTGCAAATGTAGTTCCTAGGAATGGGCAACAGGAAGAAATGTCAAGGGTACAAGTACTTTCCAGAAAGGAAGGATATGAATAAGATATCCCTTTTTTTTACCCCATCCCAAAAGACAAACAAAACAAAGATCTCAAAACTCACATTGCTTGTATTTTAGCAAGTTGTTTTTTGTGGGAAAGTGGAAACAAGCTAGTGAAGGAGCATCTGTGTAAATACATAAGAAACAGGCATCCATCACAGCAGGCAGAAAAGTCACTCTGTAGGTCACTTAGCTCCAACTCTCACCATACACCAACCATAAACCAGAGGCAAACATAAACCAGAGGCAAACAACCAAGCTAACTAGTTTTAGCTAAGGACCACCAGAGAGTGCTACCCAGAGGCTCTCCTCTGTATCTTGTGCATCCTAAATATCCACACAGGGAACCTCTCTGGTCCTTTCTAGACACCTACACAACCAAACTGGAAACACTGCAGCTCCAATTACACAAGCAGCCTTGAAGACTCCCAGCTCAAAGGTCTGTTTTCCTTACAGAAGCAGCAGCTGAAGCCAATGGGAAAGTGAAGATACACACAATTCATCATCATCAGCCCTGATGCAGGTTTAACAGGAGGTGGTGTAAGCATCAAAACCAAAGGTTAAAACAATGCCTACAGGTCGGGAGATTGCTTATGTGAAGCTAACAAAAAAAAGAAATAAACTTCCTTAAAAAAAAAAAAAAAAAGCAGTATACATTTAAGAAAACAGAAATCAAACCCAAATCTTAACATCCTCCAGATTTTCACACAATAATCCAATTATTTCACCAGTGATAAAGTAACAAAAGCTTTGCAGCAGCTGCGTAGCCTTGAAATATGTCAGCTCAATCTGTGCTCTTAACAGATGGTTACAAATAGGCAGTTCATCAAAACTTAAGGAAACACAGCACTAAGCACATTATTTACTGCAGGTTTTCCCCTAAGTGTGAAAATTGAAGTTATATCTAACACTGGCCCGCATGGAACTGTTCTGGACAAAGCAGTGGTCATCTGAGAAAAACTCATCTAAATTTTCATCACGTATATCATGCAATTGGACTACATCACTCCAAATAGCAATTTAGCCCATTAAGCTGCCTCTAACTGACCAAAAGTAGATGCTAAAAGAATATAAAGTCAGGAAATTATCATGATTCTACCTGCAAAATAATCTCCTGGCTTCCAGTAATCTGGGATGTAGGGACTGCTTCACTAGAAATTGTACCTGCACCTTTGTGATTAAGTCCTAGCATACCTTTTCTCTATTAATTTGCCTAACAACTTTTAAAATTCGTATGCAACAGAAAGATACTGCAGTAGCGAGTTCCACAGATAAACTGTGCTTCTGTGAAATAGTATCTCCTTTTACTGATAAGTACCTTATTAAAAAAATCATCTACTTTTACTCATTCATTCTCACTTATTTAAAATTTGGAGTTATTTGAAATTACAAATAATGGTTATATATTTACTCCGTATCACTCAGATTTGCCTACTTCTGCCTTATCCTCTCTAATAATTCCTCTTAGTTGAAAATCACAGATCATTCAAGGAGCCTGGTTAGTGCTATACCATCCAAACAACTGGACTGCCACACAAAGCAAGCATACAAGATCTTTGGGGGGGGCGGGAGGGTGGGGGAATGGTCTGAGATAAGTGAATTGTCTGAATACATCCATAGTGCCTTACTATGGCACCAAAGATCCAGGGAAGGATGGAGAACATCTAACACAAAATCTCCATTAACAAGACTTCCTTATTACCGATCCCTAAATTGGACCAAAACCTCTTGCCCACACAACAATCACCCCACTCTGTGGCAATGCTGGTGAACCTGTAGTTACACCCAAACTAATTTCAAGAGAGAAAATGCTAAACATATAATAAGGCGATCGATCATTTGATAAAACACAGGACATTAATCTCGGCTTCTCTTATCGTTCCCAGTCTTCATTAGGACCCTCACACGTAAGGCAATGGGGAATACAGAAAGAATGCCTTTAGACACAAATAACCTAAATATGAATATTCCTTCTGCTTCTATGATTTGATTTTCTAGCATAAACATCTTAGAAAATAGAGGTGCACTCAGGTGCAGCTGTTATGCCAATACTCAATTTCAAATCAAAGTTCTAGGCACTCAGGCTTCTAACATCCTCACAATCCTGCAAGGACCAATTTAGTCTTGAGAAACAGCCCCCTGGGACCAAGGGAACATCTCACTGCTTAACTCTGGTAGGAAGAGATTGAGGAAAAATGTTCCTTTTGCTTATAAACAAGCTTCTATGCAACTGTGTTATCTAATAAATACAACTGGAAGTAAAATGGGAATGTGGGAAGGGTGCCAATGTCAATCCTCCAAATCTGAGGAAATTGGGAGCAATTTTCCACTCGAGGATGGAAAAGGCGTGGAGGAAATTCAGAGCATATTTAGCATGCTTTCCTCTCCTCTGCTAAGGTAAAGCTTCCTTCTCTCCCATGCCAGCAGACTGCTGCCCAGGCAGAGGGACCACAACCAGCATGGAGATGAGAGACCCCCTTCTCTCTGTTCCTTGGCAGACTGAAATCCAAAGCCCAGTCCTTAGTTCATGGTATAGAAATGAGCGACCAAAACACATAAAACCTGCAGTTCTCCTAAGAAATTGACAGCACAAGCTGTTGCCTATTTCGTAGAATCATAGAATGGTTAGGGCTGGAAAGGACCTTCAGATCATTTAGTTCCAACCCCCCTGCCATGGGCAGGGACACCTCACACTAAACCATCCCACCCAAGGCTCTGTCCAACCTGGCCTTGAACACCCCCAGGGATGGAGCATTCACAGCTTCCCTGGGCAACCCATTCCAGTGCCTCATCACCCTCACAGTAAAGAATTTCTTCCTTATATCCAAACTTCCCCTGTTTAAGTTTTAACCCATTACCCCTTATCCTGTCACTACAGTCCCTAATGAAGAGCCCATCCCCAGCATCCTTATAGCCCCCCTTCAGGTACTGGAAGGCTGCTATGAGGTCTCCACGCAGCCTTGTCTTCCCCAGGCTGAACAGCCCCAACTTTCTCAGCCTGTCTTCATACATGTCCCACATGAAGTTCACACCCAGTGGTGAAGGTCTCATGGCAACCTTCAGCTATCAATAAGAAATTAGTGTTAGAGATAAGAAGGGAAATCAGCACAATGCAGACTAAAGCAGCAGCTGCAGACACTCAACACTGCCTGAAAATCAAAGTAGGAAGAACTGGGAACTTTCTGGAGTGAGGTTTATCCCTCATCCCAAACCTACAGCTCAACACCAGCTCCATCACAGGCAGCCCCAAATCCCAGTGAACTTCAACATACAAAGCACATCTGCCATTCTCCTCAGGAGCATTTCTTGCCTGAGCAGGTACATTTTTGAATAACTATCTGTTCAAGTACGAGGAATCGCATCAGTGCAGTTAGTTGGAAAGCTGCTGCTTGTATTATTAAATGCAAAAGCCACTGGAAAAAAAAAAAAAACAACCTGCAGTTAAGTTGATCCAGTTTATAGTATAATTACCTCAAAGGACATGCTAAGCAATGTTTCCAGTCCTCTTACTGTCTTATGCACTGGCCTTGCACTGACTGTCAATGACAGCTGTACCCCTCTTCCTGCCCTTGTTTCTTAACACCTGGATTACACAAAACTACAAACTATTCTGTAGCTTCTCCAATATAATCAAAGTTTAAAACTTCTTGACAGCACGAAATTTACCAGTCCCATGAAAAAAAAAAAAATTAAGTGCCAAAAAATTTATTACGCAGAATTCATTTCCTCTCTGTGCTGTTTTCTTCTTCACACATCAACTGCAAAATGAAACTACACCTACTGAATCATCTTCAGACTACATCATATTAAAGTCTATTTGCTTTACGATACGCTGTTTTGTGATGTTATTGAGCAGCAGCAAGATAGCAAACAAGATTATCACTCAAATCCACTCATTCATTCTGACAGCTAGATATACCCGCTGAACAGTATCATCTCCTGAGAATGAACCAAAATCGCTGTAAAATACATGACAAATTTTACAGCTTAACCATGGAAAATTAATACAAAATTATCCAGGTGAGAATTTCTACTTTCTTAATGCCACATGGTAGTAATTCAGCTTCAAGTGTGCTCTGAACACTGACTGTCATAAAACTAGGAGCACCAACTGGTTTCTTTCCAGTTGCATAGTTGTGCTATGGGAACATCACTGAAAAATTACAATATTTCTCATTACAAGCATATGAACAGATTTTTTTTAAAAAAGAATTATACCCTACATGTTCAAGTTCCCTCAGAGGTACCGTTAAAGCACCTTTGCTGCATTGTTGCACTTGTGTGCGTGTTTCTTCTTTGTTGTTTGCTTTCATTTTAGGGATCATTTTATTATTATTAAGTAGCTTATTTCTTTAGCTAAAGTCCACAACCAACCAAATAAATTTCAGTAAGCAAGTACACACAGGGATGAATCAGTTCAGGGAAAGCTGGCTGGGAAAGGAGAGGGTAATTTTCTCACATAAACAACAACAGAAACATTCACCCAAGGTCCAAGTGTCCCATGCAGCATCACTAAAGCATTACACAGCGGAGCACAAAGTAACCACGAGCTTTCCACTATTAAGTTAGATCTCCTGGATAGCTGGGAAAGCATGACCAAGGGCAGCAAGTTGGCTGGCACGAAATGGGCAAAATCCACGAAGTCTCCAGGGTTGTGGTGGATTTGGCAGTCCTGGCTAAGGTTGGACTTGATGGTCTTAAAGATCTTTTTGCAACCTATTTGATTCTCAGAAACAAAAAAACCGCCACCACCCCAAACATAAATAAGAGGAAAAAAAAAAACCAAACCAACAACATAAAAAGCATTAACATAGATAAATAAATAAATACCCCCACACACACACACTCCTACATCCAGCTGTGGTCTTTCTCCCTAAGTGCATGCCCTCGGTACCCAAAGCAGCACGACAGGACGGGCCAAGCCGCAGAGCCGCCGGTAGCCGGTGCCAGGCAGCAACGAGCCCCGCGGCAAGAGCCCGCTCCCACCCCCGGCGCAGCGGGGTTACCTGCGTGCCGGGCACACCCGCGGGGATCCCTCGGCCGCCCATCTCCGCACGGCTCCCCTCGGCTCTACACGCTGCTATGAGCGCGGTCCCGGGGCGGGCACGTGTTGGTGTCGCTGTCACCGCCACCACCCCCGGGGCGGTCCCGCTGCCGGCACCTCCCTGAGCGCTTTCCGCTCCGGAACCTCCTGGATTTACCGCATCCCGCCCCCCCCCTCCGAGCATCCTAGTGCATTTTTCCCCTTAGGACACCCCCCATCACCCTTGCACCACCCCATGTCCCCTCCGAGGATCACTTCCCTCGGAGCACCACCACCAGCCCCCGGAAGCATCCCCAGCTCCAGCCTTCACCCTTCCCCGCCTTCCCCTTCACTGTTTCCCCCGTCCAAATCCAAAAGCCCGGGGGTTTTGTCTCAAAAGCCATAGGGAAGGTGGTGGCGGAGGGCAGGGGGCTGGCAGCACTCTCCTGGGTGAGGGTGGAGCTGGAAAGTACATAATGACTGCAGGCAAAGGGAAATAAAGGGAGCAGCAACCCTGCCACGTGAAGGCTTTTCCTTGGCTGCGTGTCCAGGTGCCTAAAAAAGGGGCCAAGAATCGCAGCTGTGCATCCCAGGCAAAGAAACTGAGGCAGGACCAGGCAAGATGATTTGCTTACCTGGCACGTCTGCAGCTGAAACAAGGTCCCACACGTGTTTCTTCATAAGTGTGTTACAGCGTCAAAGAGCAAACGCTGCCCAGCAGCTCCTGCACCCCCAGCTTGTTTCTGAAGAACTCCAGCTCTCACTCTCCACCACACACCTTCTTGGTTCACATCACCACTCCCACCTGTGATGTTTAACCTCGGTTGAACGTGTTATCACTGCATGAGGTGCAAAGCAACGAGACAAGAAGAAATAAAGAGCTTAGTGCCGGAATTTACCTTCCATACCTATCACCCCGATCAACAGAAATTGCATGCTGTCCAAGAGCCTAGCTGACGTAGTGACGCTCACCTCCTGTCATCTACTGAAACTTGGTGATGCAATTGTGCTGCGCCATTGCAAAACAGAAGTTGGCATGCACATGTGGGAAGGGTTTGTCACAGTGCAAAGAATCATTCCACTAGCCATTGAATAAGAACATGGGGAAAACCATAAAGACCATTATTCATTTTGTTCAACCCAATCGGGAGAGAGTTCATACACATGCACAGTCTCATAAGGTTCCACAACATCAGGAGCAAGGAGCTACAGAGTGGTAAGATTATTGCTTTAGACACATGAGCAATTTTACAGGATCAAGGGAAAAAATAGCAAAGCTTTATTTTGCCTCTTGAAAGCACTGTGTTTGATCAGATCCTGATGTCCCAGCACAGCCTCAAAAACACCGTTAAGTTATTGTGGTCAAAATTACATCAAGAAGTTTGCAGCAACTTCTAAAGTGCTTATAACTCCCAAAACTTTGCTAAATGCAGTTTTACTTAGCCGTTTCACACTTAGCTCTTGCAATGAAAAATTTAAGGGGAAGCTGGCAGAGAACAGGAAACTAATCAACCACCTAAAGTGGAAGCAGAGAAGAAAAACCTTGTCCTGCTAATATTGTTGCCATCCTTTCATCTAAACCGAGAAAGGTATCAGATTCAGATAACTAGGTAAAGTCTGGAACAAGAGCATAGTCTTCAAAACACTTTTCTGTTAGTTCTGTGATCCCAAAAAAATGTTTATCAAAAATAGTTCTGTGCATGTCTTGTCACAGACTACAGCCAAGAGAGGAAAAAATTGTAAGCATGCCCAAGGGCAATCTAATAGAGAAGACTGATGGTTTCTGGAGTAGTAAGAAAAGCAGCTTGTGCGTGTGTCTGCCAAAATGAAATGTAACAGTGCTCCTTGGATGCAATGGGAGGAAGACAGAGAGGCAAAAATTAAATTCTTGTACCCAACATGCAGCTAAGTGAGAAGAGCTTGCTGTGAGTTATTGGCAATAGAAAGATGAATCCGTTAACTGTTACATGACTACCCAACTGTGGGGTCTGAAAAAGATTAGCCTGAGAAATATTATTCTCTTGGAAATCATCATGTAACTGGCTTCAATTCTGACTAAATATGAAGGTGTCTTCGGTGAGAGCTGCTCCATCTGCCTTGGAACGTGCCACTTATGGGAACTACGCGAGGCCTTTGTGTTTGTCCCATCAGGACCAGGTCACTGCTTATATTTGTCCTTCAACAGTTCATTTAGAAAAGGTGGGAGATCAGCACACGTTCATTGTGTGCCTTGCTGGGAAAATACTACAATGAGGGGACTAGAAGGAAAATATTATTGAGAAGGTATTAACAGAGCTGAAAAAAAACTTGTTCTATAACAGTATTGGTTTCGCTTGTTCACTGAGACATGCTATTGTTAAGAGATACTAAAAGAGAAGTCACATCTGGGTTCTCGTTCCTGTGAAGGCTGGTGGATGTTGTGACTCAGTACTACTCAGCCCCTGCAGGCGCTTTCCCTGTTTGATCTACTCATGGTCCTCTTTCCTCTATTTGATAGATTCATAGTAAGCTAAAACCTTTTTCCCAGAACACCCAACTATAGCAAAGAAACAAGAAACAAGAACTATTGAGACCTCGTCCTGTATTTATCTTATACTTGAAACAATACACCTATTGACTGGTATTTGTGTTAATTCTACATATTTTTAACAAATGCTAATACTTATTTTACTTATAAAAAAAAAAAAAAGAACCTTTAACAATTCCTGTGGACAGTTTACTAGAGTATATAGGTATAGTACATCTGAAAAAAGCTACTATACTACTATAAAATGGAGAGATAACTCCATTATGTACTATGGTCAGACCATTATGTACTATGTGTCTCCACAATGTACTAAGGTCAGACCTCCAAACTGATGACTTACTGGAAATATTTCTCAGCTAACTAAACATTCCGTGCTGTGTGCTGATCTTTTTTCAGAAGTGAGCATCCCTCACACTTCCCAAAGTCAAATGGTAAAGAAAATCCTCACTGCAGAAATATAAGGGAGAAATCAGCCCAAATTTGGTGAGAGCCACTGTTAGGACAGTGGTGGGATGCTATCTGAGACTGCAGCATCCTCAACATCATAGCTCTTTGCTACTCCACTGCTTACCAAGAAAGGAGAAGGAGGATGATGGTACTGGGCAGATCCTGTGGAGAATAATTTGACATCACTGGCAGGTTGAGGGGGAGAGCAGGGGGGAGATGTGACACTTCTGAAATACTTCTGAAATACCACCAAAACCCTACTGAAGGCAGCAAAAGATCAACATAAAGCATGAGGGGAGCCAATGTGAGGATACTGTATGAGCATATCCAATGCACTCTGAAGCCATCAAGAGCCAACATATCATCCTAACATTAAATTATCAAGTACAGAACTTAGGGATAAATACTAATTAAATCCCACTGTAAAACACACCATCAAAAACCAAATGCAGAGCTAAAACCATAGCAAAGAAACATTTTAACAGGAGAAATTTAAGTGCATATATCTAAACAAGATTCCTTATTACCTTTTCAGGAATACTCACAAGGAGTCACCTTCCTTTCACACACACAAACATTTTTCTACTAGATTTTATTAAGGATGGCATTATCAATTCCTTTGAGGGACGAATAGAGAAAAATATGTAATTGAAAACCAAAGCTGGCATTATCAGATCCTACACAGCTTTTGTGTGAAAGTCTTCTTTTCTCATAGGGGAAAGAAAAGCTCAGCCAAGAAAAAATTCTACTTTTCTCTTTTAGCATCATTTTCCTCATGTAGTCTGACTGCTGAAAGAAAAAAAAAATGACTTAATCAGCCTTTATCAAAACCTGGCCAATGTGGTTCAATATGAGGCTGCTTAAGACATTACATTTAGCTGCATTCCTAATCACAGTTTCAGCTGCAAACCTTCAGAGATGCAGCAAGTAAGTGAAGCGTTAGTATCCAGCCCACCTCTCTGCACAGCCTGTTTCCAGAAGCACATCTTCAGGGTAATGAGGAAGAGACTTGTACATACAGGGGCACAAGGAGATCAAATCACAGAAGAAAACAGGCCTTCCATGTATGTTAAAAACCTTTTCTCTAGGCCCCATGGGCAGTGTAAGTAGTAAAACAAGCCTCTGAGCCCAATAAAAACCATTTCAGTGATTCCTCCTCATGGCTCCTATCCCACCATCCCAATGTTTGAAGATCTCTTTCTTGTGCCTCTGAGCAGCTCTGTTTACACCCACCTATTCACCACCAACTTTACTGACTTGCTTAACAGAAGTTTGCTTAATAGATTGCTTTTGACATTTGTTAGCCTGGGGCACGAACCCTCAAGTATGTAACTGATAAAGGCTTTTCAAAAACCCAAGGTGGAACCTCGTGAGAGTTCAGTGCTGTGCTTTATTTCTTTTATTCCAAAGTCAGACAGTTGGGTCACAAGAGTCCTGATGACCCCAGCACAGAGAATTACAAGTCTAAGAGGAGCTCATTTGCCTGGCAGCTGAGCACATGGTTTACAGGCAGAATTTGGAGCAGGACCAAGTGAGTGCTTGCTCCCCGGGTCTGTGAGCATTAAGCCATTCCCAGAACGCAAACTAAGTTAGCTGCAATGTTTAAGTCCTTCTGTGCAAATAAATGTACTCAAGATCTCAAGAGACTTAAGCATGTCAGTTTAAGACATGAATGATTAGTTATGGTTTGACTCCTCACCTTCAACTCGAGCAGTTTACCCTGAAAACACACATATTTTCATCCCACTTGAAGTGATTATGATTCACCTTATATGTTAAATGTGTTACATATTGTTTAGAGCTGGATTCTCTGCTTCGAAACGTCACTTACCGTTTTTTGTCTGAACAGTGGAAATGCCACATGGTGAAACCCGAGCTTGAATTTCAAAGAAATGAAACCATCACCACCTCAAGTTTCCTTTTCTCTCTATTTAATCACATGCCGGTGTTTGTGTGCAGCTTAACCATTTCAAGCCATTCAGCGCTGGTTACATTCTGATCAGCTGTACCTGGTGAGAATGAAGTTGAGAATTGTTTCAACCACTCAGGATTTACTAATAGGTTTAAAAAAGAGCTATTTAATCAGGCTGCATTTTGTCGCTGATCTTATAATTTAGTGTTTATGTAGTCATTTTCCTGACACAATTCATTGAGCAGCAATACAGAGGACTGTTTAGCATGCAAACAATGAACTTTAAGAACACTTGAAGATTCAGCTTCTGATTCATCCCAACAGTAGCGCCAATACGTGTGCTCCTGAGAGCAGCTGACAACTAGAACAAAAATGTTCTCAGGGAGTTGAATAAGCAATTGTGCCCAATAACCTGTGAGGAATTTACCAGCATTAATCAATTAATCTTCACACATCTCAGAAGTGCTGCCATAAAAGTGACTAATATGATCTAAGATTTTGTTTCATGTTTGGCTCAAGGCTACATAGGAAACCACTGACAGTCAGGAATAGAATATGAAATTTTGATCCTTCCAGTAACACCCCAAAGTGTTTGGTAGGAAAGGAAAAGATGAGTGCCTTATTTTGGTTTGAAGCTTCCGCTTGTACATCGTGAAAAGGGAGAACTGGTGCCTGGAGTTCTCAGCTTCCAGCCCTGTGTTCTTACCAGAGCTGCAGGGAGACATTAGGTCCTTGAAATAGGTGAGGCTGGCACCCTCGCTGCTACCCTGTCCCTTTTTGCTGCTCAGTAGGTGCACCAGGCAATGCAGAGATCTTGCCATGGGAAAAGGAAGGAGGTCCCAGCTCCTGCTGAGCTCCAAACACAGGAGAAGCCCAGAGCCAGAAGTTTAAATCTCCCATATTTAACCCACTTCTGCTTTGACTCCAGCTAAACTGCTTCACACATATTCCCCATTCCTCTTTGTCGGATTTAAACACTAAGCCAAAAGGTAATACAGGTTAAAACACACACTAACAGAGTATTAACTACATATTAAAAACAGGTCATTGGTGTATGTTATCCCCACTGTCTCACAAATGGATCCTCATGGGAAGAACATGCAAACACAAACTAGAAAAATAATACAGCGTGCTCTAGATAAGTCCTGGTTGTAGAGAAAAGGGACATGAATTCAAGAGCTGTACTCCCTTTCAGACTCTAAAAAGTAAGCTATTTTTCTTTATGCCTGTTTTCAGAGAAGTGCGTATTCAAGAGAGTATTTTCCTACCTTGCATTATGTCTGTTGGAACTGGTGTTTGCTCATATATTGTGATCTGGGATAGCTGAAGGAAAAGTTACACAAGAAGTTTTTAGCATGGGAGAGTTTAACTATGTTTATTAATAATTGATAGGTAAGAAGCAAGCTTTACATTCCTCATAATTGACTTGAATGAGGAAAAATAGCTACTTGCTTTCATTTCTGCTACTGTTAATATTTTTCTATTGCACTGCTTATCAAGTTACAGTACAGAGATCTCATTAAACCAAAACCCAGAGTCTAAAACTGGGAGCACAGCAGACTCCATGCATGTTAATAATATGTATTTCCAGTACATTGTTTAATCAGACTAACTAGAAGTGTTGACTCTGAGGGGTATTAGTCTGTCACATACTTCTAGATGTTGAATGAATTATACAATATTAAGGGTCCTGACCAGAAAAAAATCTTTGCATGCAGACAGCCACAAGTCTGCTTTGAGCCTCATTTAGTGATGCTCTCCAATCGTTATCCCACAGGCAAATTAGAAAGACTTCTAAGAGAAACCCTGGCCTGTGGACTCTTCAGTCTTTTAATTTCAATTAGGTTTTAATATTTAAGACACAGAATGTCCAAAGATAAGACAAGAACTATCATAAGTAAGCTTATCAAGGTTTGATGATGACAAGTTAAAGGTGACCAGTCTGCAAAGCCAGGCCAACTGTCACACAGACCCCTAGAGCCATCCTACATCGACCCGTAAGGGTCTTGATGGGGATGTTAAAGGCTATCATGTTTCCTATGCCAAGGACAGCTGTACTTGCCAAAGAGGTTACCAATTCCATCTGCTCACTACCACCCCATGCCAGACATTATTACACACAGATCTGTCAGCAGAGCTGCAGCTGTGAGATTTCATTATCCTCTTCTGTCAAAATAAACCTGCACTAGCAGAACCCTATTAATTAAACTGGTTCACCTTCCTCCCTTGCCTGCTCCAGTCATGTCTTAACTAGCTTATATAGGGGCATCTCCTTGGTCCCTACATCCCTCTCCTGTTCTGAGTTGGTCCAAGAAGGCTGGAGATAACTGAATCTCTAGGAGGTACAATAAAACTCATCATCAAAGCACGGTTCTTGTGCTAGAGTGTGATATAATCAGAGATGTTAAAAACAAGCAGTGCCCACAGCAGGCATCGTCTGGATACATGCCAAGAGTGATCAAAGGCTGTTAACATTGCACAGCTTCTGACCCTGCTCCCAGCCATTGTTCCTCCAGACAGCTATTCCTAACAGGAGAGGTACTTTGCAGAGGGGTTTGACAGTCTTCAAAGCAGATCTGTCATCCAGGCGATCTTCAGAACAGGCTAACAGGAGGGCAGGAAATTGTGTCAGAACAAGGAAATGATAAGAATAACTGCCTATTTTTGTAACTATGGATTTGTTGGTACTGGATCATTCCACTGATCCATCAATTTCCCTGCCCTGCTTTCATCAGAGGTCGGTATTTGTCAGAGCTGAGGAAAGTGGAAACCCCAGAGAAGGCGTATGGTGGATTACACAATGCTGGAAGTTAAGGGGAATTGTCCTCAGCAGCTTCAGGAATGGTTTAGTTTGCATCTGAAACATGATACCCAGAGCAATTATTCTAGTTGTGTTTTTCCTACTCCATCAATGTGCTTCAGAATATAAAGAGCAATGCGGAATTACAGTAACTGGTGAATGCCTGTTTCCCAGCAAAGCTGGTGGGCTTGATTTCTCATTCTCTTTGTATAACAGATCTGATAGCGTCCCAGCCTAGGAAAACCTACCAGACAAGCAAATAAATGAGTTTTCTCTGTGAAAAGGTAAAGATTTGAGGTTACTGTAGAGTGTGTTGGTGGAAGAGGCACAGGGTGGAGGCATGAAGTGCTGGGGTAAGGCCTCAGCTGCTATGATTTAAAACAGCCCCCAAGGCTGCTCTAATTTACTTTGGAGCCTTTCCTAGAACAAGGTTGAACATTTTGCAGACAGGACATGAAACAAAAGCCTTTTGCACTGGCAAAAGTAAATGAAACAATCCCTGAGCACAAGTTGCTTAATCCCTCCTCTTTAAAACCCCAGGTGTTTTAATTGAGAGCATAAACTTAAGTGAGGCCAGGTGAAAACCCCACCTCTATGTACACAGCTATATTCCCTTTCCTCTGGTTTGACAGGATCCAGCTTGAGTTTAGGTAATTAGGCCAAAAGGACAGAGCAGCACCTGATATAACATACAGATTTTAAAAAAATAGTGAATTTGAGGTGTAGAAGAAAGAGACTTGACTTTGAGAGCACTCATTAAGATTCATCTTCCACATGTATGAAGGGTCACCACAGCCACTCAGCCCCTATAAACTACAAGTGCCTGTCTAGAGATTTGTGGTACTGCAGCCTTAATGCCTACTCCTTGTCTCAGCAGTTTGAGACTGATACAAAATGAGTATGTGCACACAAAAGTACGTCAAGCTTGCTTTTTATTCCCCCCGATAAACCCAACAGGTTACTGTTAAGGTTTTTAATATAAACAATTTACTTAAGGGCTAAGGGGAGTCAAAGGGGAGAAAGAACACTAAAAAGCTGGAAGTGATGTTTCCACATAACAGCCAGAAATGACTGCCAGGTGCTTTGTACATCCAGCTTCAGCACTGATGATAAGAACTATGTAAGCATCAATAAATTGGGAATAAAAACATGGTCTGCTTTGCATAGGGGTATAAACAAAGGTTATGGTACAGAATTATCACAAGAACAGATTCTTAATGTCTATACATTTACCATCCTCAATATCTAGAGTTAAGATACAGCAAAAGAAAGCAAGAATGGAAAACAACCTGTTGAGTGTGGGTGTTTTAAAAGGCTTCCTAATGCTTAGCATAATACATGCACTTTTATGGCATTTCTATAAATCACATGGCAGGATGTTCCAACATTATGCATCACTTAAGCATCTTGTTCTTCATGTTCTTTATGAATCTCAAATTGATGCAAATAATTTAGTATCTAAGAAAGATGAGGCAGCCAAACGAGAAGAGATCTGGTCTTGCAGAAAACAAGGGTTTTACCACCAAAGAAAAATGCTTGCTCTTTAATCACTCTGAACATTTATAGGTAGCTAAACTTCTTCTATTTTAATAAGATAAATTTGCCAGTAAACCCTTCATAAAAGCTGCTGCTCAGGCAAATACAGATTCTCAGCTCACTCCATGACCTTTTAAAGAACAGCTACAGAAGCTTCAACACTGCAGTACAAGGGGTTGTACTGTTTGCTTTCTAAAGCATATTAACTCCCTGCAATAGAGACTGTTACAGTGCAGCCTTAGCACTGAAGTGTCTTGTTTTTGCTAAATCCTGGAGATAACTGAAGATAATTCCATTGTTTTTTCCAGTGGAGCAGAAACCAGACCCCAAATCTCCCACACTTCTAGGGAAAAGCCTTTCCCCATGTTAACTTTTAAAACATTCTTTCTACATAGACAGCATTTCCAGATTGCAAGCTGTGATCTAGCAGCTGATGAAGGAAGAAATGACACCTCTTACACAAGGAGGATGAGACCAAAGCATTCTCACTTACCTTTTAACCCTCACATGCAATTTATAAAGCTCCTTCCTGGGGCGATAGGAGAGGAGAAGGATAAGGGGGAGAAACAGAAAGGGAGAGAGTTGTCCAGCAGTTAAGAGCTGACAGCAGGCAGGCACATCACACATCTCCTCCTTGCTGGAATAGCATTGCAATCAAGGCACTTCTGGCAGCCAGGTCTTGCTACAGACTGTCTCCACCTATGTTTTATTAGAAGGGGACCAAAGAAAGCAATTCTGGGGGATTGAGAAGGAGGGAAGTGAATGTAGACCATTTGCTGGCAAGAAGAAAAGAGCTCAAGTATCTAGAAGGAACAAAGGAAGTTCATGAGAGCTTAAGTATCTTTTTCACACGGCAAGAAAGAAACTACACTAGCATATATATTCCTGAACGTAGTGCTAGAAAGAGTCAAATGTTGCCAGTCAAACATCCACATAAGTGCCAATCAAGCAAGTACTATACTCAATATCCTTGAACTTCGAACAGTATAATTCACTAGGCACCAGCTGGTAAGTGCTTTTATTTATTTTCCTATGCATATTCCTTTCCAAGAGATGAGGCACTCAATTCTGCTGAAGGCCAACTGTGAAATTATAATTACAATGGTGTCTAAGTGAAGCAAACTGGGAATCTTTCCAGACTCTGACCTTGAAAACATGCTAGTAATCTGGGAAGTTAGATAGGGGACCATGGGGAGAAAGGGGATATGGATGTAAAGGAAAAAGTACAAGTTCTTCTCCCCACTACCAGTAAACACCTTAAGATTTAGTTTAGGAAAGAAAGTAGATCACAGCTTTGCAGATACAGGCAACTCTTCTACAGTTTATAATTCCAGAGGATGTCCACAGCATTTACTCACTATTTCAGATGCCACAAAACAATCATATGTTACCTTAGGACCAATACAGATCTATCTTATAGGAGACCACAAGCTATAAGAAACAGGGTTCCTTGGGCAAATATCAGAGAAAAGCATCTAAAATTTCTCTCCTACCAGATTCTTTTAAAGGCAAGACAGTAGCTTTGTAAAAACAGCAGACAGTCCCTGAAAGCAGACCTTTGTGACACATTAGAATAAAGAAAAGACTCTAAAGGTCCTTGCCAATATTGGCACCAAACCTAGCAACCCCCAAAGGCAGGCAATATTCTCCAGTCAATACCTGAATTATTTTCCATGCCCAGCCTGGCTCATCTTGCATTGTTGTTCTCCCTGTGGCAGCTGCTCCAGGATGTTCCAGAACTAGCTAAGGAGGAAAAAAATATGAGATTAATATAATCCTAATGGAAAAAGTAAAGATACTGTAAGCAGCAAAACTGCAATGAGCAGGGGATTTATGATCCCAACGCTTACCTGCTCCACCTAGCAGAGGACACAGCTCATACCGTCCAATTCCCTGGTCCAGGGCATGGGGACACATAGGAACAGACAGCTCTGCTGCACACTGCTCTGGGACAGCACAAGATGAGTTACTGCAATTCATTACAGTTCCTTTTCATGCTGATGCAGCTCAGCTTAATTAAAAGGTGCCTTCATGTTATCCTTCCATCTCTTCTAACCCTGTACTCAAGCACCCAACACGTATCTTCCTCCTCACTTCACTGCATTTGGCAGTAGCTTTGCTAAAGAATTACATGTGGGGAGACAAAAACAAAATGACCCAAAAAACCTATTCTACAGCCTTTGTTTCTCCTAGCATTCATACAAAACTCTTTCCAAATAGACTGGCATTTGAAGTCTGCTCTTTATTCTGCACTTGGAAAAACCTGAACTGGCTGCATAAATCTGAGTGGCTATTTTGACTGATGCAAGTTGGGAATCAGGTTCGGCTGAACCTATTTCACCTGGAGCTATGAAAGAGAAGATGAGGTTCAACAGCCTTTTAAAGACTGGTGTCAGCAGAAGGGGACTCTGCCTCCTCCCCAGCCCCCTTCAGATGCTCCTACTCACCCAACTCATTTCACCTGGGGAGTAGATCACTCTGCCATAGCCTCTAACAAGGGAACCACCTGCAGCAGTGAGATGTGACATGGATAACCTGGGAAACAGTAATATTTTCCAACATCTCAGCTATATGAAGGGGACCCCTCTGATCACACCATAGGGTCCATTATGGTTTCTTTAAATCACACCTTCTCAGTAGAGTTATCCCCAAAGACAGAGCAGATTAAATAGATCAGACATGGAATCTTACGAAGCAAGTCACTTCCCACCTGAAACAAGTGTCCTTTCTAAAGATTATTTATGAATACTTGGATTTGTTTGTCTGAAAAGAAAAAATAATGAAAAAATTTCCCTTTTTTGGCTACATAGTAATGAAAATATTCCCCATTTTTGTTATATAGTGCAAGGGAAACAAAACCACACAAGCGTGGACTATCACTTCATTTGCCTTTATGAATATTTCACATAGCTGTATTTTACATAGCTTTAAATCTTAGTATGAAGGAGTGGGAATGCTGAAAAAGGTTGATACAGCATAAACATTCTTAATGCTTGTAAACTGACTCTTATTTGTGGCCTATCTAAATAGCAACCTTTTCCCCACTACCCCCTATGTGCTTTTAGAAGAAAAGGTAAAAATTTGCATGGGTATCAAATTTAGTGCTACAGTTTTTACAGAGAAATGCAATCTTGGTCTATATGTATTTTATATACATATATATTAAAGTACCAAAATGTCACATTTCCAAAAGGAAATAGCCTTCCTTTAGAAGTCTGGAACCTCAAAAACTAGGAAAAGTCATGGACAAGGAACAAAGCCTAATCTAAAAGTGAAGCTGACTACATTGATTTCACAGATACAACATTAGACATGAAGGAAAATGCTGCTTCTTTACAAGTCTATCACTTCTAACAGCTGATATAGTAGCAACGTACATTGAGAATCTTGTTTTACCACAGGTAGTTAAATGGCATCCTTAGGAATCTGCCAGATTTCATTACACAAACCCAAAATCATCTTTATGAGGACTCAATTTAATTGAAACTGGGAAAGTTATTTTTATACCACTAGAAGCACTACAAACATCCTGTACAGACTACAACATTCATTTCCTCCTATAGCTGTAGTAAGTCAGGGACTTCAAGGATAAACCTTAAGAGCAGGGAAAACAGTTTCAGGAATAGTACTTGCACACAGTTTAAGCATGTTTTCAGTAAGACAGATTGCCTTTTGAGTCATTCTTTTCCTCCATGCTATTCTTTATTCAGAGTCAGATGTTCCCATATGATTTAGTAAAGTTATAAAAAAGCATGAAATATTTCCCTCCAGTACTGGCAATACAAGGCAGACTTGATGGAATTCTCTCCTCCTCCCCCTGAAAAGAATATTTCCCCTCCCTTCCTTAGCTTCTCACAGACAGGAAAACACCACATCATAGTTTCTTGTTGTAGCATATTAATTCCTTCTGATTATAGAAGACCATGAATTCTATTGCATGTGTAAGTGGCAAGCGGCTGTTGTCAAATACACATTTCCACTATTGACAGATGATGATCAGAGCATCTGAACTCTGCAGAAAAATAGCTGCTGTTATTGAAAAGGAAGTTCAGGTTCTTCCCTGTTTGTCTTTAATAGAGATTGCTTTATACCTGATTAAATAAGATCAGAAAAGCTTGTTTGCCCATATTGATTAGCATCACCTGATTACTTTCCCCTTCTACGACACTAAGCTTCACGCCCATAGTACTCAGGGAAGCAGCGCCACTCTTACACAAGGGTTAATAGAACCACATCTGGAGCATCTTCCAGCATGAGGCTCTAAAGCTATTGGTATGAGGTTTGTGGGTACCTCTACGCTTGTGTCAGTTTGCATTTCATACTGGAAAAAGGCCATTTCTGCAGTGCGCATCGAGCAAATGGACTTGGGCTGTCCTCACCTCAGCATCAAGCACCTTGTTGCAGGTGTTAGCCTCAGATGGGCTGGAAGGTCCAAAAACCAAGGAGAGCAGGTCTGATGATAGAAGAGACAAAAGGTACAGTTGTTCAGCTGTGGTACTGAGTAGCCAGTGAGTGTCAACAAAACAAATGGCAAGCACAGGAGGGGTAAGCAAAGAAATACTGCCTTCTGACTTGCCTGAGGCACTAAAGATGATCAGTTGATACTTAATGGATAGATGACTTGAGAGGAAGAATTGTAGTCTGCAGGAAATCCATACTGAATCTGAAAATCAGATAAGAAATCTGCTAACAAATGGATATACAGAAACATCAAAAGCTTGAGCTCAAAAGTGCAGCTAGAGCATCGTTAGTGTTCAGACTTCATAAATGATCCAGTGTCCTGGAAACTTGACTTTCAAGTCACTCTTAATTTGTAGTCACATGGTGAGAAGGTGAATATCGTTTAGACATTTCTGGGGGGGCCTGAACTAGGCAATGTGGTACCAGTCATTTCCATCAGATCACCAGGATCAAGCCTGGGAATCTCTCCTTTGCCTAAGCTCAAAGTACACTGAAATTTGAGATGAGGGACAGGACAAGGACTAAATCAAGTCAGAAGCTGACTTTAAGTGGGACTACGAGTTAAACCCCTGGAGAGTCTGCAGAGCATGTGAAGCATGAGCCTACAGCTCTGAATACCAGCTCACCCCCATCCAAGACTACAGCTAACGAACAGATCCCAGGGCCGTACGCCAGCCAGGAAATACACTCCTGGTTATGCAAACATTCAGCAAGAGTTCAGAGAACATGTGCAAGCAGGAATGACACCAAATAACAGGATCTGGGCACATTAAGGGGAAAAGCCCAACCGCAGACTTACAGAACTGACTGAACAGGACTCTGGAGAAAGGAAGGTGCGCTGATAGCTCCCCCAAACCCTTCATGCTCTGCACGAGCGTTTGTACCTTCCCAAAGGTACAAACCAAGAACAGCAAGAGGCTGGTCAAAGCATTCACCAGGCTTGCTTAGGAATAGTGTTTTGAGGTTTATCTCCAATTCCTTTCTCCAGAAAGAAGAATTCTCATGCAAGCAGCTGGATAAAAAAAAAGAGAACAAAGATGTCTGAAAAATGCATGTATGGGAAAAAAATCACTGCCCCAGTCCTGCTGGCCACGCTGTATCTGACACAAGCCAGGATGCTGTTGGCCTTCTTGGCCACCTGGGCACAAGTTGGCTCATAGTCAGCTGGTTGTCAACCAACACCCCCAGGTCCTTTTCCACCAGGCAGCTTTCCAGTCACTCTTCCCTATGCCCGTAGCATCACATGGGGTTGTGACCCAAGTGCAGGACCTAGCACTGAGCCTTGTGCTTGAACCTCATACAACTGACCTCAGCTCACTGATCCAGCCTGTCCAGATCCCTCTGCAGAGCCTTCCTATCCCTCCAGCAGATCAATACTCCTGCCCAACTTGGTGTCATCTGCAAGCTGACTCAGGATGCACTCAACCCCCTTGTCCAGATCATTGATAAAGATACTAAACAGACCTGGCCACAATACTGAGCCCCGAGGAGCATCACTCGTGCCACGAGCAGCCTGTTCCTGCAGGAGAATGCTGTGGGAAACAGTATCAAAAGCTTTACTAAAGTCTAAGTAGACAACATCCACAGCATTTTCCTCATCCACTAAGTGGGTCACATTGTCATAGAAGGATATCAGGTTAGTCAAGTAGGACTTGCCTTTCACAAACCCATTCTGACTGGGCCTGATCACCTTGTTGTCCTGTATACACTGTATGGTGGTGCTCAGGATGATTTGCTCCGTAACCTTCCGTGGCACTGAGGTCAGACTGTCACAGGCCTGTAATACATCATTTCTGATGAACTTGAGAAGGCAAGAGAACAAAAGTATTTAACAGGCCTGTAGTGATACGCAAGAGCTACAGCTGAAAGTTGTACTTATACTATAGCTTGTACTATAGGGACACAGCTCATCTGTATGACTTCAGACACCTACAGCCTCCTACAGGACAGGCATAAAACAGTGGGCTGAATCACTCTTACTTTACTTGATGAGTCATTTAAATGAATTGCACTATAGTATTTCCTATTTAAACTAGTAAATTACTCCATATATAGGAAATGGTTATAATTACGGAAGATATTCAGATTGTCTCCTTTAATCCATTTACAAGGAAGGCAAAAAAAATTGCTTCAGAGTTCACACACCCGGTGCTGCTTTGCCCTGCTTTCCTGTATGACCACATTCTTTCGTGCAAGTGCTCTGCCCATGCTGCTCCTCACTGCTTCCAGAGTCTCATATCCCACATGGTGATTGCTTAGCAAACAGCTCCTCCTTTAACTAGTGTCCTAAACTAGTTATGGCTGCACATAACACACAGGCGTTTTCCTTCCACTGAGCTGGGCACACAACAGACACCACCAGCATCTTTTTCTGGTTGCAGAGAAATCCCCATCCTTCTAGACAAAGAGAGAAAACTCAAAGAGTTGTGAGTAGGAGGTAAAAACCCATTTTAGGTCACACTATTTTTCCCTTATGATAACTTATTAGTTGCCTTTCAGCTTTGTCTTCATTTGTTGGTTATGGCTCAGGGTCATGGGACCAGGGCTGATGGTCCCAAGATGATACCAGAGGGCTGTGATAAAAACTTGCTTTCCAGTCACACCTGGGGTATTTCCTGTGTGGTTTTAGGAAAGAAGCATTCAAGTGCTTGACAACTGCATCCAAAGGGCATTAGGCTCTTTAAAAAGAGAATCAGCTCCAAATAAGTTCTTAGCCACAAAAAGAAAGTAATCCTTCGCCTCCATGCTTTAGTATCTTATCTGTAATGAAAGTGTCCTTTCCTTATTGCTTTTTATTTAGACTTTAAGGATTAGTTAGGGGGAGGTTTCATCTGGGTTTGTCTAGTACATAGCCTAACAGCACCCTGAAGCAGTAAATGGCAATATGATGAGACTGAAGTACATACGCTCCCAAATCAGGCTGATTTCCTTTAATTCATCCCTAGAAAGGTGCTAACACCATATTTATTCATTTCTTGGAAACCCATACAGCTCGACCAAAGCTTACTAAAAGCGTCTAGAAAGGTCTGTGTCACTCCCATCGGGTCTGACTCCTCCAGGAGCAGAGCACAGCAGGACACAAGTACTGCTAGACTCACTCTTGCTTCTACCTCACGGAGTCAGAATGGGTTTTGGTTTTTGCTGCCACCGTGTGGCCATTGAGAGCAAAGATCTGTAACTCGCACAACTCCAAAGCTGTGATCGGACTCCAGCCTCTGCATTTTCTTTACACGGGTGAATTGTGTAGCTTATTTGCAGGCAAAAAGAGACATTATCAAATAGATACACTTTTCTTTTGAAGGGAAAGCTGAGAAACTGGGGCTTGAGCATGACTGTCCTGGTAAGAATAAAGTCTGATATTGATGGAAGCTCTCAGTATCCCCAGTGAACACGGTTTCTGCAGCCCTCAGCTCCACGGGCGAAAACGGTGCCCGAAGGATGCAAAGTGAGCATGAAAATAAATTATGTCTTGTCTCTGCAGTGTATCTGTTAAATAAGATCCTCACTGTCTCCCTGTAGCATTTTCTGTCTTGCATCCACCAAATAGCACAACACTTTTATGATTCAAATACAGGTAGACTCTCTCCTAGCACCAAGTATAGCCATCTCTGTGGTAAGCCACATGGGGATTTTGAACAAGCCCAAAAACCAAATTAATAGAGCATAAAACAGTGTGGAGGCAAAATGGAAATATGCATTTCTCTCATGTCTCTTTCCAGTGAACATTAGCATAGATGGACGGAAAACATGAAAGCTTCTTCCAGATCCCATGCTGGCTTTGGCTTCGAGGCTTATGCCCCTGTGAACTCAAAGGCTCGGTGTAACCAAACCTCCCCAAAGCACCTGAGAAGCAGTCGCTCACCAATTCACAGATAACTGCCGAGTACAGAGGGACAGCGTGAAGCAAAGGGCAGCAGCTCAAAACCATCTAACTCCAGGTCGTGGGGTCTACACAGGATAAACAGAAATGTGGAATATTGCAGGCAATGAGAACAGATGATGTGACAGTTTCTAAGGGCAGCTGCTTCCCTTTGACTTCTGAGCTTTATCTTCTAATAACAAACAAACCTGTGCATTTTGTACAGCTGTAAGCACCCAGAACATCCCTCCAGCTTTGGTAAGGTCCCCCACAGCTCGTTAGCTGTAGCACAACAGAAGTGGATATAAAATGCCATTTCAAATCCCCCAAGTTTAGGGTCAACAGAACTCACCGCACTTCCTTCCCATGATTTAAAGCAGTCTTAAGTGTGCTTTAAATTACATTGCCTGTACCTGACAACCCAGAGTGAGCTCCAGGAGCCATGGATTACCACTCTGGTAAGGAAAACCTCTATGGAAACTCAGTATCTGCGTACATGTCCTAATGTTAAAGAGAGCCATTCTTTATCCTACCTTCTGTGGTATCAACTCCCACTTGTTTCAGAAACAAGATGAGTCTTGAAATCCTTTCATATGGCTATGATGCTCTCTCGTTCACTCCTGCCTGTTAAACAGCTTTCAGAGATGATGCCCATTGCAAGGTCTGATCACTTATACTAGTATACTTCATGTTATTTTTTATTGTATGGTCTAGAATAATTGACAACACCCCTATTAGCTGATGGCAAGACCTGGAATACATAGATACACATCCCTGTAGGTATTAAAGTCACAGATTGCCTCTAAGATGGAAACAAAAAAGTCCCATCTTGAAGCAATCTTGTCTCATTAATGCACACAACTTGCTGGCAGTTTATCATTTTCCCTGGAAGCTAAAGCTGACTGTTGCAGTCAGGCTGCTCCTGTCAAAACAATATCTTGCATGCAACCTGCAAGTAAATTTTAGGAAGAAAGGAGGAAAAATAAAAAGCTTAATTTGCAGAGATCTTATGAGTCTTAAAGCAGCAATTCTGTGCATTACTTCCCATCTGGACAGTGTTAAAACCTTGAAAGTGATGTGCCTGAAATAATACACAACCCAAAGTGCTTGATCATTACTTGTTTTTCAGGGTTAAATATTGGCTGAAATTCAAAATGCAGGCAGGATATCAGCCACTGCTCTGCTTTTACACTGTGTTATTCAGAGAAAAACATTCTAGGTTACTCTGTAGAAAGCAAATGCAGCTTCATCATGAGCTTGCTCATCTCCTTTCATCCCACCGGGATGTCAGAACATCTGAGATTCCTGTATCCAGTAAAAATTTGCAAGCAAGAGGATCCCCCCACCCCATAATGTGAGAGCAGTAGTTTTTGCGTCCAGCCATCTCAATAAAAGAAGTACATGCAGTTCATTATAATTTATGGTCTATGAACACTTATTACTGATAAGTATTCTGCATTTCATTGCATCATGTTGATAAACATGGCAATAGACACAAGTACCAATTTTCCCCAGCAGAAAATCAGAGGTCGAATATCAGAAAACCTGATTTATATATGTGCAAGATAGAGAAAACAACTCAAATTTAACTACTTATTGATCAATTGGGGGGGGGGGGGGAATATATATACATTTCTACTCCAGCATTAGGCTTCTACTTTAGCATTATCTATACCAATAATGGTCTGAAGATGGAGAACTTCTTTACAGTATTTCCCCCAGTTCAAAGAAAGAAGCCTCTGGAAAACCTGTCCAGCACAATTACTAGACTTGCTTGGTAAAACTAAATTACTTCATTGATCCTCACAGACATCCTCCTCCCTGTTGCAGTCCATGTGAAGGAGGAGGCATAAGGACTGAAAAACTGGAGTCTAAATGTAGCTGGAAAACAGACTAGAAGCTTTGATTACATTTTCCATCAAGTTACCCTGGATTATTGTATTGCAGTCCAAGAATTTGATTAGCGATTTCTCCTCTTCATTCATCCTCATGACATCTGGATTTCAAACCTTTGATCCATATCTGCAAACATGCTAATGCAGATTCCAGCTAGGTCTTGTTGCAACCCACTCCTGACAGAGTAGGATTTAAGCGTCAGAAACTCCACTTTATTTGTGGTTAACTGGTGCAAGTTCCCCAAAGGCAGAAATAAGGGAAGCCCAGGGCAAGCTTGGATTGATGTCAAAGGGAGGTGCATGAAGCAAGTTTTCTTACTTTGTGTGTGGTGTTTAAGCAAAATGAAATATTACTTCTAAAAATGGAAAATTTAAAAGCGAATTTCGTGCCTTTTGCTTTGACACAGGTCCTGTCTTTAGGCTTGTGCAGTGCTCACAGGCACAGCCAGGTTTTTGGCACATGCTAAAAAGTGCTTACAAATGTCTGAGCTGTGCTTGCTTGGAATCAGAGGAAGATACAGAGACCAACTCACCTGCAGCACACCTCACCCCAGAGCAGATGCTGTGCTACAGACAGTGGCATTAGCTTAAAGCCTAAAAAGGCTCTACCTGGATACCTAGAGTGCTAACACCAAAAACCAAGGAATATCATCAGCTAACATTATTACAGTGGAACTTCATTTGCCACAGGGCCTGTTTGCAAGACTGCAAGGAAAAGCTTCCCTACATCCTCTACTACCTGTATATTTGTTTTGGGTTTTTCAGGCCGTTTCAGGGACTTATACAAAGACAAAGCTCTCCTAAAGCTTTCTAGCAGTTACTTTACAACCTTCCTCTCATGCAGTATTACTGGTACCATTATCACACCAAAGACAAACTGCTAGCTCCAAACCACACGGATTTGGTTGTTTAGCCTGATAGGTCACCAAAAACAAAAAGAAGATCCAGCTGCAAGTTCCCTTGGGTGTGGGGCTGCTCCCATGGAGCACACCGTAAGCAAAAAGGGAGGTTTGGAAAGCCTACAGGGCATTCAGCTGAAGAGCAACTCCAGGAGGAACCATGAACAGAGCGTTTTTACAGGTGCTTGGCTCCAGGGAGCATTTGCTTTGCAAAGCTTAAAAAAATCATCCAGAAAAGGTGGTTTGGGGTTATACCACCTGCAAAGACCGGGAGAAGCCGGAGGGTTTCACTGCTCAGTGCACAAGCAAGACCGATGCCAGCAGATGGCACCGGGAAACCATAAATCCATCTGCAGGCTCACAGCTGGTCCTGCTGCCTCCAGCTCTGCAGCAATCCTTCACTCAGCTAGGCAGCACAGCATTAGACGCAATACACTGATAAGTATAATTATTCTGCATTAGCTCGTGTGCAGGGCTTCAGCTCCATTTATTTACATCCTGTCCCTGCTGTGGGAAGGCTGATAATAGTTATCTACAGAAAGGGAAGAAAGTAAGTGGAAATTTGATGGGGTGCCTGTTGATACATTGAAAATTTGGCATAACAAGGAGAGGTATTATTCTCCTCAGCAAACCCAGCACCCTGCTCACTTGTCTCAGCTGCAGGAAACTCCCGATGTGAGTTTGGCCTCAGCATACCTGCATACAGGTGGAGAGGCTTGTAAATATTGTGGTTGGATTTTAATTCAATTATTTTTCTTGATTTGCACTTTATTTAGGCACTCCTTCCTGGAAATTCCTCCTGCATTTATCATCAAACAGAGCACCTGAGATTTGGCTCTCATTTCCACAACCTTCTCAGGAAAATGACACCAGTTACTGACAAAGGGTGGGAGGGAATCACTTTGCTAAGTATAACAAATATTTTCTTCCCAACTGTTGTCCCACAGAAAGAAGCCAGCGTAGTTTGGCCAGCAAAGCCCCTAAAAACTGTTCCCAGCAATTGCTTCAGAGGCTGGGGTATGGGAAAATGCTGCTTTAGTGACAGCAAAGGGAAACACAGAGGAGCAGAAAAGAGCAGCCGCAATTGCAGGGCTAAGCCTTGGCCAAGAGAAGTTGTAGTTACAATATCACTGAACTTCTGATTTTTTACCATTCCAGGTATTGTTCTATAGCCTTCACCTCCAAATCTTATGAAATTGCCTACAAATCTTAAAGTCTTACCCCACAGAACCATTTCCTTCTATAGATCACCCAGAGAGCTTCCAGTTTTAGGGACAGCAATATTTACCTTTGCTGTTGCATACCTCCTTCTAGAGCCATGTCTTGGGGCTTTTAGGAGTATATGCCTGAGCAAACATGACTCTCTATACAGATTTCAAGAAGAGGTAACTCAAGTAAACACTGTGTGACTTAAACCCTTGAAAGCTAATATTTGGCAAGCTCTTGTGTTCACAACTTTGGAAAGGCTTGCCTCTGGAAATAAAGCAAGAATATCTTCTCCTTGAAAATGAAAGTCAGAGCGGCAAATCCACGCCCAGTGCTAATGCTGGAATTCCTGACTTCATACATTATCCTATGCTGGGAACAACCATACCCAAATGCTAGTGTTATAGAGCCAGGTTTTACAGATGCAGACCCCCAGGACAAGGCTTTCAAAGTAGTCTTTGTACCTGCCTGATCTGTATGGGCAAGTTACTTGTGAAAAAGCTGAATCTCAGCACAGCAAAAGCAGGTGGACTAGAGGCAACCAGGGACTGATAAAAGAAAACTGAGTGCTCAACTTGGTGAGGAAGTAGCTGTAAAGGTACTGTGAGCCATAAAGAGTGCCCCAGACCTAACATTTGTTCCCCATAAGTTAACACAGGTCCCTCACAGATTTAGCAGATGCTCTATGAAAAGCTTCATTTGTAAAGGTGGCCCTGAACACTCAAACTCATGATTTCATAGCTCTTCATACGTTAGCCCACTGCTGCAGCAAAGCTTTGGTTCTGTGCATTAGTGATAAGGAGGGAGAAACCATAGCACATAAGTCCCATCGCCTAAGCAATGTTCAAACAGTACCTTCTTCTTCCAAAGTAATTCAAAGACCAGCATCGTCATCCCACTTTTCTAACATGAAAACTAAGGCACAGAAAAGGGGGCTGGACTGTGCCCAGCAGGATGGCTGACAATTTGACTGGAGCAGATCTCTCTGGGTTACATTTGCTGTGCATTTGCTTGGCCCCACTGTAACTTTCAGAAGGAGCAAAGCCCAGTTACCTTTCCTTTGCCTCTACTTCCAAACTCCTCAGCAGAAATGGAACACGTTGTTGTTTTCCCAGGAGGATACTAGCAATAACACAGTAAACACAATTCTCTTGAGCTATCTTAGTGTACAAACCAAAGGAGTCATAATTTGCAAACCAGCTGCACTCAGCTCCATAGAGGTCTCAGAGATTAATTTCTCACACATGTGCAGTGGATATTTATCCAAGTTCTTCCTGCACTTCAATGGACTGCAGACTCAGTTCCAGCTTTCCCACTGTCTGTTTAGGAACTGCTCTCAGATTGCAGGTGGTCCTACTCTACAGTGAAGGGCACTTCCTCAGGGACACTGGCTATGGGGTACCACAGCCAAGAGCACAGAGCATGCTGTTGTGGTCTGTACCAGGGCAACACAAAGTGTTGCAAGGTCACATCTTGGGCAGGGTCTCCAGAGACCTCCACAGATGTTTTGGAAACTGTTTTGCAGCAACAGCTTCATTAGGAGAACTCAGGGGGAACTCTGCACTCTCATCTCCACTCAGCCCCTTCCTGCCACATTATAGCGTCATATTGAGGCACTGCTAAAAATCCCACGTGTAAACAGCTTTATGCAGCACTCACTTCCACTCCCCAGAGGCACCAGCATTTGAAAATGAGGACTGATTTCCAACACCATGAGCAGCCCCACACCACCATTTTTATTTGGGCATTGCAGTTGATGGTAGCACAGCCTTACTCAAGAGTAAAGGTTTTAATCTTTCCAACATTCATTAAGGGAGCACTAGCAGCAATGAGAAAAATCTCAGTGCATACAGGTATTTGGATAAGCACAAAAAGCTCCTGGCACCTATCCAACCTAAACCGCTTTTTCCTTTGATGTTGGATTCCATCTACCTAATGTAATGGCCCACTGGTTTGGTTGTCAAGCAAGAACTGGACCTGAGGCACATGCCTTTGGAGGTAGATGACTAATCCAATTAAGTGGAAGCAACAGGAAGTTGAGATCCCTCTTGTATTCTGGACATGAGAGGGAAAGAGGCATAAACAAGGGAATTCTCTTTACTGAAAAAGTTAATTTGAGAGTCTTTTTTGGGAATCTTGCCACAGACAAGCATGGAAGTAATTTCACTGGTATAATTAATAATTTACCATCAGCTTATCTACACGTGTTTTCATGGTAGCATGTATCACTGCTTTGATTCTACAGACAATCTAACACAGATGAAATATCTTCTCCAAATACCATCTTCCTTCCAGACCAGTAGCAGGGCCTGGAAAAATACACAGATCTCAAGTAATACCTGTATGTCTAGCTCATGCCAGGTTCACCTTCTGATCTACTTTGATGTCTGTGTTCAGATGAGCTCTTCAGAAGCTTAAAAATAAACCCAAAGAGAGCTTCTAGATTGCTTCACTTATCCACACCTGTATCCCTTTTTCCCCAGCACAACTTCTGTAAGTATTGCAAAGCCTGTTTCATGGCTAACTAGATTCTCTTAGGTGGCCCCACTACTTCACTAAGCAAGAACAGCCTCCCTGCAAGTATACTCTCCAGCTCTTACATATAAATCCTGGGAACCTCTTTTGCTCTTTATCCTTGAATTATTGATACTGAGCATCAACAAAATCTCTTCCCTGGATGCCCTTCTCATCAGGCAAGCTGTTTCTTTGTTGAATACCCAGCGATTCCTCTATCAGAATTGCAACCTTGAGACATGAGAAAACTTTCCACCCTATTCTCCTTTCCCTTAGCCAAAGAAGGATGCTGTCAGGGGTACAAGTCAAAAGTAGCAGCTGCTTGGCAGCAATCATTTATAAGTCTGTACAGACTGAGAATACCACAGTCCTTGGAGTAGTTACAAGGTTCCCTCTAGGCAGACAGTACCTGAATATTAAAGACAAATCTACAGTGTTGAACTATCATGGTAGCAGCAGACAGGCAAGAGCCTGTACACTTACATCATGAGTTCCTAGCTCTTAAGAGCTGTGATTTTTTGGCTCTGAAAGAACATATAAAAGAAGAACAATACAGTATCTGCTTTATTGGATTTACTTTTTTACATTTCTGTTGAACACAAGCGATTTTTGATACACTAAATTTTCTCCCGCCCAGTCCCTTTGGCAGCTCTATATCCTAATTCCCTCCTCCTTGCACTGGAAGTGATTATAGGTGCTCTCTGAACGCCAGAACAAGATGCACTGCGTAGAAGGTACCCAGTCAATTTCCTAATGTGAACAGCAGCGATAGTTGTCCTCTGCACTGCAAGCTAATGCAAACTGCTAGTAGACCCAAGAAACACCAGAACAGCTCTTGAGCTCTTGAAATGCCACATTTTTGTGAATACTTCTTTACAGATCCAAAGGAAATCAGTGCCCTAGAATACCATACAGGCTTGCTGCCCCTTGGAGGCAACAGGCTATCAATAAGCAGCTATTCCACCTCAAACATAGTCACTCAGCTATCTCAGCTACCTCCCTGTCTCAGTCCACCCTGAATATTCCCATGTTAACGTTCACTGTCATCACTGCTTTTCAACAAGTTGATTTTTCTTATAAAGGACACCCCAGCAGCTTTAGGCTCTGGCAATTCACACACTTTAATAAGATAACTAGTACAGCCACTGTGTGTTTGCAAGCTTGGGTAGATGCCCCATTAAAGGGCTTTTCAAACAAAGTGGAGAGTTATCACAGGAAAAAGAAAGCTTCATACCACTAGCAGCTTCATGTCGGATAAAGAAGCAGCAACATAAAGTCCAAACGGGAAGTCCCTTTCAATAGGGACTTTTAATAAGTAACTCAAGTTCACATAAATCAGTCTGCACTTCTATGCCTACACACTTCTGACTCTGCCAGGGGAATCCATAACCATCACTGCAAGGATTAGCTGTAAACAAGTAATTTGCTCCAATGGATAGGGAGATAAGCAGCAACCACAATCATCTGCTAAGAAATACAGGTATTTCTTATACATATATATATATTATATATATATTATATACTAGAAGCTGGACTGCCATTTGCACCTCTGAATCAAACTTTGCATTTTCCCTGGGACTGGCATTTTGAGACACAATCCAGATTTTTTGTATATTTATATATATACTATATATATATTTATGTATTATATTTTTTCTGCAAGAGTTCTGTAACTGAGAAATCTGTCAGCTCTGGCCATAATCCTACCATTTCTGTTCAGAGTTTATGCACACGTAGAAGAGCTTCACACAGCACAGGTTTTAATTTTGCATTTTGGACCCTAGCACAGAAGATTCCCAGGAGGGTAGCAAGAGATTTTCCCTTGACCAACCTTTCTCTTAATATTTATAACAAAAAAACTGGTCAGGGGGTTGGGAGTAGGAGATGAATCCTCCATGGCCCTGTCCTGTATTTACGCTGCCAAATACGTCCACATTCACTCCCTCAAAGCAATTAAAAACATAAACCTAAGCCTGAGCAGAAGATTTTGTATTCTTTTATCTTGCTTTGAGTCAGTTAGAACTTCTGGGGTCTAAAAAGTTATCTCTCAGTTGAAGCTCTTCCAGTACATGGGGCATCCTTGACATTTCTGTATGAGTGTTCATGTACAAGCTCATACAGCAGCTACAGTTTCATGGGAGCACTAAGGCTTCTTGGGCACTTGGCTTTGCAGAAATGTTCAAAATTCCCTGGAAAAATTACACCAGAAACCCTGTAGCCGTATCTCCAAGCTCACCTTTCACACTCAAAGCTGTGCTTTCCAGCAATACCAGCTCCTGAGTTGGCTTCTGGGTTGGAATTACTCTGTTTGACCAAAATAGTTAACTACCTTCTTGTTCAGCCTATTTTGGGGATATTACTCATTAAGGAATTTGTTTAAAGAGATGGGAAAGAATCTCCCTTTCTTTTGTTTCTAAATGGATCAAATGAAACATAACCCCAAGCTCTTTCTGTGGCTAAAACCAGTAAGTACAGGTAGCCAAGGTGTGCTGGCAGGCAGCAGATCACCACTGAGTAAACACACATTACTCACCTCACAGCAACCAAGCAACCTAACATTTCATTTCGACTCTCAAACTGTAATTAATGAGAGCAGCATGAAAAATGCAATCTAATAGTTCTTCTATAAATCATCACGTATTTGTGAAGGGAAAAAGGAAAGTTTAACAGAGCTGTGCAAATGCAGCCCCTTCACCATACCCAAATTTCTGTTCTACCTCCCCAAAATCTGCTTTAATATCACTTTCACTATCAGCATACGTTTACACCAGAAATGCCTCAGTGGAATACAAAGGTTGAAGACAGTAATGTGTTTTAGCAATAGGAATGGGCCACAAAACTGTCAAACCTGAATCAGTGCCCAGTTTCTAGCTAGCCTTTGGTAGTTTATTATAATCTATTCTGTGCTGAGACACAGAATAGCACCCAGTCACTGCTGGATTTGTAAAACTACATACATGGGCCTGAATGGAGATTTTTCCTGAAGTTTGCCAAGATCAGGAAGTAATCAAAGCACATATCCAATGCATCAGGTCCTTCTTGGGTAATCATTTTTCCTATCCCTGTGTTCAGACTCAAATTTGTTTTAGAGGTTCCGTCATAGCTCCTTAGAAAATACTATAAAATACTCTCCAGCCACCCTCTTTTTTCGTAGCAAATGTGATGAAGTCAATAGTAGAGGAGGCCAAAAGTCTTCCAGATGAGAACTACAACCCTTGTATTCAGGACATGCGAAACAACAACTTCAGAAAATCTCTTCTTTATAATTATTATTATTATTATAATTATGCTGGCATAATTAGATCAGTGCCTTGAATGTTGGCTTTGATACCAAAGGATGCTCTCAGTCTCCTACATCAGATGAAGGAGCAGCAGCTGTAAGGGAGCTCCTTTGGACCAACTAAAAAGCAGCGCTTCCAGAAAGGTTCACTAAGAAACCCCGGCCAGTGTTACCAGAAAATGACAACTGTCAAGCTCAGGACTTCAGAGCCAAGCCATGAACCAAAACCAAAATCTGATGAAAGCAAGAAAACCCTGACCAGGGATCCCTTCCTTTGGGTGAGCCAGCTCAGTGCCTTTGTTTCTTCTTCCTACACAGTCTGAAGGGGAAAAGTCATTGCAAATTCAACAGAGGAGGAAAAGCAGTTCTGGCTTTGCTTTTCCCACAAACAGCTGCGCCAATGCACCAGCAGCTGGTCCAATTCTCAGTAGACATGAGCTTTCACAGACAAATCGCCTTTGCACTGGCACTTCACTGGCAGCCTCACCAGGGCTCGCAGCCCAAAGGCTGTAACAAGCCATTCCAATTAAACCAGTCACCCCTAAAGAGCTTCCTTTTTCTGAAGGAAGGAAACAGGCTCCAATTCCATTGGCAGGAAAGCCGGCATCTTTGCCATGATTTTTTTCTTTGCCAGACATTTTTTCCTTCAGTGCCAGCTTTGCCCCCACATACACAAAATCCAGCTTTTTCTTTTTGGCCTGATTCTGTCATCACAACTCACTGCCAGCACCACTTTGTTTTATCCTATTTTATGGCTTACATGTGCAGCATTGTCTTGTTCAAATTATGAAGGCGCAAACACCACCTGCCACTGGTTTGTGGGGTTTTAATCTGTCTTTTCTGTGTGTTCAGATAACCCATGCTGCCATTTTCTAGGCATCAACAGCTCCATGATTTCTGGTTGTTTTACCCAAAGCTCCATATTCTGAAATCTTGTGGTTATGAGAATGCTATGTTTAAGGGAAGAATAGAATTCGCAAGTCACAGAAATTACTTGTAATAACATGAGTGACACCATGCTAAAATAACAATTAAAGAGGAAGCAGGAAGCAAAAGGAAGAGGCAGAAGAACAAGTGGCATCACCAGAAGGATATATACTACAGTCCATACTACAAGGGAAAAATAAAAAGCCCAGATAGAAGGTACTTCCATGGCAAGAGGGTTGGAAATAGATAATCTGAAGATCCTTTCCAGCACAAACCATTCTATGATTCAACCTAAGCTTCGCTCCCATGGAAGTTTCCAAGTCCTGCAAAGGGTATGTTTGCCTCTTACAAGTGCACTTGTATCAGCACAATTCCTCTCAAGGCTGGGATAGTATCACATCACTAAAGGCCACAGGATCAGGCCCTACAGGAGAAATGAATGGCATTGAACAGTTCGTAATTCCTCCTTCTCCTCCTCAGCCTGGATTTCCTATGGCATTTATCTGGAATTAGTGTGATATGCCCTGATTTCCAGAAATGTGCATTGGGCACCTAAAAAGTGCTTTTTCTTCCAGGATGTGTTGATAGTGACAGCCTTGACAAAATTACACTCAGCTAGACAGCTGTGGGCCCAAACCTGTTCCTGCACAAGTGTCCCTCATCTACATTTCCTCTCTCATGCCCTCCATGCGCTTCACTAAAAGTATGCCTGTAGTATTTTCAGATAGCTTTACAAAAACCAACCCTACAGTTGAACATGCTTCCAAAAAGGAACAAAGCCACATTTACCCAAGAAAAAGAAATATTTGAAAACTCAGATGATTAAATGCAGCCTGCTGTTCATTTTACCTCTGCGGTCTCCAGTAAGTACCATAAATCCTGGTTTCACTTTGAGACAAATTGTCATATTACAGCCCCGTTATACAGGCGAGCACACATTCCTTGCTATAAAGAGAAGAAGAGAAATCCATGCCAGATTAGGACATATGGAATCTCTGTTTATGGATAAATCATTTTTAAAACCCCTCTCTTTCTCTCTCCATGAGTCATACGTGAATTGCTGAAAGTGTCCTGTCAACAATAGTTTATTTACATACAGAACTAATTAGCATTATTATGGCAGACTGGAGAAGCAGGATTATAGCTGGGAGACATCATAAAATGAGCAATGCCATTTTAGGAAGGTTGGGGAATAGAGGTTTGCAGATCTCTAACCCAGAAGTGTATAAATTGGCCACCTTCCAAGGATGTCAAGATGAAACTCATTTTTTAACATATCTTCCATTACCAATAATAATATTACTTCAAAATTAAAAGCCTGAGTCCTAATTTGTATTAGCTTGATGTTTGTTTGCAATAGGCATTTCAGAGTAGAGCCTGCTCAGCTTCTTTTGCTTACAGCCCACTTTCTCATCTTCATATGTTAGCACCACAGTGTTCAGTTTAGATTTGCAGTACCACATATTCATTTGTATTTTTGGAAAGTTTTAAATGCCCCCAAACATTTATATTCCATATTTGAAGATTGCTTAAAGTCAGCAACTAAACTTTAAACTAAATTAAATTTATACAGCCTCTTTAAACTACTGAGCACAGTACATACAGTTACTCTGGGACTTGCATAGACCTTTCATCATTAATAAGTGCCACAAGATAATTACATGCTCCAGTAGCTTATAGGGGTCTAGAAGTTATCACCACATAACCTGCTTTATAATGGAAGAAGAAATCATCTCTGCTAGAGCTGGGAGTATAATTCAAAGGCATTTCCATAAATACATAAACACTGTGAAATGAATTCAAGTGATATGCAGGCATTTCATTTTCATGTTTGCTCATTAATTTGTCAGGAATGCTCACTTTGATTTGCTCCATTTACCTTAGGAAGGTGTTCAACAGCAAAACAGTTGAAACTGCAAAATTAGACTGTGCAAAATAAGGGCGTCTTAGGTAAGCGTTACTAACACAGCTCTGAACAGTCCTTGCACAGATGTCTTCCCACTTAGAATAGTCAAGTGGAGAAAGACCATAGAGCAGGAGTTGCTTTGAACACTGGAGAGGATCTCCCATCCCACCACACCTGACCAATGGAGATGCTGCCTCCTCTGCTGCATAGAGAGAAGATCCCCTTTTAACATACTTATTTTGACAGGGTCTCCCCCCAGGATGATACTTCACTCCTCACTGATTGCCAGCCTGCTGGGGCTCAGCTGCCTCACACGCAGTGACAAAGCATATCAGTGCACAGAACTCTGGAAAAGCTCTCAAAATCTTTGCAATTTTAGTTAATAAATGCTTTCAGGCAGGTTCCATATTTCCCCTGAGATTATTTCACAGAATGGTTTGGGATGGAAAGGATCTTAGGATCATCTACTCCCAACCCTCTGCCATGGGAAGGGATGCTTCACACTAGAACAGGTTGCCTTGCAGAGCTTCCCAAACCTCATTCCCCATGCAGAGAGCCTCCTTTGGAGGGCACTGCCTGCCAGCATTGAAGCCTGGGCAGGAGGGAGCACTTTGCCAGGAGGTGGAAAGGTACTTTGTGCCCTCTGCTCCTCATGACAGCCCTGCAAGGGTAAAACCCTGATGCCTCAAGCCCTCCGCACCCTTAAGGATGGACAAAGCCAGATACAAGACAGACGAGCTCTCCCACTCTGCAGATGTCAGTTGGGCTGTGACAGTCACACATCACATGATTTCTTTGTTGTCTGTCACACTGTAATAACCTGTGGCCACATCTGGCTATGTGGGCTTGCCCTGCTCCCAAACACTCAGCACCACTGGTTTGAGAACGGGCACTGAACCCCAGCACAGGAGCAAGGGCCGGCAAGCAGGAAGCATGGCCAAGTTCTGAGCAAGCAAGTAGAAACTTGAGCAGCCATGGATGCCTAGAAATAGCATGAGGAGGTATTAGATAAGCACAGAGTATTCCTGCCATCATTTGTTTCTGTTTGGTGCAGCTGTTTACAGTTTGGGGTGGTTTGCTTGGTTTTTCTTTTCTGCAAGCATGTTCCTAATTTTCCCCCTTGCCTGGAGTTTTCCAGTTTCTGACCAGTTTTAAAGGTAAACAACAGCTGAGCAATAAAAGGATTTGGATCTGGAGAAGCTGCATCACTCAAAAGCCAAAGAATGAAGTTTTACTTGTGCTAAGAACTGAATTTAACACAAGTGGGGGGCAGAGCCTACTCCAGCACCATGAGCTTTTCAGTGGGCATTACATGACTACACTGTTTTTTTCCTCAGTGAAAGAGGAAAAAAAACACATAAGCCCTGGCCTGGCAGCAAGAGGACTGAATACTGGCAAGAGCACTGGCAGTCCTTGCTATCCAGCTTTGAGATCTAGAGAGCAATTGGGGATGGAAATGGGTGGGAGAACAGAGACATATACCAGGAACCTCAAGAAAGTGTTTGTATTTCCTGAGCAAGGCTTGGCAAAGCCTGTGAGGTAAGCAGGTGATCTTCAGGTACTTCCTTCCCAGCTCCATTTGGGATGGCAACACACTAGATGCCCTATCCCAAGAGGGGATGCTAGCACCCCCCCAGCTCTGCAGTGCTGCTCTGGGGCCACATCTATCCTGCAGGTGCACAGCACATGTGCCGGGCTGTGCTTCCAGCAAGTACCACTACTGTTTACCTTGAACACTCCTCAAATTGATATTTGAAACTCCAGCTTCCACTTTTTCACATCTTTAGAGAGGTATTTTTGTCCCTTTCCTCTTGGTGTTTTGATCTCTAAACACTTGAATAAGTGGCATTTTGATTGTATTACGATGCGAGCAGCATGGGTATTCTTCTGTCACTACAGCACATGCACTTAATACACAAGAGGCTCTCAGTGAGTCAGGTTTCACTCCTGACATGGTTTTTCTGTGCAAACCATTTATTATGCTGAGTTGGCATTTATACACGCTCCCCCTTTCCCCATTTGAAATCTGAGGCAAATGTAAGCTTGAAGTCCTAACTTCTTTTCTGCCCAGAAAGCTTAGCTCGCTGGTGTTTACATGTGGCCACCCAAATTCCAGACCAATCTGCTGGAACCTTGTTTCACTGTTCATAAAGCGTGTAAGGCCTGGCTGGTGCTGGTTCCCACATTCTTGATCCGGGCAAGCCGGATTAAAGTTCCTCACTTGTAGCCTGCACCTCTCCCCCATGCATCTAAACTTACAGGGATGAATCGACACAAAGGAAAGCCTGAACAAGTGCAAACTAATTTTTCCACAAATTTAAAGTGCAGTTTAGCCTCCCCTTCCTGCCTTCTCTCACCATCATCCAGCTGTGCCCATAAACCCGAGTCTGACAAACCAATGCAGGAGCTGAAGGGAGCTATTAAATCTGTTCCCTGGAGCTTTAACACTTGCAGCAATTTGTAGTGGAATTATTCTCCCAGCTCAGTTTGCAGCCTCCCTCCATGCAGGGTTCAGTGTCAGGGTTGAGCAACCTGCTATCTGCAAATTCTTCCACTCCAACTAAGGTCAGATACTGGGGGCCATGCATGGCTCAGATGGGCACATGTTGACATTCCAGCTGGGGACTGAAGGCCAAGTTCAGCCTCTTCTTGAAACGCATTATTGTTAGTGTTAGGTAACCTGCAAGTTATGCCAGCTGTCTGGCAAACAGTTCCAGGCAGCATTGTTTGTTTAGGATAGGACTGGGCTCTGTGAATCCAAATTTGACATTTTTCTTATATCTGCCTCAGCCAGGAATGTTTGAAGGTGTGCTGGGCTTCAGGAGGCAGGGAAACAGCAACACAGGCCACAGGCCTGGAGCTTTACAAGGGTTTGTGTGTTTCTTTTTTTAGTTATTTTCTTGCCTCCTTTTTAGAGTCTTCTAGAAGCCAGAAACCAAAGTGTATTTGTACGCTTAATTCTCCTTATCACCACAGAATAGATGCACTGATTTGTTTTAGCAATAAACTACAGAAACCAGTTTGTTGTTACGGGGTTTTTTGGGGTTGGGTTTTTTGTTTCTTTCCTTCTTTCTTTGTACTTCTTTTATCCCACTCCTCTGGAGGGGCCCTCAAACACTTTCCTGGTGAACACTAGAAAAGAGAAGAGGCAACCTCTATGAGTATCCAACCCTCTTTCATTGTCAGCATTGCTCCAGAGGAAAAGCAAACCCTCAGGTTTCAGTAATGATCAGAGCTGAACTGGCTGGCTCTTCAGCAGAGCATCAAAGTGTTCCAGAACCCTGAACCCACTCCCCATCACTGTTGCCACAGCTTTCAGATGCCTCAACCAAGCATCCCAACAGCACAACCTCAGCACATGGAAGCTCACAAAGAACCCATGCAACTCAAAAGCTGGGGCTATTTTGCTCTTTTCTCAATATTGCCAAGTAAGGGGAATAAGTTGGCTCCAGCCAGAGCATTTGTTTCTCCCCTTCATGCAAAATATCCAACCTAGGAAATCTCAGACAACCAAATAAACACAAACCCGGCCTTAGCTCAAGGGCTATAAAGCAGATCTGTCATAGCTATAGAAGATGAACATTTTGTTTAAGCCTCATAATTACTCACTTTTAAAAGAATAACCATTCTCAGATCCTTTCTGAGAGCAGCTACCCATGGGATGGAACAGGACAGACGATAGTGCCAACTCCAGAGTCCTTTTAGCTTTTCTCCAGGGAAAACAAACCAACATGCTTCTCCCCTTCCGGGCAGACTAAAGCTACCTCATCTCCCAGCCCTTTTGGCCTAATCAATCTGGCTAATTACAACTCTCAGCTGTTTGATTGCTGATTAACTGGTTCTCTTTAACCCTTTCCAGTCTGGTGGCATGAGGGTCATTATCTCATATCTGCTGCCCACAGGTGGGCAAGTCAGGTGTCCCTCCCTACATATCACTAAGATGCTTTAATCAATGCACAGATATAACTTTCATTTTGGCTAAGTAAGCTTTAGCCTATTTGTATTCACATTGTTCTCAGACATGTACCAGGGCAGTAGAAATACATCTACATGGGCTTCCTTCACAGTGATTCACAAGAATCACTATAGGTCTTTCTTTCTACTTAAAAAAATCGCTTTACAAGAAACCTGCTTGGAACTGTTATGAAGAGCTTTGTTCACCAAATGTATTAGTATTTAGTGCAAAGCACCAGCTGGTCTCTGAACAGCCTGATAGAGTATTTTGAAGAGGTGAAGGAGAAACCCCCATAAACCTGGAGTGAACACTCAGCAGGGAAAACCGCCCTGAAATTACCCTCTAGGATCTGCCTGTTGAGACAGGGTGAAGGATTTTTGCATAATACACTCGTATTTCTTTGGAAATAAATGGCAAATAGCTCCATTTGTCTTTTATTCTCCTGTTAACACTTGAACCTGGAGATTATTATCCCTGAAATGCCTAAGGCTTGCAGATGAAGTGACCTCTTCATCTGGACAGGATTTCCGTCATTTGGGGGATACCTTTCATCAGCCCATTCAGCCTTTTTACCTATACTTTTGACCGTATAGTTTATTTTCAAGCAGCTGTTTGAAAAGTTTGCCATTTTAGCTCCATAACTGTAATTTTGCCTGAAAGGACTCCTGTGAACAGTTCTCAACAAACAATATCCACGGTATAATAACAACCTCCATCAGGATGAGCACAGGCAAAGCATAAAAGGGCAGTCTGAGCTATCATTATTTTCGCATTAGCCATTTCCAGCCACTGCTAGCCACTTATCTGATGTCTCTGTTGACCCCCTCTCAGAGTACCTCAAAGATGAAATGACTGGCAGGATGAAAAAACCCAGCCCAACCTCATAAGAGCATGAAAACATGACTTTATCATCTCTTATGTCATCAGTGATATTCGCTACCTATTTGGAGTTTTAATTCCCTTTTACAAAATCGAGATATTTTAACTCTCATCCCAAACATCTGGGGAATGAAGATTCCCTAGGATGTAAATTATGTGAAATACTTGATATTAAAAAAAAAAATAAAAAAAAAAATCAATTTTAGAGAAAGAAATGATGGTGAATAAAAATTCCAGGTTCCTGTGAGCAAGAACATTGTCAAAGAACTCAAGTTCATGCTTTTCTCCTTATTACCTCTACAGCAAATCTGGTTCTGTGTATTTTTCCATTTAATTTCCTCCCACTTCTCTCTCTTTGCTACCTACTCCAGCTGTTCCTTTTCTCTCTCCCCTCTTGCCTCCAGTTTGTTCTTATAATTAATTATTCCTGCAGTAGATTCTGAGTAAAAAGAATTGAGACTGCTTTCAAACATTTGACCCTCAATAGTGAATATCACGTCTGTGGAACAATGAATATGCTTAATCCTGAAACCTTTGTTCTCATGTTTAAATCAAAAGGTGAAGACATTGATTGATCCAGTTTTTAGTAATGAATTCACACCTTTATTTTCCAGTGAGGAGCAATAGACTTCCATAGGCTGGGGAAAGAAGAAAGGCTGTTCCTTGGAGGGATTCTTGTTTGTGGTTATATTTGTTTCCCTTCTTGTCATTGCCCTGGCCATCAACCCCAAAGTCCAGCTGTTTCACCCAAAAAGTTGCTATGTTTCTTACAGATTTTTCAGCATGTGCTACTTATTACCAGCCTGTAGTCTCTGCAGTGATCTGAAGATATATAACACCCAGTAAGTGATGTGTCTCTGCTCAGCCCAGTTTCACACCAGTGTTTCTCCGGTACTGGACCTCCAATGCACCTATACTTGACTTATCATAGAGTCAGCAAGAGGAAAAATAAGCCTGCAGCCTCAGCTACAGCAGAGAAAGAAGTGAGAGGCACAAACAAGCTCAGCAGTTTGAACATTTATTTTCACAGAAACACCCCTTGTAACGAGGAAAAAAGAAGGCAGGAAACATGCTGAATCATCCAAAATGTTGCCGATAATGATTCAGACCTTGCTGAAATGAGACACTCATTTCTCTGTGTCATTTTCATTCTTTCCTCAGATTGCCTTAACCTTGGACACAGACAGAAGAATTCCTTTCCTTTACTGCAGTTTCTCTTCTGTCAGAGAAGGCAGTGTAACCCAGTAAATGCTCTCTGTTAGAGTAATCAGAATAAATGGACAAGACATTTATAGTAGTTCTGCTTTAATATATGTGGCTGCCTACGAAGAGCTTTGTTCTTCCAAGAAAATACCCTGGCATGATGGCAGCTTGATGGTTTCTTTTCTTCTCCCAAAGAACAGGCCAAGATGTTGGGTTACATGAATTCCAACATTACTCCAGGAAAGACACACCTTTCCAGAGCAGCACTTGTCAAAAAAGGGGTTGGTGTTGCAATAAATAATAACAAAAACATGTATTTTGTTTTAGGAAAGACACTGTGGGTTTTTTCACCCAATGAAATTAACCACAAGTACCAGGATCTGCTTTGTTTTCTTCCATTTTCAGTTCTCAGTTTTATGTTGAGAAAGCAAAGAGCACACACATGGGAACCCCAGAGAAAAAAATGGGAAATATGGATTGAGAAAACTTTAAAAATTACACCTGAGAGGAGTCATTTTTCTGAAGCTCGATTTTGATTTTTGCAGGGCTTTTTTGCTGGAATATAAAAAATATGTGCGGAAAGTAAGTTAATAAGGTTTGGGCTTTAATCCAATATTGACCCATTTTACCTGTGAGAAAGGGGAGGAATAAATCCAGGAATATATCTAACTCACAGTACATCCTGTTGCAGTCAGCTCTTTTCCTGCAGCAAATAGGTGGGAAGCAATGACCGTCATCTTCATTGTCATTATCAAGATACTTAGGAATGTTGATTGTAGTTATAGTGCATGCCAGAGAGAGCTGTGAAGTGTGTTTTACTTCTCACAAAATATCCCAGAAGTGCAAATTGGGCAAAAATGCGGTTCTTTTGTCTGTGTATTTCCATGCTCATTTTAGACATTTTTGGACTTAAGCGTTAGAGAAAAATCAATGATAGCAAGATAAGGTTTTGACATAAAAATAGTTTTTAAATTTACTTACAGGAATGCTTTTCCTGCTTGATCTAAAGGATGTTCTAGGTGATCCAGAAGGACTCTGGACCAAAGATGTGCAGTTCAAGGCTTTGTGTTGTGAGATACAAACATTTAATCAAGATAAACTGATTCTTAAATGAGCAAACACATCTGTTAATTGTTTTCTGTGATACAAGGGTAATGGATGTATTAGCAAACTCCAGATTCAATAAAGGAGAAGAGATAAGCTCCTCTTGTTGATAGCAGTTTAATTCATGCACACAGAGGATACAAGAGAGCAACATGTGAATTAAATATCAAGTACTCAAAACCATTTATATTGTGACTGAGTGAAAGAAGTAAACTACTATGATTAGAAATGGAAACAAGACTGGGAGTAAGGAGTCATGTCAACACATTGCTTGTAAGGGGCTGGTATCAGAAATTATTCTCCTTAACCACCTTATTCAATTAGTAACTTGTTCATTGCATGTGTTAATCTGTGCCACAGACGGGTCCCTTACCCTGCCAGGCAGTCATTGACATACAAATATGTAAAGGGTAGGTGTCAGGATGATGGAGCTAGGCTTTTTACAGTGATATCCAGTGATAGGACAAGGGGCAATGGGTGTAAACTGGAGCATAGGAAGTTCCACGTTAACATCAGGAAGAACTTCTTTACTGTAAGAGTGACAGAGCACTGGAACAGGTTGCCCAGGGGGGTTGTGGAGTCTTCTACACTGGAGATATTCAAGGCCCGCCTGGACAAGTTCCTGTGTGATGTACTGTAGGTTACCCTGCTCTTGTGGGGGGGTTGGACTAGATGATCTTTTGAGGTCCCTTCCAACCCTTGGGATTCTGTGATTCTGTGATTCTGTGATCCAGAAAGGCAAGACTGTTGACAAGGATGTTTCCATGGTCTGGTAGTACACTGAGAGAAGGGGAACCAGGTATCCAGGATTTTGTCACAAGCAGGGTTTATTAGTACAGAATTGCTCAAAGTGCTGTCTGAGAAGAGGCACTTTACTGAGCTTTGAGCTGTGCTTAAGACATATGAGTGTTCAAGCCCGCCCTTCATTTGGCTCTCCAAAATCAACAGTAACATGAAGAGACATGAAGATTTTAATGTATGGCCTATAAGACACAGTTAACACATTTGTAGCAGCAAATACTTCAGCTGCTTTGCCATTCTGTATTGTGAGCAGATAATATTTTCTTTCCCTCCGCTCAGAACCCTTTTCCCAGATTTACTTTTCCCTTTGCCGAAACTTTGAATCCAAACTTGGGGAAGTTCACATCACATCTTGTCTTGGACTTTTAATCCAGTATCATCACATTCTGGGTTTTCTTGTACACCGAGGTGTTTGTGATAATTGAACGAACTTAACCTCAGTCAGTTTTGATTTTGTGTCAGCAAAATGGCTCTGCAGACCTTCATGAATCAGGCTCCCTTCTTCTCCTCCACGTATTTCAAATTCCCTTCTGACAAAACCAAGGACCCTTGGGCAACATTTCCTATTTATTTCACTGTCTGAAGCTAATTTGAACAGATGCACTGAGAATGACAAAAGTTAAACAGCTTGAAAAATAGGTTTCCAGCCCCTGAGGCAAAGGTTTAAACTACTTTTCTTTTTTTTTAACTTTTCTTTTTCCCTTTCTCAAAACAGCCTGAGAAAACCCTGCTGCTGAGCTAATGGTTAAGTTAGAAATTGCTGCATTCTCTTATTTTACTCTTTAATCAGGTTTAAAGTGAAGGGTTTGTGTTTCAGATACAACAAAACAAATACAAGAAGAAGTAATTACAGATCATTGTTGGGTATCACCAGTCAAAGAAGAGGAAACCGTTTGTAAAATTCTTCTATTTTGCAGGGATGATGTACCTTGTAAACTGTTTTATCCTTTCATTACTGCTCTCCTTAAAGCTCACTCATGCAGTTCAGGCAATCCACAAGCAATGAGAACTCTGGTGTTGCTGCCTTCTTGAAGATCTCATGGCACTTTTTGAAGAGTTCTGCCCAAATCAGAGTCTTCCTCTCCATCCAATTCTTCTTTCTTGATGGAGAAGGTGTAGTAATGTAAACCTATCAATAATAGACGCTTTCTTAGTTACCTTCCATGTGACTTATCTGAGTGGCTTTTGGATTCCCAGCACCAGCAATGTGCAAATCGCTGCTGGGGAGGCTCAGTTTCACCTTTCTTTGTAAATCGTCTGGAAAGCAGGCACTGTGTCTCTGCGCTGGATCAGCATCTGTTAACTCAACAAGTCTGATTAAACCTGACAGGAGATCCTGTATTATTCCTATCAGTAAAAGCTAGAGACAAGCCCATACAGCCTTCACACAATTTGCTCCATTTCTTATTTTCTCCATCCCTTACATCACTCTGCTCTCCATTCATACTGAAGCTGCCCTCCTCTTTCACTGCAAGTGAAGGAAACATGTTCAGCAGAAAAAAGACTTGTTCTGCTAGTTAGGTACCATCTGCTACAGGATAGCTTTGATCCTTCCTCATTCCTGAGTGGGTGCTTCTGTAGCTAAATATCTGACAACTGCATCAGAGCAGAAACACCAAGGCCACCAACCTTCAAGTCACTACTGCTGCTTCAGCAAGATGCTGTGTCTAAGCCAGATGGCTGGAGCTGGTGGAGTGAAATCTGGGGCTTCAGCATGAAACCTGAAGCACTATCTCATCTGAACAGAGATGATGAACATCAGGTTAGTCCTGATAACTGGGTAAATGCCTTTCAAGTCAAAGCGGCATAGCAAATTTGAGCACTCTCAAAAGAAAGTGATGCCTAGTTTTTCAGCTTCCAGACTAGATTTTCCCTTTCCCTTTTCCCATGCCAAGTCCCTGTCCTTCAGGCTGCTGCCTTCTGCTTCCCAGAAGAGTTCAAGAGAAGACCTGGAGCAGAGGAAAATCATCAGTTTTTAATGTTACCAGCAGATGCAGGTAAATGACAAATTGGTGACAGCCCTCACATGGTGGGTCCCTGCCTGCATTGTCAACCTGCAGCATATGAGGGAGATGCAGTTTATGGCACTCACTGGTCAGCTTTGCAATTTAAAACACTTTACGATACTCTTCAAAACCTTCACATTCAGTGCCAAGTGAAAAGAAAGCAAGGAATCAAACATTAAATGTCTGCAAGGCTCATGACAGCAATGTCTGCGCCAAAGACATCTGGCGCGTCTGAACTCCTCATCCTGAGAAGGGTTTTTTTTTCCCCTTTCTCTCCCACTCTCTATCTTTCGTTTCTTCTCGTCTTTCCACCACATCCTGAGGTTTGAGTCACTCTGAGTTGTACTTTTATCAACAATGAAACAGAGACACCTTTCACATCTGCTGAGCTCGTTGCCTGCTTGGAATTTGGCTTTATAAAGGCTAGTTGTTTGCTTTTGGAGAGTTCACGCACATGTGTACACAGCCTCAGACTTGCACATAAAGAATCGTCCAACTGCTAATGCTGCAGCAAAACAGCACAACCTCACACTGCTGAATCCATCATCAGAGGTGATTGGTGCTGTCCTGTCACTGTGGAGTCATGAGGGGATGCCAGGTAGGCCAGCAGGTAGCCAGTATTTAATTAGAACCTTCAAAATTGAAAATAGATAATACTAAAACCTCAATAGATTATGAGTCTTTTCAGTTTGCCAAATAGATGTGAAGTGGCAACAGCATCACGACTGATGTTCCTGATTTGGGATCCTTAGATAGAAAATCCTTCTTAGAGCTGCAAAATCCTTTTAGAGCTGCGTCTACAGCTTCTCACTTCAACAAAGTTTCTCATCCTGCTGCATTCCCCAGTCAAAGGGAAATGATGTTACCTGGGCTGGACCTAAGAGTCGGGCCAGTTGCTCTTCCAGAAGCACATCCTGTTACCGGCCATCACAGCAGCCCATTCCCATGTGTGCTGATACCTCTCAAAACCAGCCTCTTTCTGTGGCATTAGAAAACTTGATTATCTTTCCTTCTCGATATCCCTTTCCTCCCCATCCCAAACCTGATGCACTGATTTTTATTTTTGTGCTGCCTCTGCACTTCCTGATTCCCTCTTGTACTGAAAATTATGAACTCCAGCAAGAAAGGCTCTTCTGATGGTATTTCCTGCCTGTCAAACAACAGGAAGCATAAGAAACCTTGCGAGAAAACCATTTGTCACGACATTGCTAGGTTAATAAGATGGCCTGGATAGGTTTGGGGAGGATTCATGTTAGTATCTAACATTAGGATGTTTATCCAAGTTTTTGATCCTGTTGAGGTTTGGCCATCTCTTTCAGGTTCCATGTAATATTTGACACTGTCTACCATGCTTTCTCTAGCCGACTGTATTTCACAAGGAAGCATATTTGTACCCTGATCAGATCAGGGTGTGCAGAGTGCTTTGAGCTGCTCTAGTTGCATAAGGATACTCTGTCATGGAGTTGCTTCTTGTAGTTTGCTCTGACTTGTGAGGTTTTAGCTCACACATACCCTGACAAGTGGGGATCTGTGTGAGTATGTTGATAAATCCCTTTGCTAATCCCTATGACAGGAACAACCATTCATTCAAAACTCTTCCAAGTAAACAAAGAGAAAATTTTCTCCTTCAGTGTGTTTCAGTCATCTAAAACTGGGGAAGGAATTATATGGTGTGGTTTAGCTTCACCCATCACATGAATTGAATAAGGAGCAGTTGAATCAAACAGTGTGCATTGTCCAAACTTGTTAATCAATATTGGAAGACTTGAAAGGGCCTAGGTTCCCTTCCCAAATAATTCACAATTCAGAAAAGAAGCTACGGTCCTGCTTGGAAAAGCAGTGCATTCCTGTGGAATTCAGCATCTACCCTTGACAATAAACACATGCTTAAACCCATGTAAGGCGAGTGAGAGTAAAGAGTGCTGAGCTGGGACACTGTCATGGAACATTTTCAGCTGTTTTCAACCCTGGAATTTTTCCCCTGCATCCTGCAGATGCTGCCGGAAATCCTGGAGGCAGCTGAGGGCATTTGGGCATTCATTTCTGCACGTCAAAATTTCCCCATAGGCTTTGCAAAACTTGAACCAGTTCTGCTTTGTGTTTGTCTGAATGACAATGTGAGCTACTGATTTCTCTTGGAAACTGTATTTTTCCAAAAATCAAAGGTTCAATTTTTCTGTAGTGGTAAATGGAAATAAAAGACAGGCAAACAATCAATTTCCTGCCTGAAATAAAAGTAGCTACTGAGATGCAATAAAGAAAGAAGTCAAAGATTCAAACTGCATTATTCAGCAGAGCTTCTCAGGACATACCTGAAAGTGTCTCTTCACTTTATTTTTCTCATCTATTCCCAGGTAGACCAGATTTTCTATACTGTGATGTGTTGGCAGCAAATAACATTTCCTGAGACAGATACAATCTGCAATGCCCTGTCTGCTGTTCTTATTAACAATTTTTCCCTCTCATCTATGTCCGCTTCATCTGAAACAAACAGCCTACATGTCAGATGTTCATTATATTGATGATGGCCCAATGACAACCAATTTATTTTCCTGCCTGCACCTCCAAGAATTGTATTAGTAATGATATCTATCTGCTCTAGAGATGCTTTGTAAAAACCGATGGTCTGCCATGAGGATACTTAATTACATCTTCTTAAAGGAACACAATTAAATTTGCAGGTAAAAGATTGCTCTAGGGTTAAAAATGTATTTTCAAATTAGTTTTCCTGGTGGGTAGGATGTTTAATTTTCATTTCAGTAGCCAAACTGGAGAACTGAGCTGAGAGATCTGGTGAGTGAGATTAATGCCCTTAAAAGCAGAGATCACACCCATCAGAGCTGTCAATATTTAGCCAATGTGATATTTGGTGGTAAAAGCAGGAAAACAACATATACATATATATACATATATGACTGCATCTAGTCACAAGGGACCCCCTGTGGTATAGGTACTGTAAGCTGATGGGGACAGGGCAAGCATCCCCCAGGACTGTCAGCCAATTATACAGGGCACTGCTGAAACTGCAATTCTTGATTTACATTTCCATCAAGGTTTTCTATGATGGCAATGAGGAAACCTCAGTCCCAACAGAGAACTCCAGTACTGTTAAGGCCTGTAGAGAAGATCACACAAAATGCTGATCCTGGACACGGCTATGTGTTTGCCAGTAAAACTATGAGTACGTGGCATTCCCAGATTTCACGAGCCTCCATCGGACACTTGGCCATCCCATAAAATAGGGAGCTGGGCTTGGGCCACTATCAGTATCTGGATCCCAGAAAGAGGCAATGTGAGGATGCATTGGTCAGGCAGCAATAGACTTGTTCACTCAAGCCAACAGGAAGGTCTCTTAGTTCTCCTGAACCCTCCACAGGAAGCTGGGGGTCTTTCGCTTGTGGTTTCCAACCTGTCCTTACTCCAGTAAAAGCTGGACTTTCTGCAACAGCTTCATCCGATTCCTTCTTGGGATCATTTGTCTTTCAGCTCAGTCTGCTCCAATGTTTTCCACATCACCTCTGACATATTTAGTTTCCACATTAGCTATAACATATTTATTATTTTTAGACAAGCAATTCCTTTCTAAAGCAAATCGCTTTTTCATAGCATTTTGGAAATGAACCCAAAAAGATGCCTGAAAGGAATGTCATGAAAATACATGTAGCAATACTTCCCTGCAATACAAAACATAACTCATTTAACATGCGGATCTCTTCAAATGCTGGAAACCACCTGCTTCTCAAAGTACAAAATTCCATAGTCCAGACCAGAAAATAAATAAATAACAGTGGCTACATGCATACATACATACACACACACACATATATAAATCCTTACCCAAGTCTATTTTAGCATGTCAGAAAACAGAAACTGTTGATGTGAAAAAGAACATAGAGAAGAATCTCCTTTGTGTACTACTAATATAAAAATAGTCTATCATAGTTAGTTCCAGAATGTGTCAACATCTAATTTAAAACAAATGTTTTGGATGAAAACAAGGTTTTTCTAATTACTTGTGGCAAATAATATCTGTAATAATATTGATTTTATTTGTGGTTTTTTTTCTCTCCTGTTTTCTGCTAAGCCACTCATGAATGGAACATATTTACCATACAGTTTGGATAAGTAATTGCCAAGCTTTTGTCTTTCAGCAATAGTACTGTATGATATTTTGTTAGTTGATTTTAATAATAATGATTATACTGGCTGGCTCAATTACATGCTAATATTTCTGTTTCTTAACCGGAGAAACAGAAGAACTTAAAACTAAACACCAAGAAACAGTAAATGACAATAAATGCACTTCAAGGTGCAAACATCTGGTTGAAAAGAATGACTTTAATGAGATTAATAAGTTGCAACTCATTAAAAATATACTGCAGAAATTGGGCAATTATTAATCACAATGTGACCAAAAACTTCACACTGACTAAACTTCCTCGCCTATTCATGAGACAACTTGTGAAGCAGGTTTTATCTACTGTACCTGCTCCAGCTGACTACAAAAACATAAAAAAGACTGCTCTGGAAAAATGCTAAATGCGACATTCAAGCTGGGACGTGTTTGGGAATTCTGGGAATATTCTTTGCCTTTCTGGTTCCTATGGCTGGAGACCCCTCTCCCTCGTTTAGGCCACTCTCTTGCCAGGTTTAAAGTTTCCACACCAAGCCAGTCACCTCAAAGCACCAGATCCCATAGATCCTATCCAATGAGAAAATGCCATACTCCAGCGCTATGAATTTTCCATGCATGTACAAGAGATTAAATCAAACCTCCAGACACAAAAAAAATCCCTCTTGTTCTGTAGCAAAGTTTGGATCGGGTGTTAGATCCAAACTCCATGGCTTGGGATCATTGCCAATTCTGTCGTGTCTTTCCATTCCTCTTTCTGGACACGATCAATAGCGGCTGTGCCAGTAGAAATGAGCATTAAAAGCTGTTTTTAGAACTCTGCTAATTTGTGTGAAAGCAAAAAAGATCAAAAATACTCAAACTGAAGCCTCAGTTCATGAAATTTCCATCTCCATTCTGCAGGCTTGGGGTTTGGATGAGGTTCAATTTTAAGGTGCTTAACACACAACTCACCACCTAACGACTGCTGTGCTGGCCAAGACCTGCTTCTGCCCCAGCTCAGCACAATTTAAACTCATCACTGAAATCAATAGATGAATTTGAAATTTCACCATAGTAACATGCAAGAAAAATTTAAGAGCCCTGGGAATTTGCTTCTTTTGCTCAATTTTGAATGCTTTAGTCCAGTTCTTTACTACGTTGTATTGACCCTAGCACTAAACCTCTTGAAATCAGTGGATGGACCAGCTTTGATGAGCATGCATTCAGCCTGTTCTGAGAAAAACATCCATCCTTCATATTACAAGAGGAATGGAAGTGTGTGGTAAGTACGCCTGTGAGAAAAACGTTTAAAGTTGTCCTTGTTCTCTTACTCATTTCAAGCATTAACCACAGAATTTATGTGCTCCTTATTAGCAAACTATCTATGAGACTTTCATATGTATGAGCCATAAATACTGCATTCAGTTAGGTTCCTGCCACATTATTAATAGATATTCTGCCTACACCCACTAGATTTGATAGAAAACATTGCCTGCTCTGTCAGGAATACACAACAGCTACTTGGCACTCATGAAATAAATGCTGCTTGATGTAAATTGCTTCAGAGCTAGATTTACAAAATGTTTATTCAGGGCCTTGCAACAATCTGTTTGGATACACCGCAGCTAAGGAACATGTCACCTACAATGCTGCTGAGCAGAGGTTCCAGTTAAATCATTTTAATGGTAATATAAGCCATGCTGCAAAGAACCCTTTGCAGGCACTGTGTGCCATGCCATGTTTAAGGAAAGTTGATTTGTTATTTATTTTTCTTTAAGGTGGGATGATAAACTGAGGCATTTGCTGGATACCCTCAGCAGAACCACATGGGGCCTTTTGGTGACAGTGCATCCTTTGGAATGAAAACCTGGGTGCAGATGGCCGGAGGCACTGCACAGCTGCCTCCCCACCGTAGTGCCTCCACCTGTTTTCAGCACTTTACCAGTTTGTCTACAAAATAATTTTAAAGGTCTTTGGGGATTAAAAGGAAAAAACAAAATCACTAAATGATATTAAATTCTCTTTTAGCTTGAGATTTGAAAATCATAAACTTTCTTGAGGGACCAGGGCTGAAAAGTCACCTTCCTATACACAAAGCAGTAACAGGCTTTGCCATCTGAGCATCATACAAGGAATGTCAACCTCAGTGACCAACCTCCAGGTAAAATTTCTATGCTCCAGTAGCAGCAACATCTAGGTCATCAAGGTCATTCATTTGTTTCCTCAGAGGCAGGATCCCAAGGACCTAACCAAATCACCCATTAGAGGGCCTGCACACCGTGAAGAGACCCCGGCTCAAGGCACTTGCAGCCGGGTGCTATCCAAGAGACAACCAGGCAACACAAAGCAGTGGTGACATGAACCCGGTGTCCCCACCAGACTGTGCTGAGTGGTACAATTTGTGTGTGACTGGTCTTATGGCACACTGGTTGCCAATCGCAGCTACAGGAAGCTGTTGGTGAGGTGCGAGGGGAAAGGAAATGACCCGTAATGAGCCCTGACTACACCATGAGAGAGAGCATATGGGTTATTCTTTGTTTCTGAGCTTGGCTAAGCACGGAGCAGGTGTAGAGCTGGCAAATCTTAGAAAATACTGAGCAAGGAGAGAATGATGATGACCCACCGAATAATTGCTCTGCAGATAATCTTACCTCCCTGAAGACCTGCAGCGCTGTCTGCAGGTGAACTCTTTCTTCAGTCACTCACAGACTGAGTTCATAGGATTGGAGAGGTTCATGGAAATCAGTGCAGCCTGCAAGTTTCAGGTAACACGGGCTGTGGTGGCTCTACACTGTTCTGTGGAGCTATCAGACATAGACTTGCTACAGGGCTAGACCCACATTTATCTCCTCATCTGGTTTGTTCTCACCCCTGATTTTTCTGTTCCTCGCTGCCTCTAACTCATTGTCTCCTGTAGGACAGGCTTGGCCACCATGCCCTCTTTAAAAAGAGAATAGTAAAAGCAGTGTCTTGCCAGGCAGATTTTGGAGATGATTCTGCATGCCTCTGGAAGACAGCAAACCATGAAGTACCTGTGTCCCCTCAGAGCTCCACTTTAACCAGCCCGAGGGTGCATAAAGACAGTGCTGTAAAGGACTGACCCAATTGGCCTGTAGGTAATGTACCAGTGTTGAAGGAAGAACATTTTTAAAAGGCTAGATCACTCTGCTCCTAAAGCTCCCTTGTATTCTCCCTGTAAATCTGGCCACACTCACCATGACTGATCTAAAATATTCCATTTTTAATTAGTTCCAGGCTCGCAAATGTGATTGCTACATCTGCACGACATAGCAGTGCCAAATCAAAGTCTGAGGCTGATGAACGAGTACTGCACAGTTTAAAGACCTGTTGAAGAAGAAAATAGAGCTACTCTACTATTGGAAATGCCTTTTGGAAAGTTTGGAACAGCCAGGTCTCCACCTCAATCTCGCAGCCCCATTAAAAATGAGCAACTGGGGGATATTCTTCAACTTCTCCCAGATTAAAAAAACAGCTCTCAGAAATAACCCAAATTCATAAATGCTCTGCTGTTCCAAAGAGGTCTCTCTGCAGAGATACTACCAGCAATTGTATCTGGACCTGGGGAATACCTTGATTCACTGAAGTTGTGTAGCTGTCCCTGACTGTGTGAGGGTCTCAGTTAGTTTCTCACTGGGGGCATCCCACAACGCAGGGATGGAACAACCATCTGTTTACTCCCAGGTGACATACCAAATTTCATTTGCTCTCTTTGGCATGGTAAATCTCTACCCTCAGTGTCCTGTTTTGGTAATACCTAAATTGATGCTGTTTCTTTTTCTCTGTCAGGAGCATAAACTGTCAATAAAGATGAGACATAAATGCTCATTGAAGGAATGTTGTCCTGATACCTGAGTGCAACCTTTTCTCCATATATACAAGTTCCTTTACCATGGAGCTCTGTTAAGCAGCTTCTTAACATGCAAGGCACTTAGGGGTGGAAGTTAAAGAATTCCTTGAGAAATTATCTTATAAGGAAGACAATAGAATGAGAAGGAATGCATCACTAATACTAAAGCGTACGAGCGCAACTGATAAACAGAGAGACAGATAGTCTGAGAGATAGTTGCCAGTATTATTCTGTGGAATTTTATGCCAATTGAAACTAATGTTTTTGTGGTTCACAGAGATCATTGCTGTCCCTAATTAGATGTCATGACTAAGCCATTATAAGCTTGTACATATGCTATTCCTTTTTCTTCTTTTTTTCCCCCTACTTTTGTAAATGTTCTGTACTGCTCTTTTACTCTCTTGAGAGCAAGGCTGAAACTCTCTCACAAGGAGTAGGAGGTTAAATCTAAACCATTACAAACTGTGGCTTACATAAATCTAACCATACGCACTTTTGGAATGTCTTTTATATTTCAAACTACAGGTCTGTGTGTAACTGCTCTGGCTTTCAGGCCTCAAATCCAAGAAAATACAACTTGGGATTTCTCTCTGCTCTAATAAGATCTCTCATACAAGGACATGAGTTCCTGGCTTCCCAATGAATCAAAGGTGATCACGGGATCATTTTCCTTGCAACAGAGCTTTCACCTTGTGTGGCTGTGGCCTGCTTACTAAGAGGTGCTGAGGTGGAGCATGAGACTGGAGGTTGAGTTCCTGAGGATGGATTGTCTAGAGGCAGAGTGCCTTTGCTTTTCCATCAACTCGGTCTCCAACTAGCTGGAATAACAGCCTGCAGTCTGCTTCTGCCTTGCCTTGTCAGGATTAGCAGTACCTACCTGGGATCTGCAGTGTTGACCATGGCTGTCAATTAAAACTAAACACATTTCAGCATGGCTGCCAGCCAAAAACAGAGAACCTGCCAAATAGTAAACACAGAAGATCTGCCTAGTTTCAAAACAACTGTGCCACCGCTGCGAGAAAAGTGTGCTTATAATTCCACTGTAATCCAAAGTCTGCCTGTGCCAATTCCTAGTTGATAGACAAGTCCTTCAAAAGGAGCCATCCAGAGCTGTCTGCCTGCTATTAGATCCTCCTTCTTCAATTTGAGGATCTCCAGAATTTCTTATTTTGTAATAACCTATCCCAAAAAGCACCTGATTCAAAGCAGAGCCTTTGCTCAGTAAAAAAATGGGGACAGTAAAAAGCATTCAACACAAATAAAACCAAAGGGCTCAAAGACCACAACAAGTGGATTTAGATTTCTAGAATGGGAATCTATTTTTGACATTCCATGAAAGAATTAAGCTTGTGAAACTAACTATTACTGAGGGCAAAACTTTCCCATAAACTGCATTCTGAAGTACACATGACAATATTCATGTGGTGGTTCAAACTAACAAGAAGAAGTATTGACTATAAAAAGTCTTCTGCAATTTCTAAACTGGAAATGAATACTCACTAAAAGAAATATATCCGAATACTAGTGATTTTGACCTTCCAAAAAGGATGTCTCAAAGCTACTTGTGCTTGTGGCAGCAGTGAAGAAATGGGGCTCAACGAAAATCCTCTCACCCCACCTCCATGGACCTCTAATTCAAAACTCAGCTCTAATCCTTTGGAACTTGGATGCAAACAGTTTCCTGGGCTATTCAAGAGTAATAGGAAATACATAAAGAGATCACAGGTGCGATGAGGACTGGTGTCAACTGTACAAGCTGCCTACAATTCTACATAAGGTGGTAGGTAAGGAGGCTTGTGCAAACTGCTGCAGAGTTGATACTAAGATGAATTGAGACATATTTCCTGGCATCACAAGGGCTAGACTTCGGAATACTGTAGAGTTCTTTTTTTTGGTTTGTAAATCATCCTTAAGACCTACAACAGAAGAAATATGTCTTTAATTTTATATTTAAAATGGAAACCAAGCAAAGATGCCAGAGCACATTTTACTGTGTTAAACTGAACTTGGTAAAGCCTATGACAACCATATTTTCTTTTGCCAGAGAAATCCACTTGCTTTTTCAATTAGGCTTAGATTCAGTCCAGAAATACGATGGTGCTGAGCCTAAATAGGGCTCACATGTTCTGGCTTTCACCATTATTGCCTCAAATCTAAACCGTGAAGATCTGACAACATGATGGGACAGGTAGATCAAGCAAAAGAAATATGGAGAAGCTAATAACTAAATACTCTACTTCAATCCCTGCCTTTCATTCTGAAATCCCCTAAAGCACATTACAAATTGGGTTCTCTAGCTGCCCAAACCATTTAATTCACCCATGAAATAAAACCATCTTAGGAGGTGGGATAGCGAGGAGGGCAGGGAGAGAGGCACATGTTTAACATCAGCCCAGCAAAACAATTTTAAATCAGGAAAAAGAAAACTAACAAACCCAAAGACATAAACACCACGTATTGGGACCCTCAGCTCTTTGAGTTCTCTGTATTGCAGGTAGTGGTTCCAGGATACATAATTTATGAAGTTTTCAAAGTGCTTTGGCAGGAAGTAAATTATTACATATGACTGGCAGGTCTTCACTGAATGCTTCTCTACTCATCCAGGAAGGGTAAGGACTGGCTTGCTGCAACAGCTTTTCCTCAGGGAAGTACCAGAATATAAAGTATCAATCTAGGCACCCTCAAGGTATAGGGAGATGCCATACGTACCCTGAAATCTCCAATTTCCTGAGTGGGAATTCTATCATTAAGGAGGGAATAGCATCAGAATCAGTAATGTGAGACAGTTTTCTATCTGTACATACCCATATAGCAACAATTTCTTTGCTATGTAGGTGCTTATCATCTGTCCTTCCATTTGAGCATGACGGGCAGCAGTGGCATGGTATTCTTGGCAACAAACAGAAAAACAGGTTGGCTGTCTCTGGACTTGCCCACCTTCCCTCAGCAGCAGCCTCAAACACTGTTTTGTTTTGACACGTGTTTCCAATAAAAACACAAGGTTCGTATTGACAAGAGGAATGCCAGACCAGACCACTGGCATTTTAGAGCAGCCACAAATCCTGCTTTCTCTGAGCCTCCAAGGGTCAATTCCATGCAGCAAGAATCCCCGCTCTCTAATTATTCACGTTCTTCCACAACCAGCCTCATTATCTAGTGAGCTACTGTCAGCTGAGGCTGATTTTATTCAATTATTTAAAGAGACATTGTCAACTCAACTGTGCTCAATTTACATACATAAAATCAATAATCTCTTTCCCATTACCTCCGCTATGTCTGCATTAAATACTGCTCCGAAGTTTGGATATGGGCAGTGAAGGTTTTCTTCTTTACAGTAAATACTCCAGAGAGATGCTCTGGTGACCTATGTAAGGGCTGGGCTACTAAGACATGTGAATGGAAACGAAGTGGTGATAATGGGATATGTTGCTGGAATATCCTTAGTTTTCATGGCTCAGCTAGAAGGTCAAAGATTTTATTTATTTTTTGTCAGAGCTGCTAACAGTTTGTGATGTAGAAAATTATCTGTTCCTGACTTAGAAAAGGCTTTTCCTGTACCCTAGCAAGGAACAGAAAATAGCCTAAGTGAAAGAAATCGTTCTCAAGAACCATGGTTCCTGGGTCCCTATTATAATGCCAAGTGATCCGGGTATTAAAGAATCAAAATCCTAGTCTGTGTTTCTCCCCTACTTCCTCTTACAAATGAGTGAGAAGTAAGAAAAGCTATGAGGGTCCCTTGCAGTTCATCCATTTGGAGGAAGTATAAACAAGGTCCACATAGTCTGGGAAGACATCATGTACTTTTGTATCCTCAAGTCAAGTAGAGGGGGATCCCAGCTTGTTCCATCTATGCATCTCTTCAAGTGCATAAAAATGTCCCTTGCAAATCTTCCAGCAGGAATTACAATGTCATGAACTTCTTCCATGTTTCTGCAGAGCATTATCAAAAGGATTAAAAAGAAATGTAAGCATCATGAGCTAAACGTCTCCAAGAATACTACAAGATCTTAGCAGAACAACTGGGAAAAGGGTATTGACTCATACCCATTTCCTGCAGAGGCAAGAATGACATTTGTAGTGGGTCTCCTTTATTCATTAATCTCAAAGAAATGATCCGTATGTTAAGAATCACATCTATGTGGGGAATAAGGAGTATAGCCAGGATGGCTGATGTCATGGGCCTTTTCCTCTCACCTTCTAAACAAGTAAAATAAGCATGTTGTGTAATTTATATTCTAAGATAAATTCTACTCAGATTGCCCAAAACAACCGAAGGAAAACAATCATAAAGAATACATTGAAAAAACCCACTCCTGAGACACATTGGTATAACATGCTGTGATTTGCCATGTCTTCACATGTCATCTCACACTGGCACAACGATAACGGAAGCTTGAACAAATTTCTTGAACTAGCAAGTTAGGCTCTCAGGAGAACAGTTCAGATCATTTGTTGTCTTTCTGCTTTGATGTACTCTAGCATCTCACTTGAAATCAGGCTTCAGTGGGAACAGCCAGGCTCCATGTACCAAGAGGCAATGGGCTCCCCTCCTAGGAAGCTAATCAAAACCATGCGGTGTCAGCGGAGGGAAGGCAAAAGCAAAGAACAGCAAATAACTAAATAAATACAATTACTACCCCTTAAATAACCTTGTCACCAAAACACAGAATTACACAGATAACTTGATCCTTCTTCTGAGCAAACACACTGTGCGTGTTTAACTTGACAGGTTTTTCAAGACTCATATTCCACAGCTTTCCATATTGTCCTCTGCAGGACAGAGCCGACAGTCTGGAAAATCGTATCTTCTAACTCCACTGCTCCCTCCCCCCCCTCTTTTTTTTTTCTTGTAATCATACATATTATTAATAGGAGGCAGCTGGTTCCCATTAATGTTGGGAAAAGTGGTCTATCTCAGGAATTATGGTTTAAATTGGCTTGTAGTCTGCGGGAATTAGCCATCTGCACCTGGCCTAACATGGATATTTTCAGCCATACTAATCATAAACAGGGCTTTGTTCTAGTTGTGTCCTTGGGTCTCTTACTCTGTCCTTTTTTCCCCTTTGGAGAGTAAGGGGGTGGAAAAAAAGAATTAAAAACCACCAAGAACCCCATTAACCCTTTCACAGAATTAATCAAAATCTGCTTTGTTAGTGTCCTGTGGTTTATTTTGTGTTTGTAACTGAGCACATCACTGAAGTTTAAATGAGGCCCAGCACAAGTCCTGTAGCTGAACAAAATTGGCAAGAGGAAGAGCCAGTTGTTTGGCAAGACAGCTGTGATTTAGCAATAGCTTCATGACGTCCACAAGAAGCGTAACACCATGTGGACAGGAAGGGCTGTGCACCAGAAAGAAGCTGGAGAGGGGGAGGGATGCAGTGCGTAAAGCAACAACACCAGGACATTGCGAATTGCTCTGAAGAACATGCTATAATGCAAGGGGGATGTAGGTTTTGGGGTAGCTTTTTTTCCCCCCTCCCGTTTTACATCTGTGTTTGGCAAAATGGTTGTGTTCATCCAGCACTTTTGGGCTGAGATAAGAAAAAAGGTGAGTGAAAATAAATGACATCATCAGGTCAGACGACTGCTTGCTTTGTCTCACAGACTTGGCAGTGCAGGTATAAGCTCTATCTCATCTCCAAACTCTCTAGGGAATGCATCCACAACTGCAGTTATAGGAATAAGTGGTTTATTCTACAGAATCTACCCAAATCTTTGACCACTTTCTTTTTTAGGCAGCTGGATCTTTACAGAGATTTATAAAAGAGTGGATTTTCTGTCTCTCCATATCAATCTTCCTGCCTTAATCATTTTAAATCACCAGTGTTAATGTGCTTAAAAACTGTATAGACGAAGTCTGGGAGGTTAAGTTCGTCGATAGCTGCTAAATGCAGTGATCTGGACAAGGCTTCTGGCTAGAAAGTCCCTGAACTACTGCACCTTGGAACCCTTGAGGTTGTGCCAAGGGGCTGCTCAGTCTGGTCACGTCCAAATCTCCTACTCTTCCTACAGGCAGGATATTGCATTATCTGTGAGACTACAGATGTTCAAACATACACAGTCCTGAGGGGTTGTATCACCAGGAAAAACACACATTTTCATATGACAGTTACAGCTTGATCTATTTGGGTTGGGTTTTTTTCAGAACAAAGCCAGCTCAAATGGCCACTTTCTGTGGTGCAGCATCCCTCTTCCACCCAGACTTACCCCTGGACTAGTGCATTGAGGTGCCAAATCCAATTTTGTGCCAATAGACTCTGCCCAGACTCTCTATCAAATGCCAACACACAGATCCTGGCAATGCTCATCTCGAGCATAAAGAACCACAGAGCTCCTTACGGCCTCCTGACGCTCCCATGTGGCTGAGTATCTGAATCTAATGGGCTTGTTTGCTTGCTCACTCATTTTGCAGCTGAAACAAGAAGCAGAAATGCTGACCTGTCATGCAAGAGGCTGTTGCCATGCTATTTGCAGCTTCTCTGGGATCAGGAAGTGCCAAAATTTCACAAAGCAGCCTGAATCTTCCAGGCTAATTTAGAGTCTCAAGAGGCTCAGATGGTTTGGATAACCTACAGTCAAGTGTTACAATTTATGGGAGCTTATCCAAACCAAACTCTGAATCAAGTCACTCACCCATCAGTAACTGAAACACCTCTCAGAACAAGGTGTGCTGCCAAGTAAAAGCAACCAGCTATGAGGTGGGGCCAGGCAGCATGAAGATGGGATGGGGTCAGATGGGGATGGACTGCTGGAGCCAGGGCTTGGAGGGCAGGGAAGGTGCAATCATATTGAAACATGAGCAAACGGGTGGCAGCAGAAGGAAACAGAGCGTAATGGAGGTGATTTTTAATAGCAACTCTGAAACCAGTTTAGCTGCCCACACACAGATGTGAATCAGAAGGAACTGGTTCATGAGAGCAGGAGAGAGTGCTGAAGCCACAAACGAGAAAGATGAAAACCACATCCACAGTGAAGTCGCAGGGGGTGCACCTGAATGTGAGCACCCTGTCTGCCTAAACACAGGGTTTAGTAAAAGGGAATGAAAGGGACAGAAAATCATCCTTAATCTTGGTGAGCTTTTAAGAGTTTACTGAGACAGCCACAAACTCCTGGAAATGAGATTGGAAATCTCATCAGGGATCAGGATTTAGGTAGAGAAGCCAGAATAATAAATCTTGCACAAGAAAGGTATATTAAAAAGAAAATAATAGAAATGACACAGCTCCAGTAACTGAGAGAAAACGCACCTGCAGTCCCCAGACATGTCTGCATTGGAGTTGTGCACAGTGTTCATGACTCAGGCACTGTATCTCAAGGCAAATACAGACCAAAAGCAAGGACTCCCCTGTGACTTACTCTTTGCCTGACTTCACCCACAACAAACCCGTTCATGACATCCACCTGCTCTTAGCCTGCCTTTCTTTAGAGCTAGTGTTCAGAGTAATCAGCACAGTGCCTGGTACGCTGCAAAACTCCTCTCCATCTGTACACTGATTGGACAGTTGTACTTACATCTTCCCCGTGACAGTGCAGATCACAAAGTCCAGATAAAAAAGTGTAAAGGCCAGGCTTAAGATACAGCTGTGGAATGAACTTGCAGAGGAAATGAGGCAAATCCAGTTAGAGCACCTTTGGGAAACAATGAAAACCATTCCCCTTTTCCATCATAAGCAGGATGACATTCACAACTTCACCATCCCTCCACATCTGAAGAGATCTTTTTAACCATAAAGAAGACAAGAACCAGAGGTGTCCCAACCTTGCTTTTGCTGACCTTTTCCTCATGAGAAATGCTCAGATATTACATTGCTGGGATAACCAGCAGGATAAACCATCAGGAAGCTCATTATAAGAACGTGGAAAATACTGACAGGAAATATTTCAGGATGTTGTAGAGCCATACAGTTCCTTAAACCTGTACATAAGACGAAGTGAGACTGGGGAGTGTACAGACAAGGGAATTATTTGCAAAGATTAATTTCTGTATCATAAGGAAACATGTAAAAAGCCCACAGGCTTAAGGCAGTACATGAGGATTCACAGGGATGCAGAACAGTAACTGGTGTTAAGGGCAGCGCTAATGCAGTGTGATCTGGAGTGTATCACAAGGCCTTGCTGTGGCTTTTTTCTGCCTGAGCCCTGCTCCTGATCTCAGCTCTGCACTCCAGGTTTTTTCCAATCATGATACCTCCCCTCTGGGCCCAAAGGAAGTCAAACCTTGCCCCTTAGGCTTGTTTCCTTGAGTAAAAACCCTGACTTATGTTCACCATGCTCTTTCCCTTCCCATCCTCCCCAGTTCAAAAGATGCATACTTTTCAAGGCATCTCAGAAATCAGCACAACTTTTGGGTACTTTTTCCCCCAAAAGCTCTACTGGCTGCCTTGGAACTGTTAGCAACAGTTTATATAGCTGTGACCTAATTAAAATCCTGCTGCCATTATCAATCCTATCTCCTTCCCTATGTACCTCTTCATCTAAGATGCCAGCAATTATTTTCTTCTTTTCTTCTCTGATGTTACCTCTCAGGAGCAAGTAAGGTTTCCAGTCATTGAGGCACTAAAAGAAGTGCTAGACTCATGGGTATCCATTAAACAAGGGCTCCTGTGTGAGGCTAATTTGACCATGGGACATGTGGTTATTTCTATTCTTCCTTCTTGATCCTTACTGTGTTTATAGGGAAGTGGAGCTGATACATTCAGTCTTCTTCCAGATGCTGTAGCTAGCTGAAGGGCTCTATGCAGCCACTGATCTTTGGATAGGATTATCACTCTGGTGAAGAAACCCTGAAGAAGAATTTACTTTGTAAGAGTGAAAGCAGAAAAGATGGATAGGTGCTGAGCAGCACCCAGAATTGAGAAGCCTATGAAATCTGTTAGGGGCATGCATATAGGGTCAGGAGACCTGTGCAGTTCCTGAGCTTATGGGAGCAAACCACAAAGCCCTAAATGTCAGACTGGCAAGAGGGAGATAAAATGCGACAGGGATTTGATCTGGGCAAATACTCCAAGGAAATGGGAAATAAAGCTGACCTTGAGATCGAAGCAGAGATTTTAAATGAGGTTTAGTGGAGATGGAGATGAAGAAAGGATGGAAGAAAGATGAAAGAAAGGACGTCCACATACAGATGGGCTAACAGAGCTTTTACTTTTGGTTGGGGTTTTTCATTTTACTCCCTGTTTTCAAGAAAACCTTGAAACAAATGGGTAGTAATTCATGAAGCCCAACATTTAATCTCCGTTGTGACAAGAATAACTTGGCTTCAAAACAAAAGGCAGATGGGCCACAGCTTAATAGCAACCAGAGACTGCCGCAGAGAAATTAACCCACCAAAATTAAGGTGGAGAAATAAAGAGCACAGAGAGACATTAACTCCTTAAGGTCTTGGAAGAACTGTTTGTTCTCTGTGTTGTGATGACCAAACAGAACAGATAAGGCTCTTATGTGCACATTAAAGGACAGGAAAAAAATAGCTATAGGAACTGGGTACACAATTTAAAACTTCTAAGTGCTACATCTCCTTGCAGGTATTTTTGTGCGTTGCCCTTAGGGAGTCACAATTACCCAACAGCTATTTAATAATCTGCCCTGTATTTGTTTCCATCCCACTTCTGAATTGATGTGCAACCCCCATCACAAATAGCCCTTACTGGTGCATTTCAAAACCAAACATTCTGGAACACATGGGTCTTGAAGACTGAGCTTGCTATCTGATCATAGCTGGTGCTTCAAGACGAGGGTATCACGTCGCCAGCCTCATCACACAGGGGCCTCTGAAAACCAGAAGCTGAACATGCTGCTTGTAGCAAAATAAATAGAAGAAAAAGTTCCTAATAACACAGAGATCTAATTCATGGAGTAGATTTCATTATGGGAATAGCACGTGTCTGTCTTACAGACCTTTAAGTGTCCCACACGCTTTGCTTACTTCAGAATCCGATTCCATGAAATGGAACACTGCAGGATAATCATATTTATTTGTTTGGTTTTCCACTTTGTTCAGTTATGCCAGCTTAAATCTAAGCCAAATGTTACAGTAAAATAACCCCATGGATATACATGGCTTTTGATTTACTAACAGGAGTAAGAAAATAGGCTACAACAGCCAAGACCAGAGGTCCTCATTTGTAATCATTTATCCTCATGTAGTTAAAGGTCACCCACAAATTATAGACTGTGGGTTCTAGAGCCATTTTATATATATAAGTATACATGTATATTTGCATCTGCTACGTACTTATTTTCCACAGTGTGGTGCCCAATGTTTCTGCTGCAGCCTGAAATGGAGCTGCTGCACAGGAAGGTTGAATGGTGCTGTATTTAACACAGAGAAATGTTTTTCAGTGTAATGGAAGGAGGAGGAGAGGTAACATGGTAAAATCAGTTCTGCCTGAGACAACCAAAGTTAACTGCTGTGCTTTGTGAGGTCAATGGCTCCTGGTGCCCTGAGTGAAATAGAGAAACAAACTTGGAAATCCTTCCCATAAAGAAACTACTCACCAAAACAGAAAAACACCCCTGGTTTGCAACTATTCCTATCCTCTTTTTACAGATAGGAGAAATTGGGGCTGAAGCTCTAAACACCAGAATGTCTAAATAGCAATGAGATTTTTGAAGTATTATAAAAGATATATGAAGTATCATAAAAAGATAAATTATAAAATTATAAATCACACCATTCTCCCTTAGAGAAATTATAATATTGAAGGAATATTACTTACATTCTCATTTATGATCTTTGAGGCATGAGCCTTCCAACATACCTCTCTAGCTCCTGCCATCTGAAAAGCTGAAAACCTGCATTAACTAGCCTTAGAAACTAGCCCTAGAAGCGTGAAAGAGGGCAACAAGCTTGTACGAATTGATTACTCAGAAAGTTTATGCGGTTGGTGAAATTATTAAGGAGTAATTTGTAGTCACCCACAAAAAAAGAGATACGAGGTTAAGCAGATGCTGTGCTACATCTCACAGTTGAGATGTAGCCTCTAGATTATTTATAACTTGCATTTGAAATTAGACTTCAAAGCTGACCAGGCTTTGAGCACAGGTTGGTGTAGATGACCTCTGGAAATCTCTTCCAACCTGAAATATTCTGTGACTTCAAGATTTTGGCATGTATCTCTCTTCAAGTGTATGTGCGGGGGGTATCTTTTCAAAATGCACAAAGGAGGCAAACGTGGTTGAAAAGTGAGAAGTAAGGAAAAAAAAGGGGCTATGTTTAGGGTTTTTTTTTTTAGATTTTGACATTTTCTAAGCAGTTCTTCACTAAAATGGTATAGCCCCTTCAGTTCTATGTGCTAAGTGAGGTTTATTGCAGGGTTGCTCGCTATTGTAAGGTACTACAATAAGGGTAATTTAGGTTTTCTTGCAGATCCAACTGCCCTTCAGACTCTCTTGAGGAAGAATAAATGAAGAAAATATCAAACCTGGAGTTTCTTGCAAAAAAAGAAACAGATTGGTCTCGTTTAAAAACTATCTTTCATATTCAAGCTTTAAATGGGCATTTCTCATTTTGCTTTCTTCGTGCTCTCACCCTCTACCCCCTATGGCAGCACGACAGCCCCAGGAGGGTTGAGCTGAGGAGGTCAGAGAGCAGCTCAGCAGTTCAGTGGGAGCATGGACAGTCCCACGCCATCGGCAGTCCGAGTGTTGTGCAAATCCAGAGGGTAAAGAGGTGAATATATGGAACTCCACCCCAAAGGTGGGAAAACAAAGCATGGCACACACAGGGCAAACAGAGAAGAAGCGAATCCCCACTTTTCCTAGGTTTCTGCTCCCTTAGAGAATCACACAAGTACAAAACCATGAAAACAATAACCCCAGCTGCAAAGGCAATGAAGCAATTTGTTAAGGAGATGACATTTTTAATGAGAAACACTTGCTGGAGGAGAACAAAAGGCCCTGTTTGGTCAGAGAGATGCTCTTGATACTCTTCTGAAGTGCATGAAAAAGTAATTTCATTTAAGCGTCATACACAGAGCAGCTGAATTTCCTGGGGCTCCAGATGTTGTCCTGTGCAGATGCTGAACAAATGGAACTCTGTCTTGATGAAATGAAAAGAAAAAAGCAGAACTCCCCAAACCAAAACCCATGCACCAGAGTATTTCACATCTTAAAAGAAGAAAGGAAAGAGAGAGAAAGCCATGCAAATTGAGGAGAAAGGAAGTTCTTGAAAGCAGCAATGTTGGACATAGGATAAACTGTTCGTAATTGCTCTACAGATAATTGAAGGAGACGAGAATCTGGATTTGCAAAATACCAGGTTCTGGCTCTATCGTCTCTTTTTCTTGGCTTTGCACTGTTTCGCTTTGACAGTTATCTGGCTGTGATTACACTGGTTTGGTTTTTTTCCTAGGAAGGGACAGATTCTACACACTTTTATTAGGCCAGAAGTTACTGGAACCTTCCTGGGGTGAGCGGTGGATTCAGATTCAACAACTGAAAAACTATAATCAATAGTTCACTGTATTGCTCATAAGGTAAAAACATAAGCCTGCTTCCTAACTTGAGATTATACAATTTTACTTCCTGAATTCTAGGGAGGACAAGGGGTTTAGCTCCTCAGCGGTAAGAGCTTTTGAAATAAGAGATCAAACCAAGATCAGCTCTCATGTTAATGAAGACTAATGAAATATAATGACCTCAATATTCAGATACTTCATTCCTGAACTTTGGGATGGGTGACAGAAGTAGATATAAATGATTAGTAGGCTTTATGAGCCATACAGGACCTATACAGATTCTGATGTAAATCAGAATAGCCTTAGGCCTGCTGGCTTATGCTCTAATTTTTTTCCCTGCCCTTTTAGGCTCTGAAAAACGGAGACTATTCACTCTTTCTCCTAAAGCACAAATCTCCTTCTGACACAACATTATCCTTTTGCTAAGTGGTAGCAGATGACAGAATCTGAAGCACTGCACGAACATGAGAGCATTCCTACCTCTTACCCAGGGCCCCTTCCCAAGAAGCACGGCTGTCACAGACAACTCTGCCTATGAAAAAAATGGTAATAAAAGCCAGGTTTGTGATGCTGGTCCATCAGCAGGTGGTACTGTGTAGTCAGTTTATAGTGAACAAAGTGAGAACGACATTGTTTTAAAGTGGAATTCAAAATAGGTGGTTAGCGCCACATCTGACACGAACCTGATGTGCAAAGCTGAACAACTGACACACCAGAGTACACACTAAACAAGAGGAAGCAAGCCAATGGGTGTGTTAAGTAGATCAAAATAAGAATAGAGCTAAAACTGTTAAAAAGAAAACAGCAATTCATGCAAGTTATGGGAAACTGGGGAATGAGAATTTGTTTCTCTTGGATGAGAGGTAGACATAACACCAGGCACAGAGCAGCTGCCTTCCACCACAAACAGAAGATGCTTCTAGTATAGTCACACCAGCCAGAGAGAAGTGCTCTCAGAGTTTAGACAAGAAAGCAGATTAAAGGACTGAGAAAGAACATTCCTCACTAATTTCTTTTAAAAGAAATCCAACACAGGTCAAAAGAGCTACTTTTGTCCAAACTCAGTCAAACCTGATTCCTAGATGACTAATGTAAGCATCAGCAAGCCAGGTAGCAGCCGTGGTGCTCGTGGCTCACAGAGCAGCATTGTGCTTTGGAGAAACCTGCTTGAAGCAATTCAATAAAAATGAATTGACCTTAGGATGGAAAAAAAAAATCAGGTTTTATAGAATTATTGGGTGTGATCTAATGACTGTACTGAATAACCCAAATTCCAACAATAGGTAATGCTTTTAAGCATGTTGCCAGATTTTGTTTCATGCATATGTTGCCAAAATAATCCCTTTGCATATATAGAAGGTAGTCAGTGAAACTTAACTTCAGGTAAGCGCTTATGAGAGACTTCTACAAGCAAGCAATCTTTTAATTTATATTCTAAAGAGGTTTTGCATTAAGGCCTTCCCCCACCACCAATCACCAGTATGCTGACAATCTTCAAGTCTTGATTATTAATGAGGAGGAAATCACTGGTGTAGAGAGAAACTAAACATAAATAAGATTCTTTGTGCTCATTTTTTCCCCTGAGAATACCCTACAGCAGAGTGTGCTCGAGCCATGTGGGATACAGGAGGTTTAAGCTGGCAGAGTTTAACTACAAGGGCTTTGGTGAAGAGAACACTTGCATTTCCAAACCAAATGCTGCCACATAAGCTACCATAAAGGAGAGAAACAAGGAGTGGTGCTGAGGGACAGAGGACTTTAGGGCATTAACAGAGCCAGGTGGGCAAGGCAGCATAACTTTAAGGATGAGCATGTTTTTAAGGATAACACTATTCCAGAGCAAATGCTGTTAGGTCCTGCTCCTGGGACTAAGTAATGCAGAAATCTCACTGCAACCCCATGTTGCCTCCCTTCTGCGTCATTTTCCCCAGCAATCCAAGGATCATCTGCAAGGCAGATGCTAAGTCTTCATTTGACAGAAAGGCCTGTAGAAGTGGGTTGGGTTGAAGCTCACCAATTGCCAGGTACCGTTTCATGCTCACTCAGTGGTGCTGCAAAGGGAAGCTAGCATAGGGCACCGAGAGGGAAGGTACTATCTCCTTGTGCATCTCTAAGCAATGGGCAGCCAGATAAACTTGTGGTAGTAAGCAGCATCCATGGTGTCATTAGAAACAACCTGGGTTCAAAATCCCAAGTGTCCATATCAGCATTTCCAGGGTCTTCTTGACCTTCTCAGTATTTTATTTGATATTTTAAAACTATTTTAAAAAATGATCCCCTGGGCATAAATATAAAATAACTCCTTAAAATTACCTGGAATATCCAACTTCCTTATGGATTGTTAAAAGAACACACTTACCCCTTGAAAAACACAGGGGAATGATAATTTCCTCATTCAGGAATCAAATGCTCATTTTCATGGGTCATTAGAGATGGATAGCTCTAAAGGTAGTCTAAATCTTTAAATTCCCTGTCCTTTAGCAAGGGGAGAAAACCAGGAGAAAGACAAAGGAAATAATGAACATTTGCAAGGCCACTAATGAGCTATTGTGGGTCATTACTTTTATTTCCAGTAGGAATTTAAATTACAAACTGCTTTGAGAATCACTTGCATTAGGCATTTACTTTATAATGAATGTGACTGCAATTTTAAAAAGCTGGTGTGCAGGATGGTAGAGAGGCCATAAAACCCCCAAGTTACATATTGAATTGTGTGTACACATAATGACTGTATTATTTCTAAGGAATTAACTTCCCCCTCCTCCCTCCCAACTTTCCAGACTCTGAATCATTTTCTAATAGGATCTCAACAGGCAATAGTATTAAAAATGTGTTAGATGTTAGCATCTGGGCCAGGAAAAGCACGACAATTTAATAGAGAGAATCTAACCAGGGCATTCATCTAAGCCTGCCATCCATCTTTCCATTCTCTGCGGTGTCTCTCTCCCACTTCAAGGTACATAGATGGAGCAAGTCCTTGGAATAATGACCTTTAAATGAGGCAAAGCCTACCTGACGATGTTTCCTTGCCAGGCAGGTTGCAGGTCTCAGAGAACGGATACCCAAACTACAGCGGTGTTCCTCTTGGTAATGGCAATTCGAATTGAGAAGTCATTTCAGTACATGAAGGCAGACTAAAACACCAGCAATCTCATTCCATTGAAGGGAAAAGAGAACTCCAAAGCCTCAGGCATCATGATTCTGACATTTGATTTTCATTCTACAGTGGAACAAAAATGAAACCTTTCAACAATCCTCATGAAAACTTCCAGGAGAGACAAGCCAGAGTAATGAGCTTGCTGGGTGGGTAAGATCAGCAAACTGGAACAGCAACACTGGGAAAATTCGCACAATGGTCTGACTCCATGTCTTCACATTTGATACAGAAGATTCAGATTCAAGATCCTTCTCCAAATTAAGCAAATCTCATTAGAGCTATAAGCAGTCTGATCAGTAAAACTTATTCTCTTCCAGTTGTTGATTGGCTTCTTTAATAAAAATATTATTAGTTATAATTTTTGGGGGGTTAATTCTAATCCTTGCAAGTGTGGAAAACAATTAAATCTTGTTTTGATCAGCATGAAATTCACTGTCTAGATTTAGGATGTCCATTTATTCTCTTCCTATTTATCACAGTAGAACAGATGAGGTCACATAGGGAAAAGAAAAGCAAAGACCTAAATGAAAAATACCTGTGTATTCACAGCATATATACTTTTCCTGAGGTATCCAGGGTAGTTAAAAATTAATCACTCAGCTGCACAGGGTATCATATTTGGATGCTAGTGTGGTTAATTAAAGGCTTACTTCAGTAGTGCAGACTGTCAGGAAAACTGTAGCTGTCTTTGACGACTTAAAATTGCCAAAGGCAATATAGAGAGAAGGAAGAAAAGGCATTTTAAAGAAATTACATTATTCACTTGTTACAGCTTAGGAATCTGTCTGCAGAGAATGAAGGAAACAAATTACTCTAGAACACTTGCAGTGGTTTCAGAGTGTAGTGGTTAAGCTCCCTCTGTTTGGGATAGATTTGAATACAGGAGCTAAACTTCAGTTTCATTAAAAAACTTAAAACTAGAGCTTTCATGCTTAGAAATATTTTGTTTTCCTACTCAAATATACAGAATGTAGGAAGAACTGTGGACAAGACAGGGCCTCTTTGGACACTGTGCCCAGTCCTTTTATACTGCAGGTACATATCACATCATCTTACCGTAGTCTGGGGGAAAAAGCCACACACTTTACCTTAAATCAAGGCTGAAACCTGATAAAAGGCTCTTTTAAGAGTTCATCTCACTAATGGCTAAAGGGTTCTTCATTTCCAGCCCCACTGTGATCACAGGCAGGTTCAGACTTCGCTGGAAGTGGCATTTCACAAAGCAGACTCCAAGGCTCACAGCAAGTTGGCTAACAGCCAGCCAGGATGATAACTTCATCTGATACTTGTTGATGTTCTCCTCAGTCTAATGTCTTCCTTTTCATTCTCAATCTCTTCTTGCAGTAACATGGACCAAATCTTGCTTTGCATTATTTACATTACGGTGATCGATTTCCAGCAAACATGGGAACATGGGAGACAATTCCTGCTCAGGAGGGTTTGTTGTCTAAATAGAAGGGGGGGGGGGGGGGGAATGGAGAAAGAAAGAGACAGAAAATAGTTAAAGTACTGAACAAACAGAAACTCCATCCTCCAGCTTCTCCGCTCTAATCTCATGCTTCCAAAATCCTCACTTGTTCTTTTCAAGCTAAGGTCATTGTCATGGTTTTTAAAAAAGAGATGCTCTTTGAGGACTTGCCTACCTTCAAAAATTTACAGAATACTGCAGACATTTTATCTTCTAATCCTTTCTCTCAGTAAGTAGGCAAATGGTCGCTGAAACGGAACATTTTAGCAAGTATTGCTACTGCAGCCCGGTAAATCTACTGTATCAAAAAGGCCAAAAATTTCCAGCTCATTTACTGTTCAGCCTTATAGAGCTGTGAGGAACTGTTCGCATGTCAGCCAAGCTGTATACAATTTCCACCAACTGTTCTAAAGAAATACTTGTTTCTTTGAAAAGGCACTTAAGAAAGTCAATATAACATCAAGGTGCTGTTTCTTTTTCTAACACGGCCATTCCACTTATGCCAATCAACTGACCCTACGTCAACCAAGAAATCTCTTGCAATCTTTCAGTCGATAGGAAGAAATGATGAAACGTGTCAAGTTGGAAAACATATCTCTTCCAGTTGCTGGGCTTCACTTATAATTTGTATGTCTGTTTGGATGACCCTATTGTGCATACATTAGTCCTTCTGACAACCATATAGCGGCACAGCATCTCACTGCACCTCAGCATCACAGTTCTAGCTCAAAGTGATAAAATAGCAATTTGACCTTTTATGAAAATTTGGTCTAGTTGTAATACTTGCAAGCAAAGTGGAGATTAATCCAAGTCAAATAGTCACCAACCATCAAATTCTAACTAGGAAAACAGGATGAGAAAGGATAGAACAAAAGATTAATAAAACATGAATAATGGTGTTCTTGTAGATAAATATTAAAAAATCAATACAGATACACACTGGAGAACAAAGTCAGTCTTGTAAAAGGGTGAGGGCACTGTGAGATCAGATCTCCGCAAAGCAGAAGCTTTAGAAGTTTCTGTATTGCATGGCTCACACAAAAGCATCCTTTGACAATATTAATACAGCTCTTGCATCCTGTAAACTGTGCAACCATCAAAGCCTAGATAGTCTTTGAATTACCTTGCTGAATGAACCTGACATGATTTGGGAATCCGATGCAGAAGTGTGGTTGCAGTTTTGCCACTCATCGTAAACATCTCTCTATAGTCCTGTGTAGTGCATGTGCTCCCGGTCAGGCTGGGAGCACTCTAAAGAAAATATGAATATAACTGAGTACATTTTGCACCTACTATAGGAACACCTCAGTGTTTCTAACAACTCTGTCTGTCTACAGAAAGGAATTTCTGTGCTTAGTTAGTACTGACCCCCGAAATGCCTAACCAAGACAGAATGGTTTTTATTATTATTATTGTTTTAAGCAAGAGACAAAACAAAAAGGAACAAAAGTTAAAGCTGTTGTGACTGAATGATGTTGATTTTAATTCCAAAGAAAAAATATTTTTTTCCAAGGCTTAAATATTTGTAATGTTAGAACTAGTTAGAAATATTTGCAATTAGAATGCATAAAACACACAAGTGACAGGAAATATCATCTATAGTGGACAAATGGGGCTACCCAGATATCATTCACCTGAACTTTCACAGATTTGCTATCTGAATATGATTATTAAAACCACAAAGGTATGAAGCAGAGCAGTGTTCATTTTTGTTACAAGACTATATGTAAGCATGTTGCATCCCCTATTCACTGGTATTTTTACCTATTACTTTGCTTTTGGCCAGGAAGGTTTACCTCAAAACAATTTGTGAAGAAGCTGTTGGATAAATTCCTCACATTACTGAGAATTGCAGGAAACATGAAACATTTGGTTCTGCATTTGGTTTTGCATATTTTCAGAAAAAAAAACCCTCTAGTTTTGGCTTGGTATTCTCATCTGAAATCATTCAGTCTCATAATGTTTCATAAAAGCATTTATACAGAGCTGCTTTGGGAGAAGCCTAAAAACAAGCACAGAAGCTTCATTTTTGCTTTAATTAAACATATTCTTGCAGATCCAGGGATATTAAAAATAGTCCACTGCAGATGGACTCGTGCTTATATGTTAAATCACAGGTTCCCCCAAAGTGCAGTATTTCATTGCCAAATTGCTCTTAACTACTCACTGCTGCAGCAAGGGCAAGTCAGTCAGCAAGACAAAAATCTATTAAAAACAGTTTCTACAGTTTTCGCTGCAGGAGTACAGCACTAATTTTCTTATCTTAGTTTTGCATAAATACAAAGACTGGAAACTTTTCCCTAGAAATGTCTTTAGAGCAGGGGTGAAACTCTTTGCAGAACCTCTTAGAAGGGCAATGCAATCTTCATGCTGTTGTCAAGAAGGGGAAGGAAAGGAAAAATTGTTTTGAACAACTTTTTGCTGCCCTCCTGAGCAGAGACCATGCAGGATTTATACAGTTGAAAAGTAGAACAAAACTCTACAATAAAAAGTCATCTCACTGGCATCTCTCTGCTAACCGTCTGTTATGGGAGGAAAATGTTATTCTCATGGGTTCTTAGGTGATTATTTCTGGTGTGTATCTTCCTGAGAAATCCCATAACATGAAAAAGCATTGCTTGATCAAGTAACTGGTAAATCTGGCTCTTAGAATCTCTCTCCAGTTTCAGTTTCCATTACCAATGTGGAATATGGAAGACAACAACCATGGGTCTTAATTATAGAAAAATCTGTGAACAAATCACCTGCCTCCACAAAGAGGTCATTGCACAGTGAGCATTTGTGCAAAGGTAGAGATGAGTACGTCTATGCTCCTGGCATATTACACTCTAAGTTGTCCCTTACAATTGGGTAACTGGCCTAAAGTGAAACAAGCAGCTGTTATTCCAAACTTCAATAGAGAAGCAGTGGATGAGGGTTAAGTGGGTAAGACTAGGATAACGAAATGGAATTGAACATGAGGCTTTAAAGGAAAACAATTTTCCTTTGACTGAGAGGTTTACCCCACAGAACAGGGACAGAACAAGAAGTCTGGAAGGGCATTTTAACAGCAGTAATTTCAGCAGATTGAAATGACCAAACCAACTCCTTCAGCCAGAAAGAACAATCGAAAAAGAAACTGTGGATTTGTAAAACAAAGGGGCTACATTCTCTCTCCTTCTGTTACTGGCCTGCTGATGTGATTTTACACGTTCACTGTCATACCCAAGATCATGTTGAGTGCAGTTAGAGGCAGAGAGGAGGAGGGAGAGGCAGTCGGAAGTCAAACAAAAGCTCTATGAAAAGAAAGTCTGGAGTAAAAATAGCATGAAAGAACCCTATTCTGCTAGCATGGAGCCAGATGTGGCAACACAACGTATCTAGAAATAGTATGGGTCACAGATGGTGGGTTTTGTCCATCTCTGTTTATCCTGATGTTATATTATCATTATTACTGCATACCAATGCATCCACTGCACACGTAGAGGGGATATCTCTGAGCAGTAAGTGCAAAGCAGAGTAATTACATTAATTTATCACACACACCTTTGGCTGCTTCACCACCTCCTCCCTCCTGAATACTCTTAGCCTTCCAAAAAAGATTTTACGTAGAAAATCTTAAAGTGTTTAAGAGGGAGGAAACCAGTAGGGTTCTATAAAACATTAATAAGGTATCACAGAAAATATCCTGAAACTACACTGGCTCCATTCTCATTTTCCAGAAGTGCAAATCAGGAGTGACACCAGTGTGGTCACACTGCTGCTCTACTAGAAGAAAACACCACAGGTCAGATCCAAGACCCATCGAGCGCAATTGGCTCCAGCACTAATCAGGCTTAGTAAATATGTCTTGTAAAGCTGTCTACCCTAATTAGGGTCACTATAGATCCTTAGCACTAGTATCTCACTCATTGATTGATCTATGTCTTAAAACCAGTTCAGTTTTTGTCACTACTGTTGGTGTCCAGAGGTTATTCCAGGACAACTCTTCTCTGTCGATGAAGAATTCCCTCATTTTTAACCACTGGTTTGTGTGTTCCCCGCAATGAGATGGGGTAAAAAGGTAAACAAACCTCTCTCACAAAAAAAAATCCCACCTCAAGCAGAGCAGTCTCTAGATTTGTGACATCTCAGGAGAGATCCTGATTCCTTCCATCCTCATCAAAGATGTTCTGCAGGTGGTTGGCTGGTTCCCCTAGTGACAAGGATTATAATAATCCTCTTGTGCTTCATCACAGCCACTCACACAGTCCTTTGTGTCAGATGGATACTTGGATTGTCAACTGCTTAACAAAGGAAACCAACATTTTCTGTCAAAGAATTGCAGGGTTTCAGAACTATAAGCCAACATGCTGCAATCATTTTGAAAACAAAAACCAAACCAGAACAGATAGCAGTGTTGTGCTTTTACTTTGATGGGGTTTAGGCAGTGGGATCCACAAGTAACTACGACACTTTGCCAGGACAGATAGATAATGTTTGCTATTCTCAAGACTCTTTTCTCCCTGGCTCCCCACTACCTCTTTTGTGTGGTTGCTGATACTCACAGCTTCTTCATGGAACAGAATCATGAAATACGTTTTTCTATTGCTGCCACATCTGCACCACAGAGATTTCCTGGATACAAGAAGGAGGCAGCTTCTTTCTGGTGGGGTGTCCCCATCTCCGGCGGTTTTCCTTCCACATTCATCGGGTCAATGAGATTTAAAAACTGTCCCCATCTCATCCAGACATCAGTATACCTGCACTGAATAAGAGTCATGGCTATTTCTTACCTTCATAAATAACTGATTGCTGTTGAAACCTTCGGGTTGTTCAGAGCAATTTTGTGAATAAGAAATATCGAGTTAATACATCTACACACACAGACTCAAAAGGGGTTTTTGGGTGCAGGGGGAACATTCAATTGATCTGTTTCTTTGACTGAATGCAAAATTACCTACAGACTCTTAAGGCTGCTTTAAGCATTCAAGCCACATGCTGTATAGGCACATCCTAGATTTCATTTTCCTCTGGATCAATATAAACTCCTAAGAATCCATAATTCCGCCTATTCCGTTCCCTCATTGACCAACTTAATATTTTACACTTCAAAAACCAAATAAGAAACATGCTCAGATATCATTATCACAGCATTTTCCTCATATGACATCTCTCCTTCATCCCTTTTAGAAAAGCTCCTTTTCTCTGCTTTTAACAGACATGAATGCAAACACAAAGAGAGTATGATTCAGCTCTCTACTCATGCCAGTTCTAAAGAAGTTGACTTCCACTGGTTGCTATCTGCTTCAAGGTTATGTAGCTGAAATCCTGTGATAAGAAGCAGCTAGGAGTAGCTTACTCAGCAGAGCAAGCTCACTATTTCAGTGAAAAGCAAATCTAACAGAGAATGCAATTAGGTTCCTAGTGTTATGTCGCAGAGCAGGAAAGAAGATTGAATAGTAAGGATTTTTGATCTCAAATATATTGGTAATTTAAAAGTCTCCGGGATTTGATGGCCCATCATGTTTGTGTACAATTCACTTCAGTTTGGCAGTTCCAGTACAGCCTGAAATTAAGGAAGTCATCCTGTAACAGAAACTATGATTTCCATAAGTTTGAGGGGGAGCTAAGGGCTGTTCAAGCTACCAGTGACAGCTTGGCAGCTCAGAGACAGGCAGGCTCTTGGTTTAACATCAGTGTAGAGAGATCTGCCCCAGCTGATGCTGCAGTCACTCGCAAAGCCTTGGCCCATCAAGAGCTTCCCCCTGTTTGAATGCTCTTTGGGGATATCTGAAACATGGGTGCTGGTGCCAGCTCAGCTCTCAGTGGGACAGTACCCTCATGGCAGAAGCAGACGCACCAAAGCTAACAAACCCACACAGCGAGAGTGGCTACAGACAGCATATCTGAGTTATCCTTTGGGTACCACAGAAATACACATGCAACATGGAAACAGATTTGTTTCAACAGTGGTAGAACTGAATGGCTCCAAGTGCTAACTATAATAGATCTTTTAAAAACATAAGCTTTGAGTATGTGAACATTTTCATTTAAACATTAACTTTCAAAGCTGGTCAGACAGAACCAAGGAGTTGTTTGATGCCCAAAATACCTGGCAGAAATCACCCCCACTATGCCACTGGTTACTCAAGATGTTTCTACCCATTTCTGACTCTGGTTAGATATTACGCAAGTGAAATGCCCTCCAGTGATGCCATCCTACAGTTAAACCGTGCTGCTTACCTGCAGTGCCATGTGAATAAAACCTGGTTTCACAAGTTCTAATAAATCAGTTTTATACAGATGAATCCCCGATACCTTTGATATGCAGAATTTGTGCATAGCAGAGGGGAAGTCTGGCAGTGAATTTCTATTGCTCAAGGTTTGATCTCAAAGCACAAAGCAAACTCTTGAGATTAGAAAAATGCATTTGCTTCTGGGAAATAGTCTACATGCATGAACATGTAGGAAGACAGCTTCTCCTAGCTCTAAATTGTGATCTCTATCTGTGGCCCTTTGTTTAGACGCAGAAAAGGAGAGAGAGAGTGGAGATGATCTGGGTAAGAGGTGTAGGACTCATTGATATAGCTCCAAAACAAAGGTGACTAACCTCTCTGCCTGTTTGCCCAAACTCTGAAAATCTCTGCCCAACAAGCTGCACAGTTAAAGGCCAGAACTGGCTAAAATATCAGGCATAGAGAAAACTGAGATACCAGATCACTTGCTTGTTCATGCTTTTGTTGTTGCAGCAGAGAATTACAGGGGGGATAACCTGTGTTTTACAGGAGCTGGTTGTTGTTGCAATTGCAGTTTTCAAAGTGGACACTTAGTCTGTTTTCTATGGAAAACTGGAATCTCATCTAACTTACTGGCAAAGCCAGCTAGCTCTGGAGAGGAGAAAGCAGAGATTCCTCCAGCTCTCAAGGCTACACACTAGGCAGCTCTCATCTTTGTCCTTTGTGACTAGCATCTGTACGCTGCTTTCCTTCTGGCCTGTGGCCCGAGGATAAGTGCTGTGTGCCAGAGAGCACCCACACTGTCCCCTTTCCACCCCAAAGTCCTCATGTCCCCATCCAAGCTCCCAGGCCCTGGCCAGCAAAAACCTTTTGCCACCCTTCTGCTTTCATAACTCGCTCCCACTCCTGCACAGGCAAGACACCCACAGGAACCATTCTCCAAATATTCCCTCAGAAATCACTTCATCATGTCATAATACCTCTCACGACCCAATTAATTGAAGGACAGCTGATGACAGAGCATTGCTGTTTGCTTGTTTCAATTTATAAGCAAAACTGGAACAGAAGACAGTCAAGTTAAGATTTCCAACTGCTGATTCATGCCAGGGTTCTACCGCATGATTCCTAAAGGTTGATTTAATCAGGGCTTTTAAGGATTCAATCAATCTTTTAAGGATCCAGTCAACCTTTCTCAAGTGATACAAAATGAACAGGGGCAAAACTTTCACTTGATTTTGAAACTGAACCCATAGGCTTTATGAAAGTTGGCATCTGCACACAACAAAATAACACATGGGTGATCAAAGTTCCTCTCTGGCAGGATCTACTTCCACTCATACAGATCTGGGATATTATGCTTGCCAACAGAGACACGTACCTGTTATGTACTGAGTAGACAAAAGTCATCCTGAAAACATGCTTCGTAGACTCCAAGCCTGTATCTCCAGCCATTGCCTGAATTGGGAACCAGGATTTGGTACAGACAGCCCTCACAGTTGCTTCACAAAAGAGTCCCTCGAAGTGTCCATAAAGGTCAGAGCTATGCTGAGGGCTAGAAAAGGGCTCAAGGTGCAAATGCAGTAGTCCCCAGCAGCTCACCTCCTCCAGGGTAACAGACTAGCAGAAAACTGTTGCCTGCAGAGGTTTATATTCACCAAGCAGTGGCTAACAACCTTTAATTGTTGTCAGGCTTCCAATGCCAATGATGATATCTAAGAAACGAAACCCTTACCACCAGGAATTATAGCTGATCTCCTTGCCCTCAAGATAATTAACTCGCATTAGCTGAGGAGCATCTCAGGAAGCAGGCAAGTTGAAAGGAAGGTTAAGAAAGGTTGCCCTGTGATGGTGGGATTCATTTGCTTCTTAGGGCCTGATGCCCCCCTCTAGTGAGATACAGAGCTTATTCCAAGTTCTTGGAAAGAACAAGGCAGAAAGATAAGTGAAGTACCTGTACTTATCCAGTTCCTCCTGAGCAGAAACTATATGTCCTTCTGGCATCTTGACCATATATTCTGAACAGCCTTTGGAAGAACACACATTATCTGGGATCTCCCAATATCCAGCCATCCACAGGCCCAACAGAGATGCAACCTGATGAAACACACTGAAACTGGTTTTTCCAAAGGGTTCACAAGCACAGATGTTCTGATAAATATGTGCTGTGACTGGCAAAGTTGTTTCATCCGCCTTCAGTATCATTAGGGCAGGAATTACCTCCATATTACTCTCTTAGTTGTTAAACCAAGATCCTGAGTGAGAAATGGAAGAAGAGAAATAAGGGAAGCATAACAGCCTCTTATGTTAAATCCACTTCATGTGTGAGCACAGAAAGCCAGAGAAGTTTGCTGCCTCATGCTGTGAATCTATGTCTCAGCTTTTGGCAGTGGAACAAAACCCTGGAAGCATTCTGGAGGCATTCACATGTTTTGCTGCTTGCTTTGGCTACTGTCGAAGCAGTCTAAACCCTCTGTTCTCTTTATAGAAACATGTTTGCAAGGCATTTTTCTGAAACTGGTCACAATGAAAATACCTGCAATTTAGATTCCTCCACCCCCTTAAAAAAGTTATTAAAAAGATGTTTTTCGCATTGTTCAAATAACAATGGTAACTTTATCCATAAGAAAATCAGCACAACTGAGTAAAATGGGTCTTTTAGGCCACTCTCCGCATGCCTAATTTTGTTTCATAACAGCACATATTTTCTCCTGTGTGATCTTGTTGGAATATCATATATATCCAGACTTTGACTCCTATTTAAGGAGGGTGTGAAAGCCTTATCAGAGCACTCCTAAGGCAGCGCATTTGACATTGTACTCCCTGGAAGGAGTGCAGCATCGTGCAGCACACGTGAACCAGCACAAAGATGTTAGTTCTTCCAGAAGTTACAAGACACCTGCAGATGGGGAATCAACTCAACACTCACTCTGCTTCTGAAGTTAATTTAGTAGCCTATATTGATTTCTCTGCTGCCTTGGCTAAGCAGCTTCTGATATATTTTGAAGTTTTATGCTGTCTTTTGATGCCATGCAGAACACATTTTGTTCTGGCTTTCTGAAGTGCCTGTCTTGCAAATGGAGCTGCGATCAGGCACTTAACTACTCTCAGTACCTGACACTGCAACTCCATGTTTTGCCTTGACAATATAGTGTTGGGAATTATCTCCTGTTATGTTTGTTAAATTTCCTTTGGAATGGGAGCACAATGGAAAAGGAAGACTTTAATCATGAACCAAATTATAACCTAGACAGCAAGCCAATTATTCTAGCTGGCTGTCCTGAGAGAAGCAGAAGGAAGGAAGCAAACCAAGAAAACATCACTTTGGAGATTTCCATCATCACTAAAATCACTTTACACCTGAAGTGGCAGGTATGAAATTACCCTGATAATGTTGCCCCAGTAGATGGATCAGAAAGTGCTGTTGAAATTTGCCTGTGAGTCTAAGTCCAGTTACTCTTAATCCTACTCATTGATGCAAGAGTGCAAGTTTGCTCCAGTTTCCGTTGGTTTATACTCTCTCTTAGTGCTGTATGAAGATGTGAAGTATGTCATAAAGGGCAAAGGAGCCAAATTCGATTGTTCTGGGTCCTTGCTCATGGTCTGATTGAAATATGAGGTATTATCTACATTTCTTTCACACCAGACAGTCTCAAACCGCTAGCTCTGAAATGAAACCCCTTTGAGGCTCCTTGATAATGTGCTTCAGCAAGTATTTCACAATCAAAATGAGTCTTGGTATTTGTGAAAGACGCCAGAATCATGCCAGCACATCTGTTTAGGCTGAATGACTGATGCATTTGGGCAAGTCTTTCTGCCTCTGTTTCCCCTTCCTAATAAAATAGGAATAAATATTAAACCCTCAGTAGACTGAAGTTCTCATCCCAGTTCCAAATATTTTTTCTCCATTTTTTAATGTCCTTCAAGATGGAAGGAAGAGTATGATGTGGTTTTTTTCCACTGCTGTCATGCTCATCTGTTGTTCATCACAAAACAGACTGAGAGGGGTTTTTTTGTTACTGATAAATATATTAAATCTTTACATGTCAAAAAAACAAAGCAGAAAAATATTTTGGAATGTGATGAATATGGAAAATATAAGGAGAGAATGGAATGGAACTGAAAAGGGAAAATGTTAGATGAAGAACACGTTATTAAGAGAACTTACCCCAGCCTTCAGATAACATCATGTATTAAAATAAAGTGGCCTCTGCAAGTGAAATAGAGGTATGCTCCAGAACCTATTCTAATGTAGCAGATATTTAGGAAAAGGTATGAAAGAAGTCATTGAATGAAACAGGTAAGAGACTATTGAAGGGGCATGTACCATTCAGAGTTTTGATTTAATTAGAGCATGGGCTGATGATGGCCACTGGACCTTCAGTTGCACACCGTCTTGTTTTTAACTCTGTGGAAGGAAGAGAGTAGGCCAGCAAGGGAGAATGGGTCAGGTGGTCTTTAAATTGTGCAGCAGCAAGAAAGAGCAGTGCAATGCATACAAAACTCAATCAGAAGTGCAACACCTGTGAGACTGTCTTTGTTTCCCCAAAACCTGTTGAAGCTCTGGTATGTTTTTCACATTAACCTCCCCCTACCATGAGCAGCACAAGGCCAAGGCAATACTGAGGTGATAGGTCACTGAAGCAATAAACCAATGCTTTATTAATGCCTGTCCTCCTAAAAATGCAACCCCAAATTCTTTCCAGATATTCAACTGGGCAATGGAAGTTTTATTTGTGGGTTAAACCATAGAGCAAACTGCAACCCTTGTGCCCTCTTAAATCATGCCGCCTCCTTGGAATGACTAAAATTCCCTCTGAGTTGCTATACCCAGAGTTTGTAAATGTCTGGAAGGCATAAACCACTAACGCATGTAATTTTTCCTTTCCCTCTCTCCATTTCTCCAGCTTTCCCACACAGATCGCTGCTTTCTCCCAGCCACTTCAAGAAGAGGATATATTTCTGTCTCAAAAACCATACGCTATCTCTCCTGATCCAAGGAGTCAGATTACGCTGAGATTCAAAACATACTTCCTTGCTAAATTAGACATTCATTTTCCCCTTACAAGAAGATAATCTGCCTGCAAACCAGGTGTGACTTGGAGTGGTCACCTCCAGGGTTTTCTGCAGGGAGTAGTTATTGATGGACACAGCCTGACTGTAGTCAAAAGCAAACGATACTCAATGCTTATGCAGTGCACAGTACTGAGCTGTGCTGGAGACAGGTCTGGACCCACTTACCATGTTGCTTTGGCTCATATCCTTGGATGAGGTGTTCTTACGCAAAGCTGGCTCTCTTCCTGCAGTCCTCTGCAAGCTTCCATTTGCCCAGCACTAAAGGTTTCCTCCTGCAGGAGACACGTGTTAAGCCACAGCAAACCTGTTTAGCAGTTCTGTTCTGCTCCCCTTCATTTCTGCCAGGTTCACTTTGCATAATATCTAGCACTGTTCCCAAGGATATTTTTCACATGCACCAAACCTCTCTTCCTTTCAAATACTTTCCAGTTCATAGTGTATTCAGAAGGCACTTATTTCTGTGCCTTCTTTTCAAAGTAAGGGTCTCAAACGGCCCAAATGCCAAAGCCAAGATGATCTGGGCCATGTCATCTTTAATTTTCTGTCCTTCCAGCTCACTAATATGATGTGCTCTGCATCAGAAGTAGATTGCTTGGTTTTGAACACTTGGATTAATTTTTTGCATAAGCTATACCTGGAGCTCTCTCAGAAACATTTTTACAGTCATCCTGCAGAGGAGCTTAGTGAGAGTTCAGCCACTGCTTCTTATCCTTGCTTAATGCAAATACCAATACATCTAAGGCATGTGTCTAACCAAGGTCTTCCCTATTAGCCATCAAATCTGTGCTTCCATTATAGAGCTTTTCACAACTGAAGCGCTCTCATTTTTGAATAGAACAGCTAATAATTCTGGTATGAAAAACCTGCTATAAAGAGCAAATGCAGGAATAAAAGTCCCAAAAGGTCCCTCTTTGCTCAGTTTTACTCAAAGTGATGGCAATAATAAAATTTGTGCTCATATATCTGTGTAACACTAACACTCTGTAAAAGGAAATGGACTTCTCTTGACTTCTCTTGGTGTTTACCTCTGCAAGGCTGTTGACTATAAGGCTGGCACATACCCGAGAGTTAAAATCAGAGTAATCACTTAACATACACAGGCTAAATTCGGATAAGGATGTGAAAATCAATGTGCTTTTCAAAACCCACATTGACTAGGCATAACTTCTCCCATTTATAAAACTGATTCAGAAATGTTAAAACAGCAGTAACTGCTTCTGTTCAGGACAGAAATACACAATTTTCCCAGTCTTCTGAGAAAAAACAAAAATGATACTGAAGGTGGGTGAGAGATGAAAGCAAATGCAACCCTAGGTTTCTGAGGCTGAAGTAGTTTGATATAATTGTAGCTCTATGAAGCCTGTAAGAGGCTGTATTCAGTGCGTCTCTGCTCCTGAATCTTTTTGCCTATCTTCCCAATGCCAGTGACCTGTAACCACACATTAAGGTGTTGGGTTTTGAACCTTTAAAAGCCCTTCTGTAGGATTTTGATTTTCTTTATTTGAAAGGCAGGAGCCATGTAGATAACTGCAGCTCCTGCCTGGGATTTCATATGCCTCTATTGTCAGATGACAAAGACCTGCATGCCGATAGGTTTCTGTGTCTATTTTCATACCTGGGACTTTTGTAATAAACACTGAAGTGGAACAACTAGTTCTGCATGAAATCGGTGAATAGGTCTGAACTGGTGTTTGCTAACAAATCCCCACTCCATTCATATCCTCCTTCCTCCTACTGTTATGAGGATTCTTCTCTTCTTGGGCTCTCTCTTTTCAAAACTATTTAAAACAAGTTAGAATATTTCTCAAAGCTGTGTATGTCTTTGAACATCCAACCATTGCAACTAATCACTTAATTGTGGGTTGGTTGGAGATATCAGGGGTTCCAAATGAGCTTTTCCAGGTACCAGGCAATCAAACCCTGCCAGATTTCCCAACTGCGCTCAGCTCAGTGGAGTGAATCCAAGTGGGTTTGGCAAGTCAGCTGCTCCCACACACCACACACCTACCAGTATCTTATTCGCTGAGCAACTCTTTCTTCTCCCCCTCGTCCACCCACTATGGTTCCTTGGCCAGGAGGGGAATTTGTAGTTCAGTAGTTCAAAAGAAAGCTCATTCATTCTGCACTGAAAACTACAGCAGGGGCATGGCTGCCCTATTCTAACTTGTGTGGGGTAATCAAGATGCTCCAGTACTGAGCTCCCATCTTAGAAGACACGTGAAAGCCCTCCTGCTGTCACACTCAAGCAGTATCTGGCATTGCAGGTCTTTGCCTTGCCTGGGGATGAGCAGGATTCTCTGCTGACATCTGAAGGAGCTTCTTGCTGCCAGGCAGCAGGGAGCCAAGGCATCAAAACCTTCACCTCTCAGCTTTTCCAAAGCAACACAATAATACTATGCAAGCTCCATGTCTATATAAAGTTCCAGTGTATAAGGTATAAGAAATGAAAGAAAAGCAAAGACCTTCAGCATTATAAGCACTTCAAACAATGTAGGGACTTATTTTTCATGTTTTATTATTTCCATCACAGGTTTTATCCTCCTTGCAAAATGCTCAGCATTCAGGCAATATTAAAAGCACCTGAGCAGTAAACTTTCAAAAGGGCACGGCCAATGCTCAGAACTTGGTTTTCTTCCCTTTTATCTGCATTTATGAAACAAACTGAATGAAAACACAAGTTAATACTTCTCAAGAACCAAGGAAAAGGCTCTTCTGCCTCCAGACTCTCAGCTGCCTTTCCACAGGAATCAGCTACAAAAGTGCACCCTGAAGTCCTGCTGACACTATTTGCTGATTACAGTGCACATGGATTATCTGACCTGATAAAGCTGGGGGTTTTTCCCTTCCTAACTCCAGGCCAGTTCTCACTTCAGGAGTCAGACTGTGTTTTTCAAAAGAAGCAGAACAAAAGTAAGAAGAAATATCAAATGCTGCATTTCTTCATTGATCATGGGCAAAAAAAGGATATATAACTGGAAAATCTGTCCTTTCTATCCCTTGGCAGTCATCTGTATCCAAGGCAAGTTCAACAATCAGTTGGTAGGCAGTCAAAATGCTGTTCAAGTAAATGCGATGCCTTGGTCCCAAAGTCCCGTGCACCATTTGCCCCAGGAGGTTCAGATGTTACTCTAGTATCAGACACATCCTGTGTGAAACAAATACAAGGTTTGAATCCTGCATTCTTTCACCTCCTTCACCCTGGTCTGGAAATAAATGCAATTGAAATGCAGGGAAGGCTCATTCAACTTTGTTAAATGTGATGCCTGTTTAGTGCTCGGCCTTGTGCTGAGCTGCTGCTCCCTGTAAAGGGTGCTCTCTCACGGCTTCCTCACAAGCCCGTGGGATAAACAGAGGTGCAGGGACATTGACAAATCCAGCTGAAGCAAGCTTGTGTTTCTTACATCCTCATTTTACCTCTTGCCTTATATGTAATTAATACCTGTAAGATGTTTTGAACTTTCTTTTTCTCTTATCTCAGCCATGGTGCAGCCCCTGGATGCAAGGAGCTGGCGGAATCTATGCTGGCAAATGGGAGGAATCTCTACTTACTTATCATTTGTTTTTCAGTATTACACATGATTGTAGTCAAGCACATCTTGCAAGCCTTAATATTAATGTGTTTTATTTTGGTCAACAGGCAAAGTCTATGCAGTTGTGGTTCAGATCAAGTGAGTTTCCAAAGCGACTGACCAAGTTTCTCTCAACAGCTTGCTTCTGCAATCACTCAGGTGATAAGTACAAGCCTGCGTAATACGAGAAACTTCAGGGAGGTATAAGAAAGGGTTTATGAACCAAACCAGTCTGAGGCCTTGGTGTTCTTAGCAGTGTCAAAATATGACCCATGTGGCTAGTTTGATTCCTTTGTACGTCTACAAATTCCCTTCCGCAAGGAGTATAAAGTACAAACCAAGGTTTGAATTTGTGACAAACAGTTGCACAAAGTAATTTACATGGAAAGATCCAAAGTAATTCAGCACCAGCCCTCCTCCTAATTTTTCTTATTTCTTCTATCTCTAATTACAGGCATGAAATCCAGGTAATAAGTGGGTAAGATTTTCTGCTAAGAAAATGATGTCTATAATTATAGGCACATGTTCAACTGAGATATTGTGGCATCCAGTGCTTCCACAAAGATACTAATTGTCAGCCTTTGCACTGTAATTAAGTCTAAATGGGAATCCTAATCGTTTTCCAAATGAGCAAACAGTAAGCCTATCTTGATTGGCTGTGTTGTGGCAATGAATGAAACTGATTTACTCTATGAGTTAATTAAGTTTTATGAAGTTCCATGCCCCCCTTCCTCAAAACCCACATTGTCAGCAAATATTTGAGCTAATTAGTTGTGTATTGTTTTAATGCTCTGTGATAGTATTACCTGCATTATCCTGTTAAGAGCCCTGTTTTACTGCAACCTTCATTTCAAGTTTTCCCTCCTCGGAGCAACTACTTTGCCTTTGATTCACCTGTTTCTTGAGTTCACAGCCTTCTTTCCCCTTTGAGGCTTATGATTTCAGCAAGGCTCATGAACAAAAGAGGATGCTATGCAGTGTGCTGCTCAGCTTTCCTTACAAATACTCTTCATGCCTAGCCATGACCTAGCAAGCTCAATGTAAGTGATCACATCTCACAGGCTTTCTTTTCCGCACTGTTCACGTGGGATACTTTTCCTATCAAATGCCAGTGCAATCAGCCCAGCTCCAAACCCTGTCCAACCTGGCCTTGAACACTGACAGGGATGGGACAGCCACAGCTTCTATGGGCACCCTGTGCCAGTGCCTCAGCAGCCTCACAGGGAAGAACTTCTGTTTAAGATCTCATCTCAATCTCCTCTCTGGCAGGTTAAAGCTATTCCCCTTGTTACTACACGTCCCTTGTAAAAAGTCCCTCTCCAGCTTTCTTATAAACAGTTATACTACATGAGCCAGCCCAAACCAATGTGACTTACTCTTGCCTTCTGTTCCTACATTCAACACAGCACTGTTATCCACTCAGTTTGAACTTTCAGTTTGATTTTGCTCTATTCCTACAAACATAACTTCCTATAACTATGCAGGAGAAGAGTCAGAAAACTATTCTACATCACTTCACAGTCTGGTCTGCCAAGGAAGCCACACACATGTCCAGGAGATCCAGGATTGGGTTCAGGTAGTGGCCTCTAGAAGCTGCCACAGAAAGCGGAAATTTTGGATCCACTCCTCAGCCAATACCAATCAGCACAGGTACACTAAGTCAGTGCAGATACACTGATTTATTGTATGTGAAGACCAGGATTTGCTTCTCCACTATCTCTGCTCTCTCATTGCTTTCTCGCCTCAGTTGTTTGCCTAGAAGAACATATTTATTCTTCCTTTCATGAAAGACTTGAGCTGCAAAATAAATGCAGAGTAAAATGTTTCCAATGCACTTGCCCAAGTATAATGATTTGTGCAATTTAGTGGAAAAAATCACAGAGCTGAAAAAATATATGTGCTTCCTGTGGCGAGAGCACCTGAAAGGCAATGAAATTCCATTACCTGAAACAAGCCCATAAACAGCATTACAGAGCAGCCACTTGTCAGTGCTAGATGCTATTTGTGGGAAGCCACTAATTGCAGCTTTCATAAAACGGTTTGACTCCCTTCCAGGCTGATGCACAGTGCATTCCAAGCGGGTGATTTAGAAGCTGCAGAAAGCCAAATGCCCCAGCCACAGGGGAAAGCTGCCACTTTTGGACTCTCGAAGGAGAGTTCTCCAGCTGAGCAAGATGTTGGCCACTTCATGGCAACTGCCTTCTATGCTGTCAATGTCTCCTCCATCAGAGAAACCGTGACAACCAGAGACCTTTGAGAGCAGGAATGGTAGCACATATTGTAAGGGGCAGCCTCTCTCTCCAGCACATTCCTGGGGTTTAATATTGTAGGGAAACTAGGCAGAAAGACCAGGATTGCAATCCATTTGCCTAAACAGAGATAGTTAATGTTGCTTGAGATGTAGCACTTAAGGCCTTCTACCAGCAGACACAACGCTGGATGAACAGGAGACTTCTTTCCTCCTGGAAGGACAGCTGGAGGTCAAATGGGGCATAGCAAAGCATCTCAAGTAGTTTGTGAAGACTATGGTTAGGCAACAGTCATGGCACAACTGACTTTCTCATGGCAATACAATGAACCCACAACAGAAGTAGCTCTTTCCAGTCTAATGCTTTGGCAAAAGCCCTTTCTTCCTAATTACCTTTCTTCTTAGGTAACATGTCTCCCATATAGAACAAATAAGGGGAATGAAACCGGTCAAGCTTCTCATCTTAATTCTTAATCCAAAATACACATGCTTCACCTCTGACCCTAGGATTGCTTCATATCTCACCCCATGAATCTATACAGGTGACACAATAGGACGAGTTTGATTGGCAGGTGGGAAAACTGGCATGCAGCAGTGTGATTCATCAGTCCTTTCAGAGCACACAGAAACATTCTGCTGATGTTTGGATAGTTTGCATGTTCTTATCTCAGAGGAACTTGTTCACACAAGCAAGGTTTGATTTTATGTTATCTTAAGCCTTGCCTTATACTTGTCCTAGTAGCTGAAAACAAGTTATTTTAGCCAAAGGCTCCAAAATTCTCACTCCTTTTTTTAATAAAAACAGACTGATTAGTGAATTTAGAAAAAAGAAAGGAAAAAAAAGGGGGAAAAAGAAAAAAAACGAACTGTATTTTCAGTGGCTCAAGAGCTGGAAAAACAACATTTTTTAATGAGGGGAAAAAAAAAAGATTAAGGTCACTCAGCAGCTGAAAAAGCAAGCACTTATTAAAACAAAATATTTAATGTTCACAGCCATTCAATGGTTGGAAAAGCATGTTCTAATGACCACGTTTAATAATGTTTAGAGCCACCCAGGGCCTTGAAAAGCAACTTCTTGCCTAACCTGACAAAGCTGCTGATTCTAATAAATAACATGCATGTTGAACCCACAGGTAGTGAATTAGATTGCTTACCAGTGCTTACCAGGGGAGAAAAGGGTTAAAACCCCAAAGCTCAAAGTCCTCCTCTTTTGTGAGATGAGGGAAGTTAGAGACAGGTAACTGGTAGGAGAAAGGAGGGAAAGGAAGAGCTGCAGAAAGGAGTTGAGCTCTCCGCTGTTCTTCCCAGTGGAAAATGCCCAGCATCCAGAGGGTCACCACACTGTCCCAGTATGAGAAGCTGGAGAAGAAACATAGCTTTCCTGTTGCCAGGAAAAAAAGGGGAGACTGTGCCGCTGCAGACACCCCCCTGCTCCTTCACAAACTATAACTAGGCAAAAGAGGCCAGGGACAGATAAAGATGTGTCTCCAAGCACTATGTAATATAAAGACATTCTTCTTCAGTTTGATAATCTAATGGCTTGTTATGCAGCATCACAGATTTATTCAGAAGTTCATTGTTTTAGCACAGATTGTATTTGCTAGGGAACGGTCTTACTTGAGCCATTTCCTACTCAGAAATAGCCTACGCATATTGAAAAATGGTCTTAATTTTGCTGCATTTAAAACAAAACATACTCCTAGGAGACCTGAGATGTGAATTAGTCCTCTGAGCCTTTCAGCAGCATGACTGCCTTGAGTTTGAAACAGTGCTGCAATTTGTTGTCAATATTTCACACTTCCCTAATTTTCATACATGGAAAATAAGTGCTTGGGGTCACCTCGCCTTGTTGACAAGGATTCAGGGAGTCATTCTGAATCCCTCTGTGCATTTGGAGCCTTTCCAGAAGCTCAGCACGGTACCTGCGAAGCAATTTGTCTTTGCAAAAATATTTTGCCATTTAAAGCCACTAAGTGGCAGGGAAAAGCAACGCCAGAAAATATATGTTGTGCTTAGTGTTGGTTCATAGCTGTACCTGCTGAGGGTTTTAAATGTAACGCAGTAACCCCTCCTACACAAACCAGTTTCTAAGCTGCTGCTAAGAGGACCCTTTCCACCCAGCAGAAGCAGGAGAAATCAATGTATGTTAATCAAGGTATCAAATATAAGAGAGATCTATCAACAAAAAGAAATAGAACCAGTCTTCCGGCGTGGTGCCAGGCATTTAGCCAAGACTTTGTGCAAATAAAGATGCAGTATGATACAGTGAGGGCTCCCAGCACAGCCACAAGGTGACAACCAACTGCAGTGTTCCAGCTCACTTGCAGAAGTCTGTTGTGCCCATTAGACCCTACACCAGTGACCAACACTGAGCTCAGACTGTAATTAAGATGATGACAGGAATTGCTCTAAATGTCTGATTTCAGCTGCCTCAAAGGAACTGACATTTCTTGGGTAAAACTGGAGGCTTCAGCTGTTTAATTTCAGGTCACATTCATTTGCAATGTCCCTGCTCATAGCACTGACCTCCAGCTGAGAGAAGGTCTCCATTAAGGGCCATGGACCTGAATACTTGCAGTGTCACAGACTCACCCTTTATCCCCAAACAGTTTTCTCTTCAGAGGGAAAACATACCGGTTAGTTTTCCCATGCTGAAATGCTGGCTTTGTGTTCCCAGATGTAATATATGTGCACCTCTGCTGAAAAGCCATATCTGCAAAGAGACACCAGGTAATTTGCATCTATCAGCTACTGCAGATGCTCGCCATAGTCAGTAATGGAGCACCTCCATGGCAGGATTTGGGGTTCTGGAGCTGGAGAAGAGGGAACCTGGAAGAGGCTCCCCTGAGGCTGTTAGCATGGCTGGGAGACATAGCCCAGCAGTCAGCCAACTGGTAAGCTTGGATTTCCATTTCACCCCATAAAGGCAATTATGATAGCAGTGCACTGCACACACCCTGCTTCAAGACACACAGCATCCTATTTTGGGAGAAACCCATGGCCGTAAGGGGTCGTTCTCCCACCTCAGCATGCAGATACTGTGGTTTCAGACACCTCTACCCTCCTGGGTTGCCCTCTCCTTACTGCCAGGCCCAAAATTTTGAGGTTTTTCTAAAAATCCTATCAGCTTTCAATTAATGGCAAATTTGGATTTTTTTTCTGGATGCTGTTAAAGCAAGAAATTGTCTTTTTCTTCCTCTTTTTCCCCATATAAACTATTCTTAATTGGAGCCGGGATGGGAGTTAGAATGATGCTAAACAACCAGTCAGGAAAGGCTGCAAAATATATATATGAGGAAGGTTTTGACTGCTGGGTATCAGCCCAAAAGTTGGATCCTGGGGAAAACACAAATGCCTGAAGGTAGTTCAATGGGACACATCTGTTGCTGTTCCCAGCAACATTCAAGCATCCTGTAAGGATGCTTCTCATGGGACTTTTTCCCCATTTTCTGCAAACATCCTGACAAAATCCAACAGCTTAGCATCCTGAGCAGCTCCCACCACCTGCTCTTTCCAGCCTCGAGCCCTGGGTTTGTCCAGGCTCTCACAGATACTGTGCAGATGAGAGCAGGCTACAAGAGTCCCGGGGAGGAAGCACATGTCTTTCTGTATATCTGAATGAAAAATGCCCCGGATCCAGTTTCCTCCTCTTAAGATCGTACAAAACACACGTGCTGTTTTCTCCCAAGGAGCTGTAGGGAGCCACCTTAAGCCCTATGACAGATTTGACAACAGCTGCAACAAGATTAATGGTTTAACTACATTAGTATCCCTATTGGTACTAAGTGGTTTTTCGTACATTTGCTCTTCCACAGAGGTACTACAGGATATTTACCCACAGGGAATGCTATACTTTAAACAATAAAAGGATGTGATTCTGTTCTGTCCTGTACCAAATTTTCACTCATTATTCGCAATGAATTTCTTGAGATTGCTCATCATTTAAAGTAGTGCAAACAAAACAAAAGAGAACTGAAACTCCAGATCTGAGGAGTAAGAATGTGAAAGTTCAGAGATGGGGAGGGCATCCTCAAATTTCTTCTGCTCCAGAAACTTTTATGGGGTGAAAGCTGATAATCAAACAGTATGAAACAAGCTGAGAAGTACAGATCTGATGTCAAGAGAAGCCACATACAATAAAGTGAACTTGCATGGTTAAGAGAAAAGGAAGGAAAAGGAAATGGAGAGATGGGGTTGTCAATGTGAAACCTGCGCTTACCTTGAGCTCCAGTGATAATTAAAAATGGGAAATGGAGGCTGACTGTGGTGGGAGATGGATGGAAACAAGCAGGATTCACCTTGTCTTGAAGAACAAGAAAGTAACCAATATTAAGTCAGTAATTAATCCACTAACTTCCTGCACAGTCCTGAAATGCAATTATAACCATTTCTTTTAGGATTATTATTATTATTATTATTATTATTATTATTTGTTTCATTGAATCTTTGCTTAACAATTTCTCTAAGTGTAAGAAAGAAGCTCTGCTTAGAGAGCTATGTTGAAATAGCTCATATTTGGTCTGTCAGCCTTTGCCAGCTGAGTTAAACTGCAGAGATAGAGCTTTCCCTAATGCTGCTGTCACCTTTGCCCTTTGCAAGAATAATCATAGAGGGCTAAAACTTGTTAGAAGACTACTCCTGGCAATAGCTTTATCAGCTGCCTTTGTCTTCAAACCATCCCAAAGGTATTTAGCTCCCAAGGGGGATTCACAATCCAGACTTTTTTGGGCAGGAAAGGGAAAAGGGTGAGGGGAATCTTTCAGGAATTTGGCCACATCTGCTGCTCCAAATTTACTGCCTTACATCTGAAAAAGTCCATGTAAGGCAAAAGAGAGCCTTAACTACAAACTATTCACCAGGCATATCTTAAAGGGCAGATACTTACGTAGACACAGTTATAACCACATCTTAACAGTCCAAAAGCAACGTGATTTCAGCTTCTGCGTTACCAGCTCCATGTCTAATATGATGAAAGCAAAGGAGTTTAGAAGCATGGAGGCTATTGTCACTAAAGTCAACAAGCAAGACTGTTATGGAATTAGCTTCTGGTTACAACCCATTTTTGGGCAAATTCAGGTTTGTGCCCTGAAAAATGTTTTTAAACTAGCCAGAAAGAATAAATTGGGGTTTTAATAAAGGATTGCTGTAACTTAGAAATATATGAGTAGCTCTACTAACAATAATTCCTGATTTCAGAAACTATTGTTCATCAAAAATATGAAGAGACTTCAAAGGTTAAGCTTAAATTGCCAGTGAGAATCTTTAAATCCCAGGCTTGGAAGGTGAAGTGGGAAAATGGTGAGATGTTACTTAAACATAAAGTGAAAGGGGTTGTGAAAATGTGGTTTAGGTGGAAAAAGCCAGACTTTTACAATGAGTGTACAGAGCCTTGTGTTGGAAAACAGAGGCCTCTGAACCTGCAAGTATCATCACAGTGCAACAGAGGTTCACAGAACACGAGGAGTTAAATCTTCCTTTCCATTGACAGGACTATTTTTTTCCTCCTGCTCTGAGAAATAACCTGGTTAAGACTCCTCGGAACAGCTGTTTTCTACCATCCTTGTCATCTGTTTTGCAAATTACCCAGATACTAAGTGATTATTTCTTATGATTTCAGCCTGAGAGCATCTGGAATTCTTGAAAACTCCCATCACTTCAGGTTTCCCTTCCACCTCCTTTACAATAAGTAGGAAGTCAAGTAAGGGATCTAGGAGACCGGCGTGGTTAAACAAGGAGCTGCTGGGCAAACTCAAGTGGAAAAGGAGAATCTATGGATTATGGAAGGAGGGGCTGGCCGCTTGGGAGGAATATAGGACAGTTGTTAGAGGATGTAGGGAGGCAATTAGGACAGCTAAGGCCTCCTTGGAACTCAATCTTGCTAGTCGGGTTAAAGACAATAGAAAGGGCTTCTTCAAATACATAGCAAATAAAACTAACACAAGAGGCAATATAGGCCCACTGCTGAACGAAGTGGGTACCCTGGAGACAGAGGATATAAAGAAGGCAGAGGTGCTGAATGCCTTCTTTGCCTCTGTCTTTACTCCTGCAGACTCTCCCCGAGGGCCCCGGATTTCTATAGCCCCAGAAGGAGTCAGGACAAAGGAGGAGTTTGCTTTGGTAGATGAGGATTGGGTTAGGGATCAGCTATGCAATCTGGACATCTGTAAATCGATGGGTCCGGATGGAATGCACCCACGGGTGCTGAGGGAGCTGGCGGAGGTCATTGCTAGGCCACTTTCCATCATCTTTGGTAAGTCGTGGGAAACGGGCGAGGTGCCTGAGGATTGGCGGATGGCAAAGGTCACACCAATCTATAAGAAGGGCAAGAAGGAGGACCCAGGTAATTATAGACCGGTCAGCCTTACCTCCATCCCTGGAAAGGTGATGGAACAACTTATTCTTGACTCCATCACTAGGCATATCAAGGATGAGGGGGTCATTAAGAACAGCCAACATGGTTTTATGAGGGGGAAGTCATGTATGACCAACCTTATAGCCTTCTATGAGGAAGTGACTAGGTGGATGATGGTAGAGCGGTAGATGTAGTTTTTCTTGATTTCAGTAAGGCATTTGATACTGTCTCCCACAGCATCCTCATAGATAAGCTAAGGAAGTGTGGGCTTGACGATCAAGTAGTGAGGTGGATCGAGAACTGGTTGAAAGGGAGAAGGCAGAGAGTTGTGGTCAATGGCGCAGAATCTAGCTGGAGGTCTGTGACTAGTGGAGTTCCTCAGGGGTCGGTGCTGGGACCGGTGCTGTTTAATATTTTCATCAATGACCTGGATGAGGGAACTGAGTGCACCCTCAGCAAGTTTGCTGATGACACAAAACTGGGAGGAGTGGCTGACACACCAGAGGACTGTGCTGCCATTCAGCGAGACCTGGACAGGCTGGAGAGTTGGGCGGGGAGAAACTTGATGAAATTTAACAAGGGCAAGTGTAGAGTCTTGCATCTGGGGAAGAACAACCCCATGTACCAGTACAGGTTGGGGGTTGACCTGCTGGAAAATAGTGAAGGGGAAAGGGACCTGGGGGTCCTGGTGGATAGGAGGATGACCATGAGCCAGCAATGTGCTCTTGTGGCCAAGAAGGCAAATGGCATCTTAGGGTGCATTAGAAAGGGAGTGGTTAGTAGGTCAAGAGAGGTTCTCCTCCCCCTCTACTCAGCCTTGGTGAGGCCGCATCTGGAATATTGTGTCCAGTTCTGGGCCCCTCAATTCAAGAAGGACAGGGAATTGCTTGAAGGAGTCCAGCGCAGAGCCACAAAGATGATTAAGGGAGTGGAACATCTCCCTTATGAGGAGAGGCTGAGGGAGCTGGGTCTCTTTAGCTTGGAGAAGAGGAGACTGAGGGGTGACCTCATCAATGTTTACAAATATGTAAAGGGTAGGTGTCAGGATGATGGAGCTAGGCTTTTTTCAGTGATATCCAGTGATAGGACAAGGGGCAATGGGTGTAAACTGGAGCATAGGAAGTTCCACGTTAACATCAGGAAGAACTTCTTTACTGTAAGAGTGACAGAGCACTGGAACAGGTTGCCCAGGGGGGTTGTGGAGTCTCCTACACTGGAGATATTCAAGGCCCGCCTGGACAAGTTCCTGTGTGATGTACTGTAGGTTACCCTGCTCTTGCAGGGGGGTTGGACTAGATGATCTTTTTAGGTCCCTTCCAACCCTTGGGATTCTGTGATTCTGTGATTCTGTGATTCTTCTCAAGATTAATTTTCCCCTAACATGCTGATGTTCTTGAACTTGGAGATCTGGCAGGTTCTCAGCTCATGGGGTATAGGCATGCATGCAGAGGAAAGGGTATTAATTATTCTTTGTTAATCCTAGCTATTTAAAATCTTGTCTTTGTAGTAATAATTCCAAGGGAAATGACTGAGTTGACCATAAAATGGCTGCTGTTGTATGATAATCCCTCGAGTCTTTAGGGAACACAAACTACGAGACCAGTGCTCAGCCTTTTGCTGAAATGAGGAAATTGCTGTCCTTCCCGTTACATCCAGTAGATCTCAATCACAGTGGTCAAATCCATGACCTAGCTACCTAACCCAAAGGATATTCCAAAGATGAGTCAGTGTCTAAGATGCAGACCACAGGCCTGAAGAGCTCAGTGGTGGTACATCAACCAATAAGCGTATGACCTGAAAGTTACCATCAAACAGCAGGATGGGCAGTGTGAGTGTGGCTGTAAAGCAGTTGAAGGAAAGAATGGCTGCATACATTAAAGAAATGAGACACGATGTCCTCATTCACAGCATGACGCACTCTACAGATCCGCAACAACATGGCACCTCAAGAGTTTAAATGAATCAAATGTATTTTGTTAGGTTTGTAACAAGATATTGCATATTCTGCAATTTGCCACCTGCTGCCCATGTTACTCAATGTGCATCCTAAATCAGGTATCCCTCACTATAATTGCACTTGGTCTCCCAATCATCAAACACACCTCTGCTTCTCTTGAACCAACCTAAACTGAATCATCAGGGGTCAGCGCTGCGTTCTCCTCTGCAGCGCAGCAATAAGACAAGACTTGTGATTTCTCATTTGGTTTCCTTATACAGATTCCTCGATGGAATACACCAGGGACTCAAAATGAGTTTTATTTGTCTGCCTTCAGGTCATTTGTGGTGATTGCATACTCTTTGTAAAGGTTACAACTGTCAGCACCACGCTGCTTTGATGTAGCAGTATGTCGCTAACTGCTAACTCACAGATGCTTGCAGTCTGTCCTGCTGTCACAACATCTCATCCTCATGATATCACCACAGCTTAGAGAGACCTTATCTTGCAAGTCAGTCCTTTTCCCTGTAAATAAACAGCAATGGATTTTGTGGCCTGGTTTGATCCCTGCAATGTGAAGTAGAGGGATGCACTATCCCCACCTGGGCAAGCCACACAGCAGCCCCAGTGTTGGGCCCTGTTCCACATGTGTGGGAGTGATGAGTTGTTGGACTGCTGAGAAACTGGGTGCTTTCGAATCTACCTGTCTGAGCACAACTGAGAGAGAAATGTGAGTGATGTGCAGGGTCTGGGAGTGCTGAGTTATCTCACTCACTCTGACACGAAAGGCTTCACACTGTGGCCCATAAAGCTGACCCTGCTCGGAGCCAGTGACAGATAATCCAGGCAAAAAGCTACACTAATGCAGCTACACATCTTTTAGGGTCTGAGGTGGGATCTCTATGTGGCAGGTGTGCTGACTGGCTTGAAATTAGATTTAGCACCTGTAGCACATCATTGCAGACAGCCCTTAATGAAAGAGCCCTGGGTCAGCAGTCAGAGGATGATCTTTGACCTAAGACCACTATGGTCTACAGGCTCATAAACAACTAAAATGAAACCAGAGCAGTGTCCAGTAAGAATCACAAGCTGGAGAAGGAGCTTTAGAAGCATTCATCTGTTTGATTGATCTGGATTTGGCTGTGCTGAGCTTGGGAAATAAACTCAGGACTGAAGCTGTGGTACCTGACACCATTGCTGCTGAATTGGCACCACTGAGTTCATTGAATGATGGGTTGAATTTTTGTCCCACCTGGATTTTGAACACTCAGCAGCTTCCAGACACCAACGCCCTTCCTCACAAGCACATCCATCATGACTGGCATTGATAGATTAGCCAAGGAGTGACTGGACATGAACTAATGAGCACCATTCAGCTAAGGCAGGCGCATACTAAAAGGACAGCATAATGGGAGCTTTCATTCCACAGGATGCATCTGCACTGGAGACCTTGTCTGGCCACAGCTTTGCAAACCCACAAACCCCTCTAGTCTGTTCAAGATGCAGAACATTGTACAGATTCTGAAAGCCACTAAGTGAAGGTAATGTCATTGCCCTTAGAGCCAAACTGGCACAGCAGCCTCTGTGGAGGTGTCCAAACCCACCACACCTGCTGGGATAGGACCAGGGTATGCCACAAATGGTAGTAAAATATCTGATGATGTTGACACCAGGACCATGGCTGGGTGGAAGCTATGATCCTCTTCTGAAAGACAGTTTAAGGTGAAGAGACAAGTGGATAGAGACAATTCCCAGGATCACAGGGGAAAATGAGACTCATAGAACACTCAACAGCCTCTCAAGACTAAGAGCAGACCTGTAGCAGGTCCTTCCTATAGCCTAAGGCAGCCATTTCCCTACAGCTATGTCTTAGGATTGAGCTCCCAGTTGCAATTCTCAGTCTTGCTCCAGCCCTGCCTCACTCCTCCTTCTTTGTTCCATCTTCTTGTCCTCTCTTCCAGGTCTAAATTCATGGATCAGCAATCTCCACATGCTATGGTAGAAATGACCCTGTTTAAAAATGTCTCTGATCTATGATTACCCAGAAACCTCAGAAGCTGAGAGTTTTATCTGTGAAAGGCAAAAGTTTTCCCTCTTTACAACATGCTCAACAGAATTTTTTACTTAACACCCTGGAGTCTGCAACAACTGTTTCTCATCCGTAGCATCATCTTTTCCATATGACACGTGTGACCAAAACCCTGATGTAAATACTGTGGCATTGCATATCTTTATGAGTACACACTGTCACATTCTCTTTTGAAGATAACTGGCAGCATAGTGGATGCAAAGAACAGCTGGAAGTAGGGGAGCAAGAAGGAGATCAGATGAAACTGTGAGTAAATACCATAGTGATGGTGTAGTGTGGGTGTTAGCTGAGAGTTTCCTAGAAAACAGCATCAAATTAATGGCCCCTTGGCTTTAAAAATTATTTACTTGCTCTTCTAAACCCAACGATCAATTGGCAGAGAGTTACAAGGGGTGAATTAGGATATAGCCAATGCAGATTTGATGGTTGGTTTTTGTCAGAAAGGTACATGTCACACCCATCAAATATCTATTTAATTAATACCCAGCTTTAGGAATCCACCACAGGGTTTCTCTTGACAGAGTTTCAGTCTGGGAGAGGCAGCTCCATAGAGAACATTGCAGCACAGATCTTCCCCAGAGCAACATCTGGCAACAGAATGGTAACTGATGTTGTATAAAAAAATAGATCATCTGTACGCTATTTCCCACCCTCCTCAGGAGGGAACCTTTTAATTGGCTGATAATATCCCCCCTTTAGACTGTCCTCTGAGAGGATTGTATAAATCTGGCATCTAAAAGGACAAGGGATTCCCAGGAGAGAATCCGCAAAGAACAGAGTTTATGCCACAGCCATCCTACTGCCTCCTCGCAAGATACACAGAGGTCCAAATCCACATCTTGCATGGTCACAGAGTTCCTGTTGAACAAAAACTCCCACTAATGAATATTTTCTTCTGTCTCACCAGGAAAATCCCAGTGAGTGGCTCCATCCAATCCCCAGTTCCAGTTTTGAATTAGCAAGGGAAAGGAATTTGGGCTCCACTCTGTCCGCTGCAGGAGGTGGCAGCCACACAGACTCCCTTCCCAACAGGGTCTGTGCATGGCCTGTTTGATGGAAGACTCTCCCTACCCTGTCCATCCTCCTGGCTGCTTCAAGAGCGACTGCCCTCAGCTACCGCTCACTGTGCTTACAATGTGCCCTGAGAGATGCATTGACCTTGTGTTTCCTTTAAGCAGCGAGGTTCCTCCAGTACTCCAGATGAGTTTGCAAGCTGTCTTTCTCTGTGACAAAGCTTTCTGCCTTGCTGGGTGTTCACTGCCCGCTTTCACACCGACCTCAGCCCCTTCTCCCCATACCCCTGCCTGCACAAGCCAGCAAGCGGCTCATCGGTCAGACTGTGCTCATGCCTCTGGCACCCTGTTTGCTGCTGCATGGTGGAAGAGGAATCCAATCCCTGCCCCAGCAGGAGCTGGTACTTGGAGGCTGCAAGGGACAGGCAACTGCCATTTGCTCCATGTCACAATTCCTGCTGCCCTCTTCCCCATCAGGCACAGAATGTGTTTTTCCCATTCTTACTGCTATGGCTGCCAGAAAAAGGCAGCAGTTTCCTGCATTGCATTCAAGTGCTTTGACCTTTTCCCTGTTCCACACTTCAGCAGTTCTGGTTTTCTCTGGTTTGCAAAGTCATTAGGCCAAAAAGAGGGAGAGGGTGCAATCTTCTTAATATGGAAAAGGGAAGCTGCATACAACTGTGGTTCACCAACCAGCCACTGAAAAGCACAGACCTGGGCATGCAATTAAATAACAACCACCTCGGCCATAGTAAGGATAAGGTCACAGAATATTAAAAGTGGGAGTGAAAGAGCATTTGCAACTGTGGTGCCGCAGCACAACTGCGCCTCCTGCTATAGGACTCCAGTCTAGAGGCAGGAATAAAACAGGTATCCTCCCAGAGATCAGATTATTTCACTAGTTCAAATTAGCATGAGGATAGGTTACAGATAATGATTTACTTGACTAAGCAAACCCAAAGCTTGGACAGAATCAGTTTGCAACCAGCTGCATCTAACCATGGGATTGTATCATGGTGGGTTAATGACAGAACCCAGAAGTCAGATCAATTCATGGGTTTTGGCTTTGAAAGGGAAATCAAGAAAGAAAGAAAGAAAAAGAGCATCTATTTGCCTTCATTTCCTGCATTGATGAAGATGCTTCCAATACTTGCAATTACTCTCTTCTCGAGAAAGGAATTAATTAGCATCATAATATATCTTCAAAGTTACAAGAAGAATAAAAGGATCTGGCACAAAGCGGGATTCCTGGAATGGAAATCAGCCACTTATCTAAGCAGCAGGGGTGATTGTACAGGCATATTAGTGTGAAACAGGGGGATGCACTTTTATTTGCTGCTGGAAGAATTTTGATGAATAAATCAAATGTCTGGAGGCACTAGTAAAGCACCTAGTGTTCTCCCAAGGAGTAATTCAGTGGCATCCATACAAAACATGCATCTCCCTTCTGAGCCACCAAAGTGCAACATGTTTTAGGTTAAGCTAAAAATCATTAATTTATATTCTCAGACAATTTCAGCTACCAGCACTGCTGCTAAAATAATGTTCTTTATGCCCTATATATGGAGGCATAGTGATAACATATCTGGAGACACTCTGTAGACACATTGCAAAAGGCATCCCTGTGTCAGACAACATGGGCCACAGAAATGAAGGATGATGTAACAACAGATGAAGGCACTTCATCACAGATCTGCTGTTTGCAAAATTCAGAAGAGTAATAAAGTGACAGACAGTAAGAGTCACAACCTGCCACACATCTAAATGCCACCATAGCAGTGGGAGCTTGCTGTAAATCACAGCACAAGATGACTTGGAGGTGGTATCTGAAGGACAAATAGCCATTGCTTCATCGGCCACTGACATTCAGGCAAGCTGTAGCCGTGGTGGGCCGTGTTACTCAGAAAATCACAAGCCAGATAATGCAAAACTCAAAATGGAATCCTTACAATCCTACCTGACTTGAATGGAAAACTCTGAAATAAAACAGATGCTGGAAACAAAGAATGATTTTATGTATTCTTTAAAAATAGTGACTGGCATCTGTCAGCGCATCTCACATTCTTCGCTTGAAGGTTTTTGCTGACATTAAACAAGAGTGTAGATAATTCTAATCTCATACTTAACAGAAAGGAGAGTGGAGACAAAAGAGGTGATGTGAAACATGATTATGTTTTGCAGTCGAGGGTGAGCAGGCAGGTGCTGGCAGTTACTGAGCAGCACATTGCTTCGGACAGAGCCATTTGAGATGGCTGCACTTGTTATCTTCAATCTGTTTACAGAAGAGTAATTGAAAGTAGAGATGTCTATCAGGCCAAATGTAACAGTTTGTTCATGCTTTTCTGCCCCTTCAGTGTAGATGAAACAACGGCAGGAGTGATAAAGGACGAGGATCAGCAAGGTGTAAAACCTATCTGATTGGCACCAGGAGATGTTGTGATGGGCACTCTGTCAAGTTCACTACCACAACAATGTTGTTTTTACAGCTTGTGACTCATTTTGGTTTCTGTGACTGTTATAAAGCTGCTTCTGGCCATGGGGACATACACTTGACCGCAGTGGGTTTCAGGATGCATTTTGTGCAGGTCACTGTGTTTGTGTCTTAAATGCAGCCCAGGGAGCAAAGCCACTAAACCTGCTGGTGCACAGGATGGCTGTGCTCAGAGCAGAAGGGTGAGAAAGAGATGCCATTAACTGTGTGTCCAGGACATGCCCAGGAAAGAAGGGCTTCTGCCTTCACTTTGCTACTTCATTTATTCCATTTTAGTTTCACCTACTGTTTTCTTAGTACTGTAACAGGAAAACTCTGTATTAGGCACTTTCAAACAGAAATTGGTGTTGAGTGAAACATGCAATTTCTTTTTTTCCTTTTCAGAGTAAAAGCTGTGCACTGGGCAAACTTCCTAGAGTGTGCTGCAGCTTCCCAGAGTGAGACCCAAGATGACCATTCCTGCAAAAATATGTGCTGACACAAGATATTTAATACCGACACATGTAAAAATGTAGTGAGAAAAGAAACATTTCTGGGATATGATTTTTTTCCCCCAAATTCAGAAACTTTCCTAATTAAAAGATCCCTTGAAGCCAGAGAAGATAAGGTATAAAGTGAAAGATGGAAAGAGTAAGGAAGAGGGCTGTGGGCAAGCTGAGCTCAAGCATAGCAAAAGCCTATCCACATGCAACTCTATCAACACTTCTCACTGCAGGAAGTGTTTCCTTCCACCCCATGTGCAAAAATTGCTCACAGCACAACCTATCTTGGGAAAATAGGAGACAAAACCCAACATACTCAGTATTCTCCTGGCTCAGCTGCTTTATGCTAGTCAAGCACAACGCTTTATGTGAGGAAATTAGCTTGAAAGTCATGGCAAGGCTGCCTGTTAAGTCAGAGCCGTTGTGTGTATGTGGGAACAGTATCTTGCTCACAGGGTAGTGACAGTAACAGCCAAGTAGAAAATCATGACTTCTCACCTAATGGAAAGTGCCAACCATGTAGTAGGGAAGCAAGTGAACATTTGGAAAGCGCTGGCACAGAACTGCTCTGGCTGCAGAAGGGTAAATGCTACAGCAGGCATTTGCTCAGTGGCATGATTACTGGGGAACATCACCTCAGAAAGCAAAATCTAGACAGCAGCACTGAATACTGGAAGATGTAAGGAAAATTAGGCTATTTTAGCACACACACCCCCAGATTCAGAAGAACAAAGGCAGACACGGGAAACTTCAGACCATGTTGTCACTCATTGCACTGTTTAACCCATGGGGAAAAGATTATTTGAAAGGTTATTTATGACTTGGAAGAAGAAAAAAAACGGCGCAAGGGGAAAAGGAGAAGGGTTCACAGTGGTCCTGATCCTAAAGAAATAAATCCAACAGGACTTTCTGAGTTTATACACTTTATACATCTCAACAGAGCTGTATGAAGGTTGGACTAAGCTCCAAGTATCTCCCTGCTTTTGAAGATGATCTTACCATCAGATTTGATTCTGGGCTTAGAAAACAGCTTAGAAACGAAAAACACATGGAGAAGAAAACACCGTCTCAAACCTTCTAAGCAAAGTTTGCTAGAGGTTGTTTAATGATTCAGACATTCCCTGCATGCACACGTGTAAAACAAAACCTACGAACTATGCTACCCCCAAATCCCATTTATTCGCTTTCATGCTCTTTTGTCCTTGATACTCCAGCTGGCACCAGCAGTGGCCACAGCAAGGAGCATGGAGCATCCCCCATGCCTGGCAGCTCTGGAGGAAGGATTGTGAGAAGTCTCAGTAGGAAGCCTGCACAGCAAAGATTTTTCTCACCCCTTTTGAAGGCTCAATGTGACTGAAAAACTTAGATAGGGCTCCAAATGCATCTGTCCTTTGGGGAGTACTTGCAGACAGAGCCTGTTGTACAGACCAAAGATGACTTTTCACACTGTCACATAGAGGTTCCTCACATACAATTTCTGTCCTCTCTTTTCCATACCTAAAAAGTAGTTCCACCTATAGGTTTGTAGTCCCTGCTGGCACAGATGATTGCACTGTACTGGATTGCACCACAGTCATTAAAGAAAAGTAGTGAAAAGAACCCCAGGAGTTTTAACTGAGCTAAATAAAAAATAGCATGGATAATTGTGACTCCTTGTGTTCTAGTAAACAAACAATCCAAAACACTGCCAAGTCTACTAGAGGCTTGAACCTAGGACTGAGATTTGTGGGTAGCCAGAACCCAAATCCAAATCCAGGCCTGGCTTCCTCCCAGGTGAGTCTGAATTTTATGTCTTTAGCTTTCCTAATACTGTTGCTTGTGCTTATGAAACTAGCCAACATCCTCACAGTAAGTTTGGTTTCCTTCTTGCTCCGAGGGCCATGGAATGCACAGAGAACAGCACAGAGAGCTGTTTGTCTTTTGCAACCTGTCTTCAGCTCCATAGATCCATTTGTGAAATTAAATTCAAGGTGTGAATGGCCCCACTGCCCAACCACTCCAGTATCGATTTAGCCCATGCTGCCTGTGCCCCACACAATATTTATGCCAAAGAGCATAAGAAGGAAAAAATTGCTGCTTCTTCAATACAATCTGACATGCAGCAGAAAAAGAAATGAAGGCGAGGAAGGGAGGGGGAAGGAAAGTGGAAAACAGTCAGTTCCCAAAATGAAAAGCATGGATATGTGTGTCAAATGATTATGACTGGAGCAGCGGGACCAGGTGGCGGGAAGATGCTGCAGTTAGGGTAATACTCAGTTTTCCTTCCTAGCAGACGTGTCTGCATAATTGCAATTCGGTCGGGCAATGCTGGTTCCCTGCAAGCTTTGTTGAGGCGAAACACCCTCAGAGGTTAAATTATTTAGCGTGGTAGAAATGAAAAGGAGAAAATCAGGTTCAAAGTTACCTGCTGGAGGGTATTTTGGTACAGAGGAGTCAGTCAGGAGGAAAATCAGGATAAATAAATTTTTCTCAAAATCTGGATGTTAATCTCACATTGCAGGGATTACACGGATAATCTGAGCAGGCAGATCCCCAGCTGACTTTAACAAGGCTGCTCTTCACAGTGATTTTGAAGCTTAGCCATGTAGCAGCCACACACAGACTCTGGTAAACCAAGAACTGCACACAAACCCAGTGCTGGTGGGCAAAGGTGTGTGTTACCACCTAGAAAACAAATCTGCCCCTCTCAAAACAAGGACATGCAGTAAATCCCTGTGGGACTTGATCTAAACTCATAACTCTGAGTCAGCATCCACCAGGATATCCAACAGAACAGGGAGATACTCTTACATTTATCATTTACCCATCCACAACTCATCCGGTTTTACCAAGGAGAAGAAATGTCAAAAGCAGCTTCTTCTCCAGTGCAGGCGAGGGACTAACCAGATTCATTCATTAGCTTGGTGGCACTGTTATCTGTCTTTTCTCTCTTGCCTTCCATTTGCCGTCTGGAATATTACAATTCACTCGCGTCTTTCAACCACTTCCCCTTTGTTCACCTCTCTTTTGTATTTCCTTCTCTGCAAATACTCCAGCAAATGAGCTCCCTGGCAGGAACAAAGGCATTTAAAGCTAATGTTGCTACCCCTGCAGGAAAATGGCTTTTGAATTTATCATCGTGTATAAAGCTAGGAAATATTTCCTAGACTCTTTTTTTTCTGATCTAGGTCATCCAAAACATTTCACAAGTTTGGGCTGATTAATGTGAAATTGCTTTGGTAGAAAAATGTGTAGTGGTGGTGGCAAATAGCGATGTCTGTCTTTTGCATTTAGGGTCTAAAATACTCATTTTCAGACGCATTTTGTTTTATATTTACTCAGAGAGCCTCAGAAATTTAAGAAAAACAACAAACAAACAAAAAAAAAAACTTAATTTGGTTAAAAAATAATCTCTTTATCTGACTTCCATTTTCTTAAATAATGCAAACATAATTTCCAGTTGAAAGGAGTTATTTTTCCTATTCTCATAAGAGTTATATGCCATTAATAGCGTATAAGAGCTACATTTAGCCAATGAGCTAATAGAAATAAACCATGTGATTGGCAAAGACAACTGTAATTAGAAAGACTTCCAACAAATTGACCACAGATGAGATAAAGGGCAGGATAAGTAAAAGTGGTATAGAAATTACTTGCCATGAATTATCTGCCAGCTCAAGCAAACTGACAGTAATAGACCTAGGCAGCATATTCTGTCACCTTTCGTTTCAGATCCTGATTTTCCCAGGGAAATCAGTAGCAAAAAATCTTGCTCTGCTCACTAGAGAAAAGTACAAGAAATTCAACTTCAAGCAGAGTATTTTGTGCATCAAAGATAGCTTTTGTGTCCCCATGTGCAATTGCTCTCTACTTGCTTTGTACCTTGAATCCTGCACTCTTGAGGATTTCATTGTGATCCATAAGGGGAGACAGATTCAGGTGCTGAGCATGAAGGACCACAGCAAACACATCGTCACGGGTGCAGGTAAGCGAGATAAGACATCATCTCCAAAGACTATTGCTTGCTGCTACAGCACTGGCTTGAAAACAAGGAAAAGGGAATATTTCTCCATGGACCTATCCAACAAGAGAGATGCCCACATCAGGGACTGGGAAGGAGCAGCATCACCGTAGCCACCCCAGCGCAGGCTTGTGGGAGCAGCTCTGGAAGCCAACCTGTGTGCAAGCCTTACACTGGGTCTCAGCTGTCAGCTATCCCCAGTCTGGCCTGGGGATTTTGGGAAGTACTTCATCAGTTTCCAATGTATCGTATTTAAAACAAAACAAAACAAAACAAGACTCTTAAAACCACTGGAAGTCAATCTTCAGGATGACTTGTATGCATGTGTCTATTCAAGGAGACAAAGGCCTCTCAGGCTGCTCTCAGATGAAAGCAAAGCTGGTGTAAAGGAAGAGGTGGGAAAATGCTCTTGAGGGTGGTTTCCAAGTCCTTGGTTTTCATGTTGCCAAGAACATTTTCTGCACTGGGCAGAGGTGTGTGCAGCATGTTAAACAAGGCCTCCTAAAAGCTATCTGCAGGGACTGTATCAGACAGCATGATAAATCATTTCAAATAAAGGTATGGGATGATATCCAGAGACTTCAGGCTTCAATCTAATTAGGCATCTGGGAGCAGTGCTGAGCTGCTGGACGAGCAGAGGGTTGTGCACAGATCCAAGGCACTATGACCAGTACCTGCATCTAGGGCACATCCAGACCTCCCACTCTGTGTGGGTATTATGTTGTGGGGTACCATCGAGGTGGGCAACAGAATTTAGTGATGGTGGTGGTCTTGGTGGGGAGGGACGAATGGGATAACTGTGCTACCTACCCTTAAATCAGTGTACAGGGGAACAAAAAACACCTTGTAATAAGGTTCCAGCACCAGGAAGCTTGTATTTCTTCTGGTGACACGTCAAGGCACATGACATCATGCCTCAGTGTCATGGCCCTGCATCATTTTATCATGAGGTAATCAGGTCAGCCCAGGAATAAGGGCTCTTTAAATCAAGCAGTGAGAGTCAGGGGCTGTTTCTGATGGAATGACAGCTGTGGGGAGAAGTTGCCATTCACAGCCTCCAGAATGGGTCTGCCATGCAGCTGCAGGTCTCAGGAGGGAAAAGGGGAGGGAAAAGCCCAAACACACAGGTGTTTATAGTTTGTCCTTGCTTGGAGGCAGCCAGATGCTTTAGCATTTCATTACGACAATAGGTGGAGGAAGAGGAAAGGAAAGAAATACCCCTTGGTTTCCACAAGGAGACTGACAGAAATGAGAGAGTCCATTAGATGTTAATAAATTATCCTGCAATATGCCAGGCAGACAAGGCCAGCTCCTTAACTCCATAGCTGGCAGCACTAGAGATGCCAATTTGTATGTGTCTGACACACAGAGACTGCAATATATTGCAGTAACATGCCAGACTACGTAGTGCTCTCCCCTGCTGCATCAAATGCTTGGTGCATCCTAAGGGTCCACCACCAGCAGTGTTTTAAGAGCAGGGTGAATGTGGGACCTGCAAGGCTAGTTAAAGCACTAAGATCAATTGCCAGGGGAGGGTATGGGACCATCATCAGTGGCAATTTTTAAGGGCAGGTTTGACATCCTGCCTGCAGCCAGAGGGATGGAGCAAAAATCCCTGCAAAGTCTTTCCAATGTAGTTTTTGTGATTTTATGGTTTACAGAAGCGGCATTGAGAGCTATGAGCCCCATTCCACATGTTTGCTGCTGCCTGATCAGGAAAAAAAAGCTTAAATATTAGAATACCCTTTACACCTATTTTATTTCTCTTAATCTGTTAAATGACCTTCAAATCCAATTTAAGAGCCCTTCCTCCTACCCAGCTCTCAATACATGATAAGCCAAGGTAACGGTTCTTCCTTCACCAAGAGAAGTATTTCCAATTGCAAAGGTCTGCAGTGCTTACATCAGCCTCACACATCACAGCCTTGTCTGGAGCAAATATCCTGGCAATGGTCTCAGCTCACTCCCTGCTATATAGACCTGCAGAAATATTTCAGTCCCAACCTTTAGTCTAGGGACTGCCCTCTTCCAAATCCACCAGACACAGGCTGGAATCTTGGAAAGGGCTCTTGCTGCCTCACACACAGTTTGATGAAGTTGAGCATGCAGGTAACAATCCGAACTGGTAAATTAAACATAGGTTTTCCTCGTTATCAGAACATCCCTGCAAGCTTCAAAGCCAGGAGGTGAACAGCGAGCCAACCCATGTGTTGTTTTTTTCATCGTCTCTGAAACTTGAAGTTATCTCTTGAGTTTTGTAGGGTGGATATATGAGATTTGAAGGTGTGAGTAAGGCAGAATTGAAATGGTGCCAGCTCAGAGCCCTGCAGTTGAAGTACAAATTATTTCCCATGAGGATGCTAAGCACCCTCATCTTGAGTCTAAGTCTTTTTGTCACTGGGTGCACTCAGAGCCTCAGAGGACTGAGCCCACAGTGCATCAGTTACACCATTCACCCAAATGAAGATAATGGCATGACAAGCAAAATCAATTTTCATATGGTCTCTAAGCTGAGATTTGCTTCCAGAGGTTAAAGACACAGGGCAATACCCTTCAGTGAAGCTAAACAATTTATAGCAGCTAAGGATCTATCCTTCAGAGCTTAACTACTGAGGGCAGGGAGAAATTAATTTCTGAATCCAGTGCATGTTCAGCCAAGCTTAAAGTAGATGGGGATTATTCTTCTTTTCAGGTGAAAAGCAGATTATAAAAATAAACAAACATTGTAGCTTTAAAAGAAACACTCCAGGGAGACAGCTGGATTCGAGGGAAATTAGTCAGAAAGCAACTTCTGAAAGCATTGAATATTCTTTGCCATTTCCCAATCGATTCTTAACTCAGAAAGCAAGAAAACAGCCGACACTTCTAATAGCTGCTTTTGGAAGCGTAGTCTGCCCAGCAGCATGATTTGTGGGGCTTGCTTGAGTTCCTGGCAGTCACTGCAGATGAATCAGTGGTTTCTTTTTTAACATCTTCTGTGATAACGGTCTGGCAGCAAGGAAAAGTGTTGCTTTCCTGCAATTCAGCTTCAGCTTTGCTCTGGTGAAGCAGATACTAAGATTCAAACTCCAAGAAGGCCCTAATGTAAAGAAGAGGTCCTAAAAATAACCATGTTGCAGATCAATTTTCCCCCTGCCAACATATTTACACATTTCTTTCTTCCCCCCACCCCTTCATCTGACAACAGTGCCACACTCTCAAGCACTTAATAATACCCTTTCTTTACTTAAAACTGCAGTTTTAACTCCCTGGTCTCCCTTCTCAAAGCACATGCAGAAAGGCTGCATTAAGGGCAGTCAGACTCCGGAGTTGGGAAGGACCTGGGAATCAGACCAATTGCCACCCTTTCAGCTCCATCAGGGTATTTCCTATCCAAACCCTGCTTCTAAAATGGGTAAGCTGGGTGTTGTTATTAAGAAACGTATTGCTCCAAGAAAATAAATAAATAAATTTACATCTGTGAGATCACTGTTCACCATCAGTCTTTCTATCAACCAGTCTTCCTGGCACCATCTTCTTATTAGTTAATAGCTGCGCAGTTTGAACCATTAAGTCAAATCACAGCGTAGCACCCAGATTGCTGGCCTGGGACCTCTCCGTGTGAAAGTTTCCACTAATCTCTTGGGCAAGCTCTCAGATCAGTCCAAACAATCAAACCTCAATGATTCCTCAGTGACTGATGAAATCTGGCAAGGAAAAAGAAGATAAATGGGGGGGGGGGGAACAAAACAACAAAATGAAGCTCTTGCCAGTGCACAAGGAAGCTTTTCGAGGTCTCTGCATTAGGAGACAAAAGCCTCTCACACGCTCAGCTCAGCCTGACGCTATTGACAGCCCAACCTTTGCAGCAGATTTCTCTCAGCTTGAATTCCTGTCCCTGAAGCGTGCTTTATCCCCTCTAAACAGCAAACACCAAAACAAGTTAGCAGAGGAATCACTTCATTGACTGTGGGCTTTACCTTCTACCTTCACATAAGCACCAGCCAAGTCTTGAACAAACAAATCATCAGAAAAGACTTAGGAAGGGGGGGCAAAACACTAAACACAGCCGCCTTTTCACCTCTTCCAGCACTCAACCAGGCATGTAAATGGATGTTTCCCTAGGGTTGCCTAAGGAGGGTTGAATTAGTGCTTTACAAACAGATGAAGTACATATCCAAACCTGTAGTTTCTCAGGTTATGGGTAAAAAGGTTGGTAGTATAATAGTACGTATCCCCAGCACTGCTCACGCGTAAGCAGGACTGACCAAGCATGTACACAGAACCAGCTTTTCCTTTTCAAATGTTTTGTGTTTGACACTTTCTGCATGGCTTACTACAACAAGGAATCAATATTTTCTTGTCTTTATGATTTCTTTAGTTTACTACTAAAAAATAATGGGGAAGATCTGTTCATCATTTAGTGCATTTAGAAATTCGAGGACAAGTGTCTTCTGATCCTTTCTTCAAACACTGAATCTAACACACTTTAGAGGTGTCTCAAATATTACAATGGTCCTTCCTAGCTCTCATCATAAAGAAGTCATAGCAGGTCCTGCCTCCCTGGCCCTCACCAGTTTTTCATGGAATCAAAGGCTCACACAGTCTGTCTTCAAATACTTATCCCTACCTTTAAAATTAAACAATGGGTGTTGTGGCACTGATCCCCCAAATACTTATACTTCCTCTGACTGGTGTTTTGGTCATTTAGTGCTTTACAGCTGAGAATAAAAGCTTTTGGCATGCTGAACCCAGCTCAATGGCACTGACAACTGAGCCTCTAATTAGCCCCAACTGACATGAGAGAAATCTTGGCTGCTCTGTGAGTCGATCTGGCTTTCCTTTACACTACACCTGGGATCTGGCACCCTGATGTTATTTAGGGTTATCAGACATCTTAGTTTAATTTAGCCTTTGGCTTGAGATCAGCTGCACTGGTTCATGCTGACCAACATGTTTCTCTGCATGATGCAAATATGCACAAGCAACGGGAAGAGAAATATCAGCCACACTGAGATCTCCTTGAAATGTGATCCTCCTGCCTTCTTTCCCTGCACTGTTAATGTTTTAACTCTCCCCTTTCTCGTGTTTTTCACTTGAAGCACAAGGAGTCAGAATTAGAAAGGGACCCTGTTAGGAATTTAACACTGTATTTCAGGATATGATTCAAATCCTTTGTTCACAATCACAGCAAATATGATTTGTGTGGGGTACCAATGAAATCAGTGCTCCCTTCTCTTGTGGGCTTACACTGACCCAGAGCCACAGGGATCAGGACAGTGCAGATATTAATATGCCTCACAAACATTTTTCTCAGACGCTCACACACCCTCCAATAGCCCTTGCTCCATGCCTTGTGTTCAAGAGGCTTTGGAAGATGCAGTTGCTAAGCCGTTTTGCAGAGCTTTGTGCAACACCTACCTATGATCTTGAAGGACCATAAGTGGAAGCCCAATTCACAAGAAAGGTGGTCCAGAGGTGGAAGAAACATGACCTGCATCTCGAGCAACAAGCCCACCCTCTGTTTCCCTGTCGGGAAAAACCACAGTGAAGTCAACAACTTTCACTTGGCCGAGACCAGCACTTCCAGAGCAGAGAATAAACCAGTCCTTCCTTAAACCACATCTTTTCTTTACCCTTCCCGAAAGCAAAACAACTCGTGTGCATTAATGATGCACCTCCTGAACTCAAACTTCCTCCTTTTCCAGCAGTCCCTGATGGTTCAGCTGACACACAGGGAGGATTCCGGCAGGCAGGACTCTCCCTGCAAAGCAAGTGCCAACCACCAGGTGTGAGGAAAGAAAGCATTTCCCTTGTGCCTTTCAGTATATCAGAATAAGTAAAGGCTAAGACCCAGTCCTGATCCTAGAACCACTCTACTTCTGCTCTGGACCTCTCACCTCTACAAGACAAATTAGAAAGCTGTTATGAGTACTAGAAAAATCCAGATCTCAATGCACCAACTCAAGTGTTTCGCCTTAACCAAGGTTAAACAGTAAAGATGGAAAATCCAGAGTTTAAACAGAACCAAGAAAGGCTGTTGTTCAGTCGTTTGCTTTGGATTTTTTCAATGCCATATTAGGAGATGATTGACAAAGAAGGAAATAAATAAAAGGAATAACAAATCCATAGCTCGACTAACAGGGAGAAGGCAAGAAAGCAACAATTTTACAAGACTGATATATTGAAATGAACACAAACTCCACAGCCATGACCTTTTAAAGTGTCGCTTATACTGAGAGTATTGGCATGGAACGGTGCTTTTGATTTGTGCTGGGATCAGAAACACTGAGAAAATGCAATCTGCACTTTGTCATCAGCTGAGGCCGATCAGCCTGTGCCAGTTAATTTAGAAAGACCCAGGATGTTCTGTGCTGCAAGATAAGAGTGAACATCTGCCCTCCTTCCTCTCAGCTGCCCACTGGATCCACAGGATCTCTCTAGGGGCTGTGGAACATGGATATAATTCTTCCAGCCACTCCCCAGCCTAAAACTAGTTTCCCACTTAAGTGCATAGAGCAAAGTGCACTAAAGCAAAGGGACCAGTGAGAGCCCTGGAGATGTGATTTTTAGAACCCTTTTTCAGCTCTTTACGGACTTGATCAAGCTGCACATCACTTCAAAAGGTTTGAAAAACTGGTGGGTTTTCAAATGCCAAACAGGCGTCTGTATCACACAGATTTTCTCTGGCCTCTTGCAGATTGCCTAAAAATGGAATAAAATTGCAATGTTACAGCCTGCCATGGCTTCATGACCCCATCCTCCAAACCCTGCCAGTGCATCCAGATGACTTTGCCCACAGCACTACGAGTAATCCCTTTCTAAATTAAAAGGCAGGTGTGATACAAGTTTTTCCCCCCTTTTTGTGCTCCTGAAGTAAGAAGAGAAAATCCCCAGCACAAGTAGATAACCCATGAATAATTCATCACCCCATGTTCTCTTCCAGATGTAGAGACCCATGTGCAGATTCCTATGCCTTTGAGTCTCCTGGGGGGCTTGGATACAATTGAGACAGACTTATCTTATGCTAAATCTTATTTCAGCTCTTAGACCTGTGCTATAAGTTTTCTGAGGCTGCAAGCAAACTCTCTGATGAATTCCCTCATCTTCTTCTCTTTGTTTGTTCTTCCTTTCATTTGCTTTGTCCAAGAGGATTAGACAAAATCACCGCCTACTTCACAACTCCTGCAGAAAGGAGTAAAACATAGAGAGACGTTTTACATTTACCCACAGAAATATGTCTCTCATCATAGATGTGCATTGCCTCAGGTTTAACTGTGTGGACACGCAGCTCATTGCACAGAGGAGTATTACTAGAGTCTGCTTTGCATCACATAGGTCAGAAAAAGTCCAGAGTCCTTTCCTGGCCAATTTATTTTTTCATTTTACAGAAAGATGTTGGTTTGCATTAAAGGAATGGCAAAACACAGTGATAAAGTATTCCTTCAGTCTTTAAGCTGTCTAATATGATAGAGAATATTAATCAAAGCACAAAAGAGAATCATATGCTTCCCCAGTTACAAATGTCATTAGAATTACTTTCCAGCTTTAGAAAGTTCTTTCCAAGTTGTATCTTGAGTGGTAGTTACTAAATTAGGCTGAAAGTCTTCCATCTATTCTATTTTCAACCTAGAAAACATATTAGTTAAATTTATCTCAGAATGATTTTTTTATTCTTTAATCTCTTTTTAATATTGATAGGGAAAAGAAAAGAGGAGTGATTTGGTTTTTATCCAGCAGTATACAGATTTGGAACCTTTTTCACAGTGCTTAAAACTGTAAGTTTCAGAGGCCTTTTTTAATGAGAACTAGAAATTTTACAAGTATTTCAAGCAGCTTAAGGAAGAGAATGTGTTGAAATAACAAATATTAGGTCCAATCACTGCTCGTTCCCAGCACTGCCAAGGGGGTCACCTAAATATTTCCCTTTGCCACAGAGCTCACATAACCAAGAAAGCTTCACAACAGCAATGAGAGTGTGCCACGAGAAAAACACAATGCAGAGTACTTAGCTGAACCCGTCTCCAAAGTGCAGTCTTTCAACTTAGAGTCAATCACAAAGTAACTAACTCTTAATTTACAGCAGGAGTTGCTATCAACTTCCAGATAGACCAGGACTGGTAATACTTGCTTCCAGGTTTTTCTGTGCTTCTATCATAATGACTGAAAAGTTGATGCTGCCCTAGGTCACAATGTTATACAAACACCTATACTAGAGGGAGCACCTTGCTGCTTGATCTTCCTTAAGCTTTATTCGTATTTCTTAGGGACTTGTGTAAAAATATAACCCTCGTGCAGCCATCCAGGAGAGCAGCAGGACTGCAGAGAGAAAACAGAGCTGGCCATGCACAAGGGCTGTCAACTGCAGAAAGAAAAATTGAGAACAGATACAGAAAAAGATTTCTCCTCATGCTCATGTATAGTCTTCTTTAGACAGCACAAGGAAAGCCAGCATGAACACAAATAGCCAGTTGCATGTATGCCTTTCCCGCTGACTGTATCTTGCTAATAACAGCACTCATGCTACCACCAAATACATTTACCATTCTCCTTACTCCATGTGGAGGGCTTGTGAGGTCATCAGTTTTCATATATGGAAAAAAAACCCAGCTTGAATTCAGCATGAGGGAATTTGAGATTTGAGTTCACTTGAGAGTGTGCCAGTTCAGGGAAGGAAGATAGGTCTTGTTTTAAAATGTGTTTATTTGCAATCATTACACCTACACACACTTGCAATTATTAATGTGGGTATCATAAACAGGGCTCTGTGCACGCCTGTTTCTCTGGGAAGAAGCTGAGTGGAAGGGAAATGACAAAACATTTTCTAGAGTCCCTACTGTGCTTGTAAAATGACTATTCCAACTGTGAAATAATCCTTTGACTACTCCTGGATACCAGAGACAGAAATTGTGGGTGTCAATATACTACCAGAATGTGTCTAAGTGTTAATTTCTATACAGCATTAACACCAACAGCTTACCTTTACTCTGACTTGGATCGGGACTGCTGGGTCTATGTCATTAGGGCACCTCCACCGACCAGAGCCATGCTGGGTCCTCAGCCTGGCCATCCACACTGCCATGAGCAAGGGCAGCCACTTGGCACCTGGTTCTTAGTGTTTATTAGTGGAAATATTCCGTGCTGTATGAGTCAGCCCTACTGAGTGCATGGGTATATTTAGGTGTATTACACCACGGCATAAGCCGGCTTGATCAAGACTGTATTACTGCTTATCGAGCCAGAGTATCACTTGCCTGTTACAGCAGATGATTTGAGGCTGATGATAGGGGCTGTGGGTGACCTTTAGGAACAATAGCTGGAGGTGTTCACAGCCGGGTTAACACATAACTCATTTAGCACACTACGAGCTTTACACAGTATAGGGAGAACTGTTATTTAAGAATATCAGCAGGACATCAACAGGTACTCAGGGTCTGACCTCCTTGTGCACTTCTGAAACCCCCAGGAGAGCCCCCAGCTGCAATTTAAGGCACTTAATTACAGTAGACACCCCTGGGTGATTCTATGAGAACCAAGTAAAGATACATTTTCCTTTCCTGCCTGGACTGGAAATGAAATGAACACTTGATCAGCTGAATCAGAGGAGAAAAATTACATGAAATCTTTTCCAATGTTCCAATTTAAAACTCCTTATACCTTTCAATAAACAATACATTGTGCCCTGCAGTTTTTCTAATTTACCACTATATTTTGATAATTAAATTATCAGACATTTGATGTGGGATTTAAAGCAAGAGAATTAGAACACAGAAAGGAAGGAAAGCAAAAAACTGAAGCCAGCTAGTAAGTCAACAGGAATGACACCCTAGAGGAAGAATCTGAGATACCCATCTATATTTCGCCATCAAACTAGTGATACATCATTTCTCAATTAATTCTGAGAGCTAAAAATATTAAGTATTGATTCCAATTAGCTCTGAGGTTTAATTAATTGTTTTCTTTCCTTAGGATTGCCAATGTAAAATAGCAGTTTACAAGGCTGTGCTGTGCTGGTAACATAAAGCTGATAAGAACAGAGCAGCTATTTAACTATGTGCAAAACAGATTTGCATCTTATTTGACTTAGCAATATTAAATCTGTGCTCTCGGGGAAGAGCCAAGCAAACCAAGTAAACAATTCTGAGAGTTTTCTGATGAGCCTGTTGGCAGAGAGAAAAAACGTATTTTTATTGTTGCACACCCAGAAGGTTTGTCCCATGGCTGGGGTCTTAGTCCTGGTCTCAGTTCCTTACTGAGCTCCTCACAGGATTAAAGACCTCCTGAGGGTCCCTCTGCTCATCTCCCTTGGATACTGACTCCATCTAGTGTGGTACCTCAGTCCCAGGGAGCACTTTGGTTTCCAGAGTCACCTGCCTCTTCACTCTCTTTTACTGCTTCATTCTTCAACTTCAGGTCCAGAAACATGGGTGGTGACTGAAGTAAAGTCTTCTCCCGAACATATGTCAGGGCAGGTACATAATTCAAGCCACAAATAGTACCTGCCTTGCCATTTCAAAAGACTTGGGCCAAGCCTCAGGTGCTGTAAATCCTCCGAGTTTCATGACTGCACCATAGAAGTAGCCTGCATCTATTTTCTGCTCACCACAACCACGCCAAATTACTAAGCAACCCCTGGCACAAGGTGAATAATTAGATAATTAAGAATGATTTAGACAGCTGGGGTTTGCATGTGGATGTATGTTTAATGAGAGGCTGCACTGGAGCAAAGGGGTCTGATTTGAATTTCAGTTATCCTCAGCTATTCCACAAATGCAAATCCCATCTCCACAGCAGCATTCACACGGATTTGCCTTTCAGAGGGGAGAAGGGAAGTGAGGCAGGTGAAGAAATCCAACAGAAGTTTCCACATTAGTGACTTAAATGCTCGGATGCTTTGTCTCCTGGTTGCTGTTTTCCCAAGACCATTGTTCTCATTATAAGCAGTTGACTCAAACTTTGCAAGAGATCTCAAATCAAGCATTCCCGCCCCATCCCCTGCTGCTCTTGTCCCAATACACAGAGATGCTTAAGGCAAACCAGATGTGCCGTCTAAGGCTGTTCTATGATAAAATCCTCAGAAGGCTCTTGCTGTCTCAGCCTGTCCTCCAGTATTAGAAGTGGCCAGTTCATTTCCATATGTTATTATGTAAAATAAAATGACAGGCCAGGGTGCAGGGGAGATGATTTCCCTTCTCTAATGTGACTTTCACACTCTCCTGATGATATACAACTTTAATAAAAAGCATAAGAGGAAAGTTCAGCCGAGTTGGGCATGTGGTGCACAACTCAATCCCATTCTCCCCTCGGGCATTAATTTAAAACATATCCCAGGATGCTGATAGTCATCCAGCATGCTGAGAGCCTGGTGAAAATGCACACAAGGTCATAAACAGGCAATGTCATTTTGCATAAGGATTCCCGGGTGAGCTTCTTTTCCAGCACGATGGTAGGATGCATTTGGCACAGTTGGTAAAGACATACAAGGTGATACTAATTGGTTCTGTAATAGTAAATTTAATCCCTTAAACTTTCAGGTAAGCATTTTTCCTCCCTAACTGCAGGAGTGCCAAGTGGTCTGAGAGGTCCATGACACAGCTTAAAGTCAGACACTCTGAATCTCAAGGTGTATCAGGTAGTACCAGATTCAAAACACTACTGCCAGCCCACTACTCCTTGAGCTTGGCCAACCTTCAGCAGAGGCTAAAACCACACCAGGGCTTGTCATGGCCCTTTGAAAAGCCCTGGGAAGCACAAACAGTACATTACAACTATACCCTAACTATCCCCATCAACTCAAGTATTCCAAGTGCATGTGGGGAACTTGGGTATGAGAAGGAGAAGGAGGTGATAGAAAAGGGAAAGGGGAGAAGGGAGTAGCATAAGTAAGTGCAATATTTGCTTGTAATTGCTCAAATTATCTGAACTGCACTTTGCTGAAAGCTACCATTCCCTGTAGTCCTCCCCTCCATCACTCCATCATCCAAACTTAATATTGCTAAATTCTTCATGCATATGTCAGATCAGGTATAAAGACCTTCAGGACAAAGCATGAGCCAGGCATGCTCTGTGCAAGATGTCTCATCCCCCCACGTCTACAACCAGCCATGCAGAAAGCTCCCATTTTTCAGAGTGATTCAAATCCCTCATCAAAATTCAGCCAAATGGTGTTTGCAACGTGATGACCCTCCTTTGGGTCATTACTATGTAAGGAAATAAATTGGAAAGAGAGAATGAAAAGACCCAGGTGAATGGTCAGACAATGGGAAGACTGCAGTGATCCCAGTGCTGTCATGTGCTTCATATTCCTCCGCAATGCTTTAAGGAACTGTCTTCTCTGCTTTCCAAAAGCCAAAGCTCCCTTTAAGAGAAGAAAAGCTTATGAGATTCCCCATAGAGAGAAAAGTAAATTGCTTCATAAGAGGACGAGAGGCTGATTTTCACTCTAGCTCCAGTAGCACTGGGAATTAATGATTTCTACAGTATCACCTAATGCAGGGGTTATAGTGAAGCAACTATGCTAAAGGAAAGACCACTTCCTCAATTTTCTTTTTTCCCCCCAATGTTGCAGTGTTGGCATCCTGGTATTACATAAATAGCCCTAAAAATACAATAAATTGCTCTGGGCATTATGTAAATGTAGGTAGAAATAAGGGTCCTTGTCCCCAGCCCAAGAGAAGCAATATAAAGTGAACACAATTGGTGGGAACGGGTTAAAAAAAATGGTGAAACCAATATAGGCTGCTATCGGGACATAGTAATGAGGATTTTTTCTAGTTCTCAGGTAGTAAAAGGCATGTCTATTTTAATACATAATCTCTTTAATGAATCACAGTGGGTGAAGTCACAGATGCTCAAGCTGAGGCTACAGAAGGTTAAGATCACAAAGCAATCTCATGCTGTTTCTAGTGACAGCATTTGTCTTTGCTTCACATCACATTGGATTAAGCAATGAAATATGCAACTAAAATAATTTCCAATAGATTAATTACTTCTTTTGTTTTGTTTTACCAAATTAAAACCTTTTTACTTTTTTTTTAAGAGTCTGGGGGGAAAAAAAAATAAATCAGACAAACAAAACCCAACCAAACAAGTTCAGCTACAGTTCACTTATCCCAAAAAGAACAGAATTTGTTCTCCTGAGTCCCTCTTGAAAGGGCATCTTGACATTTGTAAGGGAAAGTATTTAGAGATGTGAATGAAGTTATTTACTTTCTCCAGATCTGGGTTCTCCCAGTTGTGAGAAATGGCAATAGGTGCTGTACAAAACACAGAACACAGAATGGACGGGCTCTATCCTGGAGTCTGTGGCAGAGGCTGGTCAAGACAGATGAAAGCCAGACAAAGAGATCGAGAAGAAACAAGGAAAGAAGCTTAGGGAGTGCAAGCACCACGGGCTTTTACGGCAACACAGCAGCAGCTGCCCAGCCCTGGCTCAAAACCTCAGTCCTGACAAACTGGAAAACACAACATTATCTTTGGTATTTGATAGAGAAGAGCAGCTAAATAAGGATAAAAAATTCACAAGGAGGACAAAGGAGTGACAAATCAAGTGATGTTAATTGTTCTATATGTGTTTTGTTCTTTCTCTCGGCACAGAGGGCACAAAAGAGACTCAACTGGTCAAGGGGCCTTTGTGTCACACCTTGGGGTTTTTCTTTCCCTCAGAAAAGGTGAAGACAAGAGAAAATAAGCTGACAGCAAAGCTTCCTTATCACTCTCTCTTCACCCCTCTCCCTGCTCTCCCCTCCCTGTCCTGAGGCTATCTAGGGACATTTATATCCAAAAATATACAGACACATTTAAAAAAGAAAAAGTCCTGAGGATCCAATATCATTCATCAAAGAGACAGCACATGCTCATTCAGATGACAATGGTGCTAATCTTATCCCCTGGCTGCTGCCCAGAAGTGACATAATGCTTCAAAATGTGTGTTTGTTTTAGAGGCTATTTACCGCAGGAGGGGAGAGAGGGAGAGTTGCAAAGGCAGGAAACTAGCTGGATTTGTGGGCACCATAAGCCGGATCCTTGGTCTATCATAGTCCATTTGCACAGCTCTGTGTTACTTTTATGATCCATCAATACAGAGCTGAGCAAAAGGATTCTTGTGCAAAGGATTTAAAGTCCTTTTGGATCCCAAATATATGGGAGCTGAATATGCATGCATGAGTAAGAGAAAATGATGCAAACAGGAAAGAAAGTATGAGTTGGCCACAATTCCTTCTTCAATACCTGAACTGAGGTGACCCCATCTAGCAGCAAGAGATCACCTATAACAGTCATCTTTCATTCCAAGACTGACTTTGTTTCTTCAGCATGAACTCTGGAGTGATTTAAAAGCAATGGGACATGCTCTTTAAGCACTTTTACAGTAAAAAAAAAAAAAAGTGGTTAACTGTAGAGACATCGATCTGCATGAACTTTGGTCTAATTAAGAACACTCCCATCAGAAATCCCAAATGCAGACATACTGCACTCATGCAAAGCAAAGCCAGATTCCTAATAGGAAAATTACTTCAGCATCATACCAGGTTAATCTGTGCCACTATAAAACCTTCCTTCCAAATATAGGCCCCTCATCCAGATCTCTCTTGGAGGCGGTGTAGTCAAGCTGGTTGTTAAAGTCACGGCCAGCTCCCAAACTGCTTGTCAAAGGGTAATTTCAGAGCACCCAGGTCCCTCCCAGCCCCTGCACAGGGCTTTCCAAGCTGTTTATCTTAAAGAAGATGGGAAGCAACTGAGACCCATCAGCCTGCCACCCTGCCTCAGGGATGGGGGATGCAAAGACACCCTGCCCACCCACAACGTCCACGCTAATGCAACCGCAGCGCAGCCCATCCAGAAAGAACAGGACTATTCAGTCCTTTTCAAAATGGATCTGAATTTTACACTCACATATATGTGTTTTGCTGCTGTCACACACAGCATGATGGGTAGTCTAACTTCAGGGGCCATCGAATAGGAAATGAGGTTTGCACTATTTACGCTGGAATAGATATATAGGGACCAAGAAAACAAGTGAAACTATTTAAGAATCATGGTTCTAAACACATTTCATGCAGATTTCACTAAATCCCTGGTTCCTAATTAGTACCATGTGAGAACAGAGGACGCTTTTGAAATTTCACAATATCATGAATTAATCAACATTACATAATGATTTAAGCTCCAATATGTTTGCAACCAACAAATATTCAGAAAGCATAAAATGATGACCCAAATAGATCTGAAGTAAGCATATTCCATTTAGTGCTTCCTTGCCTTGATACGAGCAAAAAGAGACCCCACAGAGATTTGCACCAAAGCATGTTGGCTCTCAAGCCAAACCACTCATCACCACCTCTCCCCAGTTCTTGCACTCCTTTTTGCTAGTCAGAGGAACAGCTACCAAGATATGACATGTTACCCTCTTCCTCCTTCACAGGGATGCTGGACATGGCATGCTCGTAACAAGGCATATCTGGGTTGCAAACTTTACCAGTAGGAAGACATGATGCTAAATATGACTTAGGTGAAGAAGTGCTGGGAGACCCTTCAGAGCAGTTTCACCTGACACTGTACACCTTGAACTATACTCTCTGCAAATAGACTTTGAGGAACAGCCTCTCCTGTAAGAGCCTTGTAACTAACCAGATGAAAAAAGATGATGGGAAGCAGAGGCAAGGAGAACAGGACATAACTGCACCAACAAGAGAACCCATCCCCTAACTCTAGAATTCACCAGCTTGCTCCTGCTCAGCATCTCCATCAGCACATGACACATCAAGACACAGTTGAGCACAAAAACCATTAACCCTGATAATTCCTGACTTCTAACCACAATCGGGCAATGAGTTTTTAGGAGGGGTATTTTTTTCTTTAGAAGGAGAATTTTCCGCTATGAATTTAATAGCAAAAGCAGAATGAAAGCATGGAAGTAAGTGAGCCAACTTCTTCAGTTACAACCCTGACAAGATTAATAGCTAGCCTCATTGTCTTAGGCTCCACAAAGAGAAATGGGCTCGATAAACTCTGACTTATTGCCTTATCCTCCCATTGCCTTTCAGAACAATTTTGCACAGCTTCGTCCAAACAGACTGATATGACATGTAAAAATTACCTTTTTTTTTTTCTTCTTTGAAAGCTTTGTGAAAGACTTTTTAAATCTGGCTTAAAAGTAGGGCAGAAAGAAAAAAAATAAAATCCATCCTTCAAAGAATAGAAGTCAATCCCTGAATCCAGCCTGTTTTAGGTACAGAGGCTGCAGAAGGTTGCAGAAGGCCAGTGTAACATATAAAAATCTCCCTAGAACACTAATCTCTGCCTAGCAATTCGACAAGATAAGAATATGATAACACATTGGCTGGCTGTGATTGCCCAAGGAAAAACATCTCCTTCATAATAATCTTATTATAGGCTAGTAGAGCTATTCTTGTGCCTATTCTTTGTGCTGAGCAATTTATTTTTATGGCTAGTAAAAGGAAATAAATTTCTCAGAAATGGCTCCTCGGTGAATTGGGGTCTGTGTATCTCATTTTACGTTTATAGATAAGCAAAAGGTCAACTGAATGTTATGTCTTTTATTGCACGGCCTGTTAAGCCTTCTCGTAACAGGAAGAAATAATACAACCGCTCCACCGTTCCCCTCCAAGAGCCTTATTTGAGGGAAGCCTTCTGTTTTGTGAGGTTGGAGCAAGACACAAAAGATCAGTCTCTTGTCACAGGGCATTTGTCTTGCCTGCAAGATTTAATAGACTGCACAAGATTTGATGCAGTAGATATTGCCATTGTGAAAAAAAAAAAAGGCTGGTAAGAAACACTCTGGGACCCTCCAGCATCCTCATGTGTTCTTGTCATGCATAGATACAACCCAATATCATAAACTTACTAGATAGTGCTGCTTGTCTTCTGTGGAGTTTTCCATTCCTGGCTAGAAGAAGGTGCAACACATGGAAGTGCATTCCCTCTCATGTATGTTAGATATAAAGCTGGGATCCTTACATCACTCCATTGCTCCAGTTTTACCTGCTGAGAGTCACCCCACTGAATTACAGCTCACCCTTTTCCCACTTTGCCCTTTCTTCTGCTGCACTTGGAATAACAGGGGCCATGGAACCCAACTGACCATTAAGAGAAGGTGCGAAGATAGTTAATGAAGCAAGTGTGGCTGCAAAACCTCACAGCCAGGTGCTGCCCTTGCTGGGGTAGGGAAAAAACAAGAAAAAAGGAACAAAACCCACCCCCAAACAAAACCACTTTCTAGAAAGAGCAGCTCCTGTGAGCACCTAGCAGTGCGTTCTTGACATTTTGAGTATGTTCACAGGCATAAGGGTGTGCAGAGGGCAGCGAGTGCCAGAGCCCGGTATTTCCAAGCTGTACTGTGTTTTCTTTGTGGATATAAAACAAAAATACAGGCTGAGCAGATCCAACAGTATTTCATTACACATGCACAGCTCTTGTTCCACTCTCATCCTATCTTCCTTTCAGGAATCCTTTGTATGAGGCCTCCCCTCTGCCCTTAGGTTCTCTTCTCTTCCGAACTGCCTCATCTTCTTCATGCACCAGCACCCATGATCTGTATGAGTAGGGCACAGCCCATTAGTTCTCACTGAATCCTCTGATCCAGTGTTTGTCCAACCCCAGTTGGAGAAACAATACAGAAAAGAAGGTCTCATATTTTTGGAGAGTTAAAAAACCCATGGGTGCATATTTTCTTTGTGATCTTGTTGCAGTGCTGAAAAATTAAGTCCCAACTCTCTCTCTCAGAAGTTCTGCCAGTTTCATAAACACAATGATTCTCCTGCTAATAAAACTGAGGAAAACAAGCTTTGCACTTCCACCTTTCTCTGATAGACTTGACCTGACCGTCCCTGAGTCTACAGAGGCACAGGGAAAGCAGTTGAGCTATGATTGAGACCTTATTTCTGAAGAAGTCACACCCTAACCTCACTTTAGATGTAGTTAAATATTACTGCTGGGTACTTAGAGCTAACCAGAGAATGCACTTCTCAAATAGCTTTTTAGCATCAATTTTGCCCTAGAATGCCTATTTCATTTGTGTGTGTATTGTTCACATGGCTCAGCATCTGCATCCTGCACCCTTCCTGCTCTCCTTTCTCATTTAGTGCTTGGAATCTGAATTATGTACCAGTTATGCTGCTAAAATGAGCTCTTAGAAATAACCTTCTCCTCATGCACTGAAGCAGTTACAATTCCCTGACATAACTCATCTAATCACCACCTCGATGAGCAGGGCTTAATCTAAATGCGTGTACTGAGCACCTGCCACATGTACTCTTCATTTATCTTACACAGCTTTACATTAAAAGCTAGCATGGACCTTTGATACATTATAGATGACTATATCAGGCTGTACATGGCGTAAATTAGGACCAGCCACTCAAAGGACATTACAATTATCTCTTCACTGATACACAGCTTTAATTAAGCTATTCCTCCATGAGGGATTAACAATCAGATCCTAGGCTATATATGGCAAGAACATGAAATGCAAAGCCCTGATTATTTTGGCACTCTCAGATCACTCGAGCTGTAAAAATTAAAATGCCTTGGAAGGAAGAGCTCATCATAGCTGACAGACTGTGTTACCTGCCAGTGAAACTGAGCGCGTGTTCACTGCAGTCAAACGACCCAAAGACAAGTCTAAATCTTTAAACAGCAGAACAGAGTTCACTGTTGACTTGGCTAAATTGACTGCATTTCATGCAAGAGTTCAGAGTTTTCCCTCCTCCTCTTGTCTCTGTTGTAAAGATAGTCTGTAAATGGCAGAGTTTAGTTTGTCTAATCTCTTAAGGGTTTTTTTATACGCATCTTTTATTCTGCTGTTGCCTTACCAAGCAGTGTTCATTTCCTTAGGGAACAAAATGGTTGAGGTCTAAGGGGCTTGCTTTTCCAACTCTCACCACTGAGGAAGAATCCTGGCTGCAGGCTCTGTATCTGCAGTAGGGCTGCAGATTGCACTGCAGTTTTCCAATTCTGCACTTAGAATAGTGATCATGACTCATGGTAACAGGCTGCCACAGTGCACATGTGGAACTAAAAACTCTGACTAAAACCAAGCCCACAAAAGCCTTCAGAGGTTCCATGCTCAAGTCCTTTCACTTGACTCCTTGTCACTGTAGCACCAATTTACAGGGCACATCAGGAGCCCCGGGTGGCTTTTAGTCTGCACATTTGCCTGTTGGAGCACACATAGTTTTATACATCACCTTGAATGGCAGATGTGAATGTCTTGGTTCTCTTTCTGGCTCCAGCGCCCTTTTCCGTACAGGCTCTTTACAACAGAGAACTCTTGGCTGCCTGCTATCCACATGGTCAGAAAGTCCGTCCTGTTCTGGGAAGGGATTCTAAAGCAGGCTCCCAAATACAGCTGCTAAGGAGTAACATCTACAGACTCAGCCTCAGAGAAGATACTGCATAGCACTACCCAACAGAGCATTTTGTAAAGGCATTTTGTATACCTTGGAGTTTAGCTCAGGCTCTGACAATCAGATGAACTCATTGCATTTCAGCACATTCACTGCCCAGCTCTACCTCCGTCACACATGCTTTTCCCCATTCCCTATAGATGACAGTCAATAAAGCTTTTTCCTTAATGATGGGTTTAATTTCATGGAGCTGCAGTCATAAGATGTAATAAGAAATGTAATTAAAATTCTATGGCAACACTATTCATTAACTGCACAAGTTTATTGGGCATAAAAATCCATAAAAGCTACCAATATCAGTGTAATGGACTATGGAAACTTACAGATTTAGAGAAAATAAAGCCATCTCAAGTGGTACAGCCCACTGCTAATGGAGGTTAAATGCATTTTATATTTCTCAGCACTCACACCAGGACTTGTCAAACCAAAGCAACAAGCTGGTTCCTCTCAAAGTTGCCCCTTAAACATCCCTGCCAGTTCTTTCACAGCCTACTTCATCCCTGCTCAAGAACCTTCTAAATACTCTGCCCATGTCTTGATTCCCCTCTTTTTTATAGGTACCCTATTTTCCTTAATGAAACCTTAATCACACGTTCCTTAGTCACACACATTGTGTCCTTTATCCTGGATATGAACACCCTTTGGAACAGAGGAGAATTCATCTGAGACATTCCTCAGCCCACAGTTGTTCTAAGCCAGGAGGCAGGTACCCACATGAGTTTTTTGCATGTTGAAGAGCTAACAAAGTCCGTAGGGTCACTCACAATGAATAGAGAAGCACACACAGTCAGGATATTGCTCAGCACTGACTGCAGTTAGGGTTTTTGGGTTCTTCAGCATAATACGGGAAAGATGAAGCATCCTTTTTACTAGAAGGGTGTTTGGGGCAGAAGTGAGGCAAAGCAGAATAGTGAACATGATGCACATGGAAAAAAGTTGACTTATCAAATTTAAGCTTAACTATATATCACAATAACTAGCTTTTAAGGTTATGGGAACTGAGCTCCCATAATCTCTTCTGAAGACCCCATCCCAGAACACTCAAGACACTTATTTCTTTAATAAAGGCTTTCCATAAAAGGGGATATTGCATATGCCTGCATATTCAGCACACACCCAGAAATGTGCTAAAAGCAGTTCAGTTAAATGATCCCAGTACAAATGATGTACTTCTCTGGATATTTAGAATATATACCATAAGTGGGCAAGAGGTAAGCATTTTATTTTAATGACAGGAGGCAGCCAGTAGTACCTCAGAAGGGCATGCAAGCAGGAGGGCACAACAAAGCAAGCTAAAAATGATCCACACACACACACACAAAAGAAAACTAAAACCACCAAAAAACCCAAGACATTTCTTAGCTGTGAATTTCCATGGCCAGCAGAGCTATGTAAATACCACTGTACTGATCAGTCAACTGGTCTCTGTGGCACTGATAGAAATTAAATACAACTCTAATGATGGTAATCTGCAGTAGCATTGCAAGACGTAAAACCTCCTTTCTCACACCAGTGACTACATGTACCTCTCATCATTATGAAAACCAAGTACAGTCTTCTCCCAAAATAAATGGAGCAGAAAAAACAGGGGCTTCAAAAGGGTCAACTCTGCATTTTCCAATATATACATGAATTCTTAAAGACAAAACATATTATTTTATTTTTAATTTATAACAAATGCAATAAAAGACTCTTTCTTGCCTCACACAGTATTTTTAATTCCATAAAGGAGAGAATATTAAAAAGAAGGGGGAAGACAAAGCCATGTTATTTTAACAAAAGCAGCTATTACACAGATTGCCAAAATTGAAGTCAGCAAATACTGTACATAAACAAGCTGAATACACTTCCACCTTCTCTAAGTAGACATCTGGAAGCATATCTCAGACATTAGCATCGCCAGATGTGCAGAATTCTCCACATTTAGTGCAGGATCTGGGTTTTGTTGTTTTGGGGTGGGTTCTTGTTTCGTTGGGTATTTTTAAAAGCTCATTTGCTTTGCTTATGAAATAGACAAGAAGGTTGTGAAAGGTTTCAGAACCAAGTATTTGTCAAATGCCCAGCATAAATCACACTGACAGGGCAACATAGAATGATGATTTTACTCTCCCCCCAGAACCAGCTTCTACCGAGATCAATATAAATTTCCAAATGTTAGGAGTAAATGTACGTAAAATTGTTCCAGTACCATAAACATTCCTTTCATTGTTCTCTTCCCCCTTCTTTTCCCCCAGATGCCATTTGAATGGGGCTCTGCAAGCCCTCCTCCATTTGACACTCTGCTTCCCCAAGCAGGCTGTCAGTATTTGATTAATGGTTCAGATCATGCACACCACACTTGCCAAAGACACAAAATACGCTGTTCAGTTCTGACTTTGCAACGCATATTCTCCCTCCGATAAGCTACTCGCAATCCCACAGTCTATTTTCATGCCTTGCTTACCACGAGACCTGTGAAATTTCTCCCCAGCAGTCAAGCCACAGGCTGGGGTTTTTCATGGCAGGTGGCCCAATTTTGTTGTTGTTTAAACTGCACAATGATGTGGATGGAACCACATTGGTCACGTATTGTACATGAGTGTTATATACATTAAAAACCCTAATGTTCCCATGGTGTTGGAGTTCCTCTTGAAATTGTATATGGAAAATTAATATGTGTGTGTCCAGAATTGTCCTTATGTACAGAAAAACAGAGTTTTCATCTAAGACTTTTTCTTTAGGCAGCAATCTAATAAATGAGATTAATCAGAGTCCCTGAAACCAATAGTTCAGATGGCAGGTGAAGAAGAGTTGTGCATGTCTGCTGAACTGAACCCGAGCAGTAACCCAGTCCAGGTTTTCATGGGATACTCTTTCTTCCCAGTCAGGTCAGAAGCATGGAGTGTTGGAACTGCTTTCATTTTTTTCAGGATCTTTAATTCTGGACACATGTACTTATTGAAGGATCTTCTGTTCCAGAAGGTCAGAAACTTAATGAATAAATCCAGCTAGAAGAAGCTTTGGCACTTGGATAGGTATTGCCTGGCTTGATATAAGAGGGACTGAACTCCACGATTAAAGTTCCAAATGCTGATTACACTAAAATCATTTCAGCTAGAAATAGCAACGCTGTGAAGGTCCTAAAGCAGACACATTAATTCGCTGGAGAACCACTTCACAGTTGTGGAGAGGAAGATTGCGGCACAGGAAAAAAGAGAAGAGTCATTGATTTTCCCTTTTATTCCTCATTATTGTCCCTCATACCTTTAATGGAAACAAAACTCTAAAGGCTGATCAAAGCCAGTTCCAGCATAAGCATTTAAAGACAGTGGAGTTGCAAACATTTAACACTAATGAAACTGAGCACAACCCCATCCTCACGCTGCTCAAACAGCTGGATTAAATTCTGTTCCACACTTGACAGAGAACATTCTGAGTCTGTTCTGTTCTTTAATTTTCACTAATTCTTCAGTTTTCTAGCGGCCATCTAGAACATGCGCTGCTCTTCTTCATGTACAATGGAGGTCCAGAAGGTCACAAGCATGTGACTTTTACTGACTTGTAAAAGTACATTAAGAGCATAACTGCAACTCTGAAAGCTATTCTATTGGAAAGCAGGAATAGCTATTCCCTTTTTTCAGGGCAAAACAGCTAAGGAACCTTCAACTCATCAAGCAGCAGACTTAACATATACAAAAAAGAACATATTTCTACAGAAATCTTTGTATTAAAGCGTGGAACTCATTGCCACAGGATGTTTCACGCAGCAAAGCAACGAGGATTGCAGCTTTTGGCACTTTGCTGTGAAATAAATCAAACGCTATTTATTTTCTCAATCTCCTTAATTTTCATCAGCCCTTTGGTAGCCCAAGCCAATTCAGCCATCTCAGAAAACAATGACGGGAATGCTGGGAGCTTCCAGCTCTCTCCTGCAGTCTTTTCCACCCTCCAGCTCCAGAAACCCACCTAGACTAAATGTTTACAGGACAGAAGAGTTGTCAGACACTTATCCTTTGCCATCTGGCAGTAATTTGCACCCCCCAAAATAATATCTTTTTAGGAGTTCAAATACAAAGTTCAAAGGAAAAACTAAGAATAAACAACATATTTCACCTGGTACTGAAACCCCCCTGAGAATTTCAGCATTACCTGATTTCATCTTGAAACCATAAATCTCCCCAGGTTTACACCAAGGTTCAGGGCTTTGCTGGGACAAACAGACTTTTCACAGATTTCTCACACCAGCTTCACATGATCCTCATCAACAGCACTGATGAGTTTTTCAGAAGGAGAAAGCAGACCTGAAAATCCTAGCACTTGAGGACACTTACAGTTTAAATCTCAGCCTACTTTTGAACTACTTCTATTCATCTTTCTGGCCATATCAGGCTAAGACAAATCAGTACATGCTCAAGAAGACAGCATCGTAGATGTCTGGGTAGACGTGTATCTAGGGAGGCAGATTCAAGCTCTGCGCAACTCAGTGGGAATGCAAGTATTTAATTCTTTGACACTTGTTAGCTCATGGAAGTTCATTATTTGTAGATGAGATATTTCCAAGACTAAAACTCTCACAAGACAGCCCAAACCCTAAAATCCTGACCTTCCTGCATGTGTCATTATTCATTAGTACCTGCACTTCTGAAGTTCAAATTAGAAATGCTATAGGTCTTCAAGAAAGAGTTATTCACACTTTACTATACAACCAGACTTAGGGTTTTGACAGACTTATGTCCCTCCAAGGCACTTCTTCTTGAATATCTAAAATGCAAACTTTATAGTCTTTTTTAAAAGCAAACTGCTGCTTCGTATTCTACCTATCACTCCCAGTTATTAAGAGTTTACATGTACTTTGATTTACTATCACAAAAAGGCACTGTGAGGATAAAAATACTCTGAAAGGTTTATTAATATTCGCATCACTTGACATTTGTGCAGAAGCATTGTCTTAAGCTAACAGAACATTATCAAGCTTAACCTTGTGATTTTATGCTTTTAGCAAATGAACAAGTTTCATGTTTTTAAACCCTTATGAACTGCTCTTCAGTCCCTGCCTTCAGAGCACGATCTCTATTAAATGCTGCTGCAAACGTCCTCCAAGTGACCTCAAAAGAAATCCAAGTAGGCAGAGTCCATTTTGAGAAGCACAACAACTTGTTTTGTAGATTCAAGTGAAAAGAGACATTAAAGCAAAGAGGATTACCTGGGGTTGCCAGGGGAGGGTAATGCCTCAGTCACCTCCTACTAACCAATTTCTTTCAAAACATGATACAGTGCAGGTTTACCACTGAAATAAATGCCCTGTCCTACATACTTGAAAAGGGGAAAGAGCAGTCAGCTGTGTCATTTGTATCAACTGAAGAATCTGAAGGTGTGTTTTTTTTTTTTGCAGGAAACAGGAGCCTCAGGGGATTAGAAAGAGAAATTAAGTATTTCCCATATGGGTTCTTAACCTGCTTATTGAGCAGATCCATATCAACAAAACCTGTTTTCCTAGTTCTGGCAACTTAAAATTAGTTGTATAAGCCTAGTTTCTAGAGCCCCAGTATTAGGTATACAAGCTGGAGTGGCATCTTCTCATTGATATGCTCAGCAAAAGAGGCAAGATTTGAGTTCTCTTGGAGCAGTGATAGAATTGCAGTTCCTGTGGCCTCCCCTTGTTTATGCTTCAGTTTATCTCGGAAGAAAGAAAAATAAAGACTTTTTTTAACCAGTTGTCAGTCAACACTTTCTGCTGCAGCAGAACCATCAAGAAAACAAGACACAGGTAGTATTAGTCCTGGGGAACAAGAAAGAAATATTGACTCACTAATGCATTCTATGCAACGAATTCTTCTCTCATTAATATTGTACCCCAAGGCTCCATCAGACAGATCAAACAACACTGCAGCCTGAAAGTATACAAAGACCATAAATAGGAGTGTTCTCTAATTTCTTGCTGGGGTAGGAGGCATTAGGAAAAGGAACACAGACATCTTAGGACCATGCTTATCTTTTTGTTTTAAGTTATAGCAGTATATTCTGTTGTTCTCTAGCCACAGAATTTTCTAATATCATATCTTCTCCCTCCTGTTTAAGAGCAGAAAAACCTGAAGGATGGGTAAGTGTGGGGTTTCTCTTGTCCTTCATAGATTTTTAGGCCAGAAGAAACAGTTACAGCTGTGATGTTCTCCTGCAGAACAGAAGTTAGTAAACTGTGCACAGTCATTTCTCTATCAAAATCACAGCTACTGTTCAGCTCAGCGTATTTTATATGGAGGAGGGAAAATCCACAGCAGATCTGGGTGAGTGGTTAGTTATCTTCAGTGTTAAAGATGGAAGTGGTTAACTTCAGCCAGCTTTACCTTCCAATCACTTGATATCTTCACCTGCTTTCCTTAACATCTGTAGATTAACAGAGCTGTGTACTATCTATTAGTGGATCAAAATCACCTTTTAACCTCCTCTTCAATAAACTCAGTAGACTGAGGGAAAGGGACATTTAGCTTCCTCAAAAGAGTGTGAAAGAATACCAGTCCTTCCACATCCCCAGAACACGGTTTATGCAGATGTGATCAGAGGCAGGCATTGTAGCAGTCCCCACAGTCAACATATCCAATACAAGCTAGTTGGGACGTTGATAAAAATAAGGATTTAAATGGAAAATTTAACGTTGCCTAATGAATATTCCTTTCTTCCTTAGATATTCAGCCTTAGTTGGCTCCCAGTACAGTATTTCCCAGTGTTTGAAAGGCTCTTCTAGCAAGGGCAGAAACAATGTGGTTTTTTTAAAGAATTTTTTGTATTTTCCATATCCATTTTTAAAAGCAAAACTGATGGCAATGTACAAGAAACATAAATGTAGAAAAAGAGGAAAGAAATAATCTTTTCAGTCCATTCCAGTAACCTACAGAGCCATACAAAGCAATAGAGAATTATGACAATAGAGATGTGCTGTTTATGATCCAAAAAGCCTAAAGCAACAGCATCTCTTTAGACTCAAGGGGGACCAATCTCTACTCACTTGCTTACTAAAATTACAAATAGTTGGCTGGACTAGAAGCCACCTGCAGCTCAGCTGTGCATGAATCTAGGGCCTATTACTGTATTTTTAGACAAATACACTCATAAAACCTCAGCCTATCTAATATGAAATCACCTTTCAAAGGAAAGACAACAAAACCCTATGATATTATTAACATTTAGGAGAGCCTAAATGTTTTATGGTTGTTTTGAATACGGGTGAACCCAAGAGAATAGGCTGGTTTCCAAGTATTTTCTCAGTAATCTTCTATGATTGGCATGAACAAAACCAATTGCCAGCTTCAGAACTAACCTCACAATTTACTTATAAGATTTCACCATCATTGTGTAAACACAGCTGAGAACCAATTATCAGAATTAATAATCAAGTTCCTGGTATATGAATATGTATACAGCTTTCATTGCTTTAATATTCTAGTCTTATCATTCCCCAAGTCCCAGAATACTTCTGCCAACAAACATGTTCATTCAAGTACTTGCAGAGAGCCAGTATGCAAAGGGCATGAGAACCGGTAAAGTAAATTAATTTAGAAAGAGGAGCAAGGACAAAGAAAACCAGCTTGCTTGCTGAGCACTCATCACACTGTTTACTTTTCCTTCCACTTCTCCCAAAGTATTTATTGCATCCTTTGACTTTCTTGTTATAGCACAATCTCAAAAACACTATCGTCAACGAAAGTAGCTGCAAGGGGAGAGAAAAAGCAGAAGGTGGAAAAAGCTCCAACGCTGTATGATTCGTTTCAAGATAGGGTTGCTTCCGAGGATTAATGAGTACATCCTGCTCAAAGGTGAAACTCATCATGATTGTTACCTTTAATAACCCTGCTTCCTCAGAAGAGCCCTCGGTGCCTAGCATGATGCTGTGAGCTGGCAGCTTGAATTATTCATGAGGGCTGGTGGAAAACAATCATGTGCTCTGGCATTAATGGTCTGGAAAGAGTTGCTTTTGACAAAACCATTTAATACCAACAATAAAATAAAATAATAAAATAAAATAAATAAATTAGTAAGGAGAAGGGGGCAAGGAACATAATGATGTACTGATGCAACAAAGCCTGGAAAATATTGGTTTCTTAGATTGAAGATCATAAGCTCTTCCATCAAGTTCCTCACAGATCTGGCAGAGGAAAACATGTAGAGGCAAAAGGAAGATATTCTAGGTAACTGCATCTCTATTCTGAGCAAAGAAGGAAGCTTGGAAATTCTGAATTTTTCTTAGGACTTTTTCATACAACAATAAAAAAAGATTCAGAGGGGAAATTGCAAGAGATCTTTCGGCTCCATCTCCATCATAGTCTTGGTGGATTTCCATGGCAAATTGCTACACAGAAAAGAGACACTTGTTCTCTCCTCACTGAAAATAAGGACAGTTGAGCTCAAGTACCACACCAGGGACTCGAGAATTTAAAGTCCAGGCAGGAGTTTGAGATTTTTAAGAGAAAAGTTCTTATTATGCATTTAGCTAGACTAAACGGCTGCATTATATCTGTGAGGTCTGCTTCAGACTAATGTAGAGAAGACCAGCTTTGCAGATGGTGGCATTTTGCAGTGTTTTCTTCTATCCAGGACCTTCCAAACCATTATGGAAGTGTGGCTTTTTTAAAGAAAAAAAAAGTAGTACTCTGCAATGGTATTGTGGCCTTTGAGTTTCCCAGCTTTTGTCAGGAAATAATGTCAGATATAGTTTTAGTTTTCATTTTAATCTGCACAAAATGTGCTGCAATTGGGAGGTAAGATTTCAATAAGACAAAGAAAATAAATATTAAGCATCTGCTTGGATAAAAAACAAGCCTACACTTAGCACCCTGCTCATGTCACATTTCATTTCTCTCCAGGAAAATTTCTTTTGTAAAACAGGAGGTGAAAAGAACCAGAAATATTTGTACTCTTTGTTTAATGATAAAATCACTGGCATGGGAATTGTTCAGATATTTATCACTGAAGCTTTTCCCATATTCAGGAACTAGAGGCCAGAGTCTTTTAGAGGTCACTCTGTTCATCCCCTACCCCAGAGCAGGGCTGATGGCGATTGTCATTCATGAGGACATTGTCCATCCTGCTCTTGGAGACCTTCACTGCTGACAACAGCTCTAGCATTATCACAGCTTATCTCTCTCATCTTTTCCAGACTTCTGATCAACCTAAGTCACTAGATCCACAAGCAACGACGTTACTGAGTATCACAAGTACCACAACAACTAGTGGCAAGAATAAATTATAGCATTAATATCAGGTCATTTGCACCACCGACCAGATTAGAACTATGTGGCCCTCTGAATCTTACTCCAACAGACCTGAATCCAGTAAAGCTTTCCAGCATGTAATTAAATTAACGGGCTATTTTTCACCACCATCCAGGCAAAGCAATTGAACACATGCTTAATTTCAAGCACACACCTAAAACTTACTGCTAATAGTGAGACTAAAGTGTTTATTGTGTTTTGATGAACCAAGCTGTTATGTACAGATCTAACCATAAGCATATGAGCCAGCAGGATTATTCATGTTCTAAAGTCATACACCTGTTAAGTGCTTTATTGGACTGAGGGCATAATTAGTGCAAAATGTAGCTATATTTATTTAATTACAAGCAGGACTAATGACTAAAATTATTTTTAAAATAACAGGATATTTCCAGAGGCCAACTGTGAAATTAACTCTTACTCCAAGATCTAATTCCACATCCTCTTTGAATCCAAAGGGAGACAAAACAACTGCTGTGTTTTTCTCAGTCCCACAGAAATCATACTTGAATCAAGTTATCTTTTGTATTTATCAGCTAAACAACTCTGTCAACTGTCCAACAACTGCAGCAGCCCCAGGAGCTTTTGTAAACTAGATGATGAATGATTGGTTAAATAAATCTGCTACAATTATTCTGGTAATGAAAAACATAAACGACAGCATGTCTTCCCCAACACAAGCTAAATCCTATTTGCTGCTTTTTGGTAATGGGAGATATTGTGTTTCTTTAATAGTGAGGATTTATTTGTGCGGGTAATTGCAGAACTCAAAATAGCTAAAGAATATTTTTTGTTTCCAAGATAGGATCTTAAAAAGCTCACATTCATACTGCCCAGTCTTATCATAATGTAACATTTCACTTAATGAAACTCAAGAATGACTTAAGCATCCCTGAATTTATAGACTTTTTTGTGTTAAGAAACAGACATGAGCTCAGACTTTGACCATAATGAATAGGAGAAGGAGCATGAACAAACAGCTATTTATATGAGGGCAGTGTCTCCACAAAAAGCTACAAGGTCTTTGGGTCAAACTCTCAGCTGATGTAAATGTCTTTTTGGATTTTATTAGAAATAAGTTTCAATAAAAAACACTGCAAGGTGTCAAGACAAAGCCATCAAAATCATCTCTTCTATAATCCATCTATAACCTGTCATGTGTCTGGAAGAGACAGAAAAATAAGATGTCTTTCATCCTACCAGAACAAGTTTCTGATAAGGCTATAGACCATGAGTAAGTTAAGAACTGATATGCTCCTATCATTCCAGTATCATAAATTCTGTGCTCAGTCATCAGGTCAGAGAGATTCATCTCAGGAAAAAGCTGTTGTCTCTCCATCCTCTGGGATGTGTGGCTTGATTTAGATTATTTTTCAATTGTTAGGAAAATAATATGAAATAAAGAAAACACTTGGGCTTTTGTATGGAGGAGGGTTTTCTCTAGGAATTACATACTTTGGTATCCATCCTCTGCGGAGGGAACAAATAAAGAGTTGAAACATTTTTCTGTTGCCTTGCAGTTCCAATCCACTGTCATCTCTGCAGATCTTTGAATCCAGAAAGAAAGGTATCGAGGATCGCTTAAGCATGTTTTGACACACATTTTGACTCGGCACTTCTACTTCGTGATTTTGTGTGTTCTGCAAGTGTTTGTAGAAGCCTGGCTATATTAAAACAAAAAGCAGAGTACAAGATTCATGGCTAGATGAGCCTCTTTTAAAGCTTAAGTATTTTTATTATGAGCAGAAAACGTCCCTGGAGTTTAGAAGTTTTACAGTAAGGATGCAGAAGTAAGGCATAAGCAATGGTTAACTGAATCGAAGGGATAAGGAAATTTCAGTCCTGCTTTGTAAATAAACAATCACAGCAAACCTTTCTCAAGCAGAACAGAGACTGAAATTTGCTCAAAGACATTTGTCTGGCAATTTTGGCTAGGCAGTAACCCATAAAAAGCACAATCTGAGCAAGCAGTTCACAAAGCCAGAAACCCCTAGAAGAATGCCACCCAGGTATACTTAGCTCATAAGAACATGTTATTTGGTCTGTAAAGCATTTAGGGAAAATCTTATTTGTCAATCCTACAGTCCTTGAGGTATAAAATTGTTTATTTGGTTTAGACCATGCACAGTTATATTTACTTGCAATAACCTAGCAATACCATGGACAGAGACCATACATTTAGTAAAATAGGGAGAAAAAGGTTAGTCACAGTCCTGATGACCTGATCAGTTTTTCCCATACTTTGTTGTGACTTGGAATATTATTGTCATTAGTAAGTTCTGAAGCAGTGTTATTTTACTATCACTAATAAAGTTGTGGCCACATAAAAGCAAAAGAAAAGTTTTCATTGATTTTACTGAGGCTAGAACTATAAAGGACTTCTAAACCACAGACACAAAAATACTGAAGCATTGAGAAGACCTAAAAGTGTTCACAGCAGAGTCATGGGTGAAATGGATGGAAGAATTCAAGCCTCTGCTATTTAATGTTACAGAGAGACAAAGGCTTTGGCAGAAGCACATCTTAAGGAGCATGTGATAACACCAGCTACACAAGTGTGTTTGCACTGAAACATGGAGACTTTTTTCCTTTTTAAACAATGAAAAAAGAGCTTAAATTTTAATATACAAAAATGCATGGGTTTGGGTATTGTCATTTTGTGGTGGGGTTTTTTTTGTTCTTCCAAGGATGATCAAGGTCAGTCTGCAAGGTCTGGGGAGCTAAATCAAATGCAAATTAAAACATGAACGCACAGAAGACCCTAATATTCAATAAGGCAACTTTGGAAATAGTGTAAGTGAATTAGAGGGTTGCAGGCATAATTCATTTTCGATGGATAATGTAAAGCTATATAGGGAAGGAAATGCTTGTGCATTTGCAAAGCACAGAGTAGGCTCAGAATAAGAAACTAGATAGATGGATTTAGCAGGTAACACATAATGCATCCCTGAGGTGACTAAATTTCCCTGAGCAATGAACCAATTCTTGCACCTGTGAAACAGGGTTATGAAACCCTGGGGAATGAAATACCCTGTTTGGAAGTTAAAATGTGTTATTACATATGCAATATTTAATTCATGAATATATGTGTAAAGAGAACTATTTTCCATAAAATTGCAGCTGTGTTTCGAGACTAGCATCCTAACAAAAAGAGAACAAACTCCATCAAGTCAGAGGGAGCAACGTGCCCTCTGATGGCTTCATGCTGATACAGAGTCCTCACGAGAACAGCAAAATCAAAGCACATCTGTACCTACAGCAAAGAACAGGTCCTAGCAAAAGGCAAAATGATAGTTGTAGTGCTATAACAAGCTATCTGGTACCAAATTCCCCCACTATTTGTATGCATAAAAATACCAAAAGTGAGCAAGGAGATAATGGTCTAAAACCAAAAAATCATCTTGGAGCAATAACTGATTGGAATCCCCAAAAGACAGGTAGAAAGTAAAGTCTGTGTGTGTTTCTGGTGAGATAGTTTATGATTTAAGTGAACGCTACAGATTCGATTTTAATCATCTTGCAATCTCAGTTCCCTCAGTTGCAGTTTTCCCATGCATACAATGAACACCCAGTTCCTTACAAGCCCTTTGTGGTATGACAGAAAAGAAACAGGTTTCTTTAAAACATGCATTTTTGAGAGCATCAAAGACTCTCACTGGTTCAAAAAGGTACAAGCTTGTATCACCAGTCTATGAATTTTCAAAGATCTATGCAGAAACAGCGGCTCTGTTCATGTCACTGAACAGAGGATGCTCTTCACCTTGACAGGCTGAGCTTAGCACAGAGGACAAGCTGTTAAATCAGGCTGTGGCAGAGAGACACACACACACACCCCAGAGCAAGTGAGATGCAGTTCATTCCCTGGTGGCAGTGATTCTTAAGGAGACCACAGTCACTTTGTAAATTTGGTCCCTGTTAAAACGGGTGATTATGTAAGCTCATGCTAATTCTTGCAGTAATTCCCTTGCACACAGCTCTCATATTTCTGGATAATTAAAGGAATGGATTACATTTTCTTTCAATAAAGACCTTGCAATTAAACTTCCTTGGCAAATGGCCCAGCTGAGCAACCTTGTGTTTTTTACCTGTAGAATAATAAGCAACAGGAAGGGTGCACAAACAGCTGTTAGTATTACGGCTTGTATTTATATATTTGGAAGAAATAGGAGCTTGTTAGAGCAGGGCCAGCCTTTGTGGACACTCCACCACTGCCATCCACAGCTATTTAACATGTATCATTAACAACACTGGCTCTTCTTCCACCCTCTACCACTCGGCCATAATTAAATTGCCCACATCAGAGTGCATTAAACAGTACAAGTTTCCCTGATTTGCTAGTTATCTTATTTCAGAAGCGCCAGCTTTCCAATTTAACAGACTTACTTATTATCCTGGACCCACTATTGGGACTGGAAAGCTGAGGTGCAGAGAAGTTCAGTGACTGCTAAACATTGTGTAGTGTTTTAGTGCTGGAAGAGACAATAAAACTGAGGCAGGAGAGCTATTACAGTCCTCCTAGGAATACACAAACATTACAGAGATGGGCACGTTTGGAGACTGGCTGGCCGCAGCACTAACACAGTTTTACCCTGTTGCAGCTGATTATTTTGGTGGAACGTAGGAAGGAAGCAAGCGTGACTGATGCCTAGTGTTTCCCACCATCTAACCTTGCTCCTCAGAGGCAGAGAAGGAAGAGACCTACAGGTATCAGCTCAGCTCTCAACTGGCCGTTTCCACTGCTCAGAGTGTCATTAAATTATAAACAAAAGGAGCAGTTATTGATCAGTTTAACATATTTCACCAAGAGAACAGCTTGTTTTGAGGTGGGGCATCCCGAGAGATTTGCAAGCTTCATTCAACTGTAGTGAATCAACAGTGGCTCTGCCATCCAAAACCCTAAAACTCCTTTAACACATCAGAGCTCTTACAGAGTTATAGAACAATTTGGAAAGGAAAATGGGGAGCAGGGAGCCAAATGCTGGTTTATCCTTTCCCTTTTCCACTCAGAACCCACCTAGAGTCCACAAAACTTTCTTTATCCTTCCACATTATAACTGTTACATGACCCCAAAGTTCCAGTTTCTCCTTGGGTCAAGAGGGGGTTTTTACTAACGCGGTCATAACACCTCATGTATTAAATCAAGGTTCAAGCCCTGAAGAGACACAGGTAGAGGATTCAGGAGAGAGCTCACAAGGTTAACAGCTGACAACAGACTGGAATGGCATGAAGGTTAATTGCCATTTGCAAAACACTCTTCAGGTCTCTCTTCAGATAAAAGGTTTTCCATCTCCACTGAAACTTTGACGCAACCTGCAACCAGTGAGTGATCAGTGTCCAGTACCTCAAAATGCTCTAGAAAATCAGCTCCTAAATGCTGTCGGATGAGAAATATTTCATATTCATATGAGAAATAACAAAATAATTTGATCTGTACCATTGCTAGCTGAAGGCAGAATAAGACCAAGATTGTGGGACTCTGTGCTGGTCCTTCACCAATGCCTCAGTGTATGCAATAAAGTAAAGGTAGTAAAGTCAGTTCAGGCTTTACTCAGAAAAATTGAAAGGCTACACTAATCTAGCCAGTATTTAGCACTGGGGCTTCACCCTTTATTCATCAGTATAAAGGGCAATGAAAGGGAAAAAGCAAGATGTTCTGCAAAACTGACAGTTTCCTAAATCCTAAAGTATTCCTTTCTCTGCTTTGTAGCTCTGGTATAATTAGTTCAGCAGAGAAGCGAGTGTGGCTGATGATTTTATTCATTTAATTATCCTAAGGAGGCCAGTAAATGATTTTTAAAACATTTAGGCCCCTAGTAATTTTATCTTAGGGAGGGATTAATGACAGAGAGCCAGGCAGTAACTTGAACAGCTGCAAAAGGTGGAACTTTTGTTTTCCATTTTCACTCTGATTGCACTCCAAGACATTTTCACATGCCCACTTCATCACTGCACATGGAAAGTACCAAACTGGATGAATTCAGTAACTCATTTTACCCTGGATGCTTGTCACTTCTGGAGAAAATGATAAACTGCTTCAGAGGAAAACAGGAGAAATAGATAATTACCTGAGAAAAGCTTCTAGTTAACTTTCATGTTAGATAATAGTTACTGGCTGGTATAACTAGCCTTTAGACAGTCCTGTGAACTCCCTATGTTCAGAGGTTTTGAACTCTGCTAAGCTTTTTAATGCCCTCCAGCAGCGAGTTTCTCGAGCTAGTTCACTACTACGGAGAACAACATTCAGGACATGCACATGCTGGGATTGCCCGCCCCAAAACACATCATAGGAGATTCCTAATGAGATCATGTCTGGCATTTGGAAAGACAAAATTAAGGCATAAAATGGAAATGTTCAAAGGTGATACCAGTTAAAATTGCTAACAGAGCAAGACAGCCTAACTCCCTCCAGCCACAGTCACTGGAGCATGCTTTTCCACACAACTACAGTAAGATGAAGAAACTACAATAAGATGAATTTCCAGCAAAGTGATGACACCAGAGGAGACAAAATGCAAGCAAAGTCAGATGGCAGCCCTATTTAAACCATCTTTCAGGAAGAGAGGATGTGTTGATTTTGGGGTTTAGAAAAAAACGGAGCAGTAGAAAGCATAAGAAGGAAGAGAGACTTCTGGATCCAGTTCTTATTTATCAGATCACAGTCAGAGCACTCCTATAGATGCTCATACAGAGGACAGGTAGACAAATGTAAAGTTTTGGGTCAAATCCACAAAATTTTTGCTCATCTTGAGCTACAGTTTACTACACTGCCTTCTGCAGGAAACTATGATGATACAAAGTGCTGCTGGTCTTTTTCATCTACAGAAGAAACACTTCTTTATTAATATAAACATTACATAATACAGCCCTGACAATGCAGGAGGAACTGCAGCCACTGCCTCCTCTGTACACTACAGCCAGGGACTCACCATCCCCAAAAAGACAAGAGCCCTGCAGACCCTAAGGCCATAACCACATGCTCTCTCCAGGTTGACTCCAGACTCAGTGGATGGATGCATCCTGCCTGAGGGGCAGCAACAAACAACACTAAGAAATAGTTTTGGATTGTATATTAGAAAAAAAAACAGAACAAACCAAACTTCCCTGTGAGGGTGCTGAGGCCCTGGCACAGGGTGCCCAGAGAAGCTGTGGTTGCCCCATCCCTGGCAGTGTTCAAGGCCAGGTTGGATGGGGCTTGGAGCAACCTGCTCTACTGGAAGGTGTCCCTGCCCATGGCAGGGGTTGGAGCTGGATGAGCTTTAAGATTCCTTCCAGCCCAAACCATTCTACAATTCTATGATTCCAACCTGAACCGTTCCATGATTCTAAGTGAAACCACGTCTGCATCCAAACTCCCTGAAAAATCTGGTGCCAGTTCAGAGGTGTCTCAAAGGGATGGCTATGGACAGTGGAAGAAAAACAAACCCAGAGTGTGAAAGGTGAACAACTAGAGACAGAAGGAGAAATGAAACAACTCTTTGAATGCAAACCACATCTTTCCCGGGTAGAGTAGTGTCGTGGTTTGAACCCAACCACAAACCTCGTCCACTCACTCCCCCCTTCTTGCCCTCCCCCTGCTTCTGGAGGGACGGAGAGGAGAATCAAAAAGAATGCAACTCCCACGGGTTGAGATAAGAACAGTTTAGTAACTAAGGTATAACATAGATCACTACTGCTACCACCAATAATAATAATGATAAAAGAAATAACAAGAGGAAAGAATACAACACCTTAACACCAGCCGACCAATAACTCGCCCCACTCCCCCCAGCCAAGCACCGACCGATACCTCCTCCAACCCTCCAGTCCCTCTAGCATGGCCTCGCTTCCCAGCACCCCGAGCCAGGAGCAGCCGGTGCCTCACGAAGACGGAGACAAGGACAAGGGCCAGGACGGTGAAGAGCAGCGGGACGGCCGGGTACAAGTCCACGGCCACGTCCATCTCTCCCTGCTGCTGGAGCCCACCCGTATTACAAGCCATTGCCATAAAGTATAGTGAAACAAAAACCTTAGCCCAAGCCCCACACTTGATAAACACGAACACAGGGAATACCGGCTCTATGTAATGTACTACATTCTGAAGCGCTGAGAGCAAGAGAAACAACTTTGAGAGCCAATAAATCAGCACTGTGACGACTATTAATCTGATCATCTCTGTCGTTATCTCAACCCTTCGTGCCCCACGTTGGGCGCCAAAAAGAACTGTCGTGGTTTAAACCCAACCACAAATGATAATATTGATAAGAGAAAATAACAAGAGAATACGATACCACCGCCGAACGTGTTCGACCCCCCCCGAAGAGCCAGAGCCTGCCCCTTCCGGGTAACTTCCAGTTCCCCCTCCAGGCATGACGTGCTATGGTATGGAATACCTCCTTGGCTAGTTCGGGTCAGGTGTCCTGTCTCTGCTTCCTCCCGGCCTCCCTCGTCCCCAGCAGAGCATGAGACTCACAGAGTCCTTGGCCAGAATAAACATTACCTAGCAACAATTAAAAACAATCGGTATTATCAGCTGTCTGCCCAGGCTGGAAGTCAAAACACAGAGCTTGCACCAGTTACTAAGAAGGAGCAAAACGGCTCCTGGTAAACCCAGGACAAGTAGCTACACAGCTAGGATTACACAGGGACAGGAGAACATCACTCCATCTAGACAAGTGTCAGTAATAATATGAAAACCCCTTTAGCTGTAAGGTTTTGTCATCTGCACTGTTTGTACATTCCAAGAAGAAGCATCCATAGATCAGGATAATCCCCTTTCTTGCTTGTGCTTTCAGCCTGTTCAGTTTTTCAGTGTCAGCAAGTTCTGTATTGTTTAGAAGCCAAAAAATGACAGCAGTTTGATCTTGGTTCACCCAATATGCGCTTGCAACAGGACATGTGGCTCCCACACACTAATTCATTTCATCAAGGAGCAGAAGCTGAGAGTCTGAGACAGTGCTGTGACCTCCCTCAAAGAGATTTGAGATATTATTTGTAAATGTCTCACAGGCTTGTTAACAAAAACAAAAATAAAAACTATAAATAACTTTAAAAGGAAAAAAAAAGGCACAGGCTGGTTTGGGGAGCAGAGAGTTATGGTTTCAAAAAGCATTAAAAAAAACTCGAGAGCATGATCTGTGCAGGTCTTTTCCTTGAATCAGAGCTTGGGAGAAAAACCTCTTAGTCTGTGTATGAGGGAAGCTAGACAAAATTAAATGCACACCCAGAGACAGGCCTGTGAAAAGCCTGTATTCTCCCTAATATAATGAAAAGCTGCGCAAGTGTGACATGTTTGCAGATTATTTATTAACAGTAGGACAGAAGCTATTTTAGGCACGTCTTTAGACACCATTAACAGAGTAATTCACTCTCCAGAGTGCCCTTTCAGGAAACAGTAGGAACTAAGTAAACCCCATATATCATACAGAAGCAGGAACAATTCTCATTGTTTCTTTCCTAAATCTATTTCCTTTCTCAGAACTTTGCCACCATATGGTCAACAAGGAAGCAGTGAAACAGGATCTGATAAGATTAAATCATATATTTTTAGCAAGCTTCAGGAGCTGGGCCAAGGCATTTAAATACATCAGCTGCTGAATTAGGCCAAGTCATTTGTGCCTTATGGAAAGAAAGAGGAAAAAGGGAAGATTTCACATCTGATCTGATGTATGAGAGGTCTCATAGACGTGATAGCAATGAAGGGCCAGACACAGGCGTCCAGTTGTTCCTCACGCTTGCGTTTAAATAAATGGCTCCATCCTGGACCTTTGTTTTCTTATTCCTCTAAGAGAAGTGAGCAGCAAACATGACATAATGTACATAAAGGACCGAGAGGAGACAGGATGCATTACTGTAGTCCATTACTGCATGTGTTCAGTTTTCTACTGCTCAAACAGCTGCGTCCCCTCTGCCTACACATCTTGTGTTAGATTAAAGGAAAAATCAATCTGAGAGAGAACAAAAGTGTCCCCACACACACAGCTTTGGTGTTGCTGTGTGGGGCGTGGGTGTGCATAACTGTGAGGCAGCACGCATGTGCTGTGTGCTGCAGATTGGAATGGAAATTGAATGGTCTCTGCCTCCAACCAGGCAGAACACTTGAAGAGGGAGTGTAAAGCCCAGAGAAAGGCAAACCAGAACATTTTCAACAGGTTCTAACAACATTCAGTGGGACAGATAATGAGAACAAGATGGAACTTTGGTTCTGGCCTTCTGCTCCGAGAGGACAGGGCTAAACTGGGCTGGGGTAAAGTGTCTGAACTGAAACAAACTGGGCTGGACTGGTGTGCACTGGGTTAAGCTGGGCTAAATTAGTCTGGGCAAGGGTAAAATGGCCTGGACTGTTCTGAGCTGGGCTGGACTAAGCTAAACTGCGCTGTGCTACATTGGGCTAAACTGAGCTGTACTGGATTAAACTGGGCCGGACTGGACTAAACTGGGATGGGCTAGGCTAAGCTGGGCTGGCCTTGGCTACATTGGGCTGAACAGGGCTGGACCTGTCTGAGCCTGGCTGGACAAGTCTAAAATGAGCTGAACTGGGCTAAACTTGTCTGGATTGGGTTAAATGGACTGGCCTTAAGTGGGCTGGACTGGGCTGACCTGGGTTTACCTGTGTTAAACTTAATTGGGCTGGAATGAGCTAAACTGGGGCTGAACTGTTCTTGGCTGGGCTTAGTTGGGCTGGACTGGGCAAAACTGGGCTGGACAAGTCTGAACTGGGCTAAACGGTTCTTGGCTGGGCTTAATTGTGCTGGACTGGGCTAAAGGGGGCTGGGCTGGGCTAAAGGGGGCTAAACGAGGTGGGCTAAGCTATACTGGGCTGGACAAGGCTAAACTGTGCTGAACTGGGCTAAATTGGGCTGGGCTAGGCTGAACTTGGCTAAACCAGGCTAAGCTTGGTTAAACTGAGCTGGGCTTTGCTTGGGTTGGCTAAACTGGGTTGTGCTGGGCTGAATCTCACTAAACTGGGCTAAACTGGGCTGGAGTAGGCTGAATTGGGCTAGAGAGTTCTGAACTTGTCTAAATGGGGCTGGCCTGGGCTGAATTGGCCTAAATTATGCTGGGCTGGGCTGAACTGGACTGGGCTAAACTGGGCTTGAATCTGCTAAACCGGTCTTGGCTGGGCTGAGCTAAACCAGGCTGAATTGTGCTAAACTAGGCCTAATTGGGCTAAACTTGTCTGGGCTGTAAACTGGGCTGAACTGGGTTAAACTGGGCTGGGATTGGCTGGACTGGGCTAAACTGAGCTAGCCGAAAGTGTGCTTTGTTGGGCTGTGCTGGGTTAAACTGGGCTGAACTAGGCTAAATTGAGTTTAACCGTGTTTAACTGGTCTGGACAGATCTGAATTGGGCTAAACGAGGCTGAACTGGGCTAAACTCGGCTGGGCTAAACTGGGCTCAACAGGGCTAAACTGTGCTGGACTGCTCTGAATCGGGCTAAACCCAGCTGAACTGTGCTAAATTGGTCTCGACAGGTCTGAACTGGGCTAAACTGCGCTGAATTGGGTTAGGTTGGGATGGGCTTCACTGGGCTAAACTGGGCAGAACTGGGCTGGGCTAAATTGGTCTGGACAGGGCTAAACTGGGCTGAATTGGGCTAAAGTGGGCTGGGCTAAACCGAAATGGGCTGTGATAAAGTTGGCTGGGCTGGGCTAAGTAGGCTGGGATGAGCTGGAATGGGCTGGACAGGGCTAAACTGGGCTGGGCTGAACTGGTGTAAAGTGTCTGAACTGAGATAAACTGGGCTGGACTAGTGTCCACTGGGCTAAACTGGGCTTGGCTAAGCTGGGCTGAACTGGGCTAAACTGGGCTATACTGGTCCAAACTGTTCTGGGTTGGGCTACATTGGTCTGAACTGGGCTAAACCCAACTTAACTGGGCTAAACTGGCCTGAACTGGACTAAACCTGCACATGGCAGGGGGCTTGGAGCTAGATGATCTTAAGGTCCTTTCTAACCTTAACTATTCTATGATTCTACTCTATTACTTACTTGATTTCTCAAAACAGGACCTCAATAGGGTTTTTGGTGGGCTTTCTGTCCTCCAGGGCTAAGTTTCATGTGGGAAAAGAGACCCAAGGGTTACAGCTCCTTTTTCTACCCCAGCTTCATTTTCACACCATCCCTATTGAGGCTAGAACCACATGAACATTTTCAAATGTTATGGTCTGAGGACATATGGAAACATATTGTGGAGACTGAGGGTCATTCTGAAGCAGAAAAAAAGCATGACCAGGCTCTTCTGTATCTCCTACAACTTCACTGCAAATTGATTTCTAAGTTTTGTCAGAAGATTAAGAAGATACTATAGCTGTCACCAACATTTTGTGATTGCTAATAAAACCCCTTCAATGCAATGAAGCTCCAAATCTACCACACGCCTTTCTGGAGACTACAGGGAAGCTCCCAGCTTCCTAAGCACCAGAAAAGCATATCAGTGGGTTGAGGTTGAACTCAACTAGAGTTGAGCCACCATCAATGAGATGATGTCCAACTAACGGCATTTGCCCAGGAATAGTAGCTCATACTGTTAGAAATTGTATCATTCTGGAAAACCTGCAAAGGCAAAGCATTCAGCTCTTAGCTCACTGGGAGAAGTTAAATTAAAAGAGGAAGTGATCAGCTTTTCTACCTGTAGCATAGCATATCTGCACAACCGATCTCCTATAATGCCAGAAGCTTCAGGAGATGCAGAAGCTGACAGTGCTTCTTCTAATCCAAGGATGCATTATACTTACAGCTTCCCCATCCCTCTCCCCTGCAGAAGGAATTGTTTGGACACCCCACTGAGCAAGAAAATATGAGTAGAGGCCATACATAGAAAAGATCTTGCACAGGCTGTGTTCAGGAAGCTGCTCCTGCAAGCAAACCCTCACAACTCTACAAGGTGCTGCACATCTTGAAGATCATGTTCTAGCATCAATGAGCTTTTATAAGCAACGACTATTAATGTAGACAAGGGCTCTTCAGGAGCCCCATTCTCCCTACCGGTAAATTCAGGTTAATTTAATTTTGCAGTAATTTGTTTTTAAGAAATTCAACTTCCTACACTGAAAGAGTAGAAAATAAAACCACAGTCCAGATGGCAACAAAGTCTAATCCTTCCTTGTTAGCCAAGCCACAAACAAGTTATAATTCACATTTCCCTTGAGTTTCATCAGTACCCACATTTGGAAAACAAGCATAAGGGTTAGAGGGTTATGGGGGGGAATGAGTGGGGTGCAGTTTGCCAGAAAATTACACACTCAATTTCTTTGCCTTTAATTGTATCCGAAATAAATGAAAAACTTCTTGTGGTCCAAGTCATGGGATTCGTTAATCAACAGGGCAGAGCTGGGCTTACGAAACTGAAGTCCCTGGGGAAATGGCTTCACTACTGAAGGAAACAAGTGACTCAGAGCCCCATCCTGGGGCTCAGACCTTTTCTTACGTGGTTTAATTAAAAACAGTGATTGCCCATGCTTCAGAGTAGGAGCTCAGACTACTGGTCTCAAAGTCTATTTCTATGCCATCCCAACACCACACATTGAGCCTTTCAAGTCTTTGAGCTGACATCTCATAAAGACTTGCATTTCTTTCTGTGAAATGCATCTAACTCTCTTGTTGGAGAGTCTAGCTTACACATTTCTTGTAGGGAAACTACCAGAGCTTAAAGGTAGCTTTACATTCTGCTCTTAGGAGTTGAGTTGCACTCTAAAGTCCCTATCTGCAGGAAAGAAAAAGAAGTAGTATCAAAGGATGGGTTGCTTTAACAACTGAGCAAGCCTTCTTAACAATTAGAACTGTTAAGAGTAGAACTGCGTCTGATTTGCTTGATGAGCCTCATTTTTAATGCAATTAGGCAGCCAAGATTTGACAGACTAGACTATCAGAGAGCCAAAGAGCCAAAGGGAATTTGCATATATTATAAAATAATTGGAATGGCAGGGTAAAGTAAGAACAAACCTGACCTGAGCCTTCACTCAAAGAGAATTATGTGAATAATTGATTTTCCACATTCCTGGCTGAACAGAAGAGGTAAAAAAAAAAAAAAAAAAATAAAGTTCCTCAGCAAGAACAGATTTTCTTTTTTTAATCTGTGACAAAAATATTTGAAAAACCCAAACCCTGAATGTACAAACAATTCTAAAATGAAATGCTCATCTGACATTTTTACATTTTACAACATTGCGCTGAAGCATTTCTTTTAGAACCTAAAATGCAAAACATTTGCAGGCAAAATAAAGCAGCAAAATTATATTTTTAGGGGAAAACACTTTGGACTGAGGTGTTTCACACATCTTTGACTCTTAAAAGAAGCTCTTACAAAAAGAGTTTCTTAAAAGAAACTTTTAAATGTTGCCATTTTTCCCTCAGCAGGGAACGAACATCTGCTAAAACTATTGTTTTTCAAAACATGGTAGTTTTAATGAGGCTTTTGTCAAGGAAGCATTATCAAGTGCAAGATTTCAAGTCAAATCCAGAGAATTAGGAAAGAGTTGGAAACACATCCTATATAGCCAATAGCAGCTACTAAAGCCTTTGTCTCCCACATGAGGTAAAAATCATAGAATCATAGAATGCATAGATCATAGGTCCAGGTAGATCTCTCTCCCAGTTATTAGCCGCTCTTAGATATGGCACTCGCTCTTTCAATCCTAAACTTTGAAAGGTCCCAATTCCTTCTGGACCGATAACAAATATTGCAACCTTCAAATGTTAGTAGGATGTAAACAATAAAATCTATTTCCTCGCTGCTTGTGTTTATCTTTTTGCTTTCCAAACTGCAGCCTTCAGCTTACATCTAGAACCCAAGTCCTGGAATATCAGGAAAGAATGGATTCTGTCAAGCTTCCTACTTTAGCCAGAGCCAAAAAAGCTACCAAAAGTGGGGTTTTTTGCCTCTCCTTCTTCCCCCGTGTCCCAAAGAAAACCTGTTGTGGCTTTTTTAGAGCTGTTGTCAATGAAATACACTGAAAGGAAGCACCTGATCTTATTTACAACATTTTGCTGCATCTGAGATTTTACGTTTTACCTACTTGTTATTCCAGGACATAAATAGTAGGTAAATCCAGCTTTGCCAGACTGCTTCTACCTTAACTCTTGACTGACTTCTGGAGCTAGACTGAAGCACACTTTATTCTGCTCATGCAGCTTAACTCTTCATAGAGGTCAGCGCAGCTCATACTATTAAATAATGCAGGCTAGACGCTGCTGACTTAATAAAACTCACATGTCATTTTGTGTTGGAATTGATTTTCTTACTTGAGGGCCGCTTTAGCTTGCAAATCAGAAATGTCTTCTGCTGGTTCTTTCTAAAGGATCCTGCTACTGTCCGGGCTTTCTTCAGAAAAAGAAGATTGATGGGACCAAGCTTGCGTTGGGTCAGTGTCTAATGGCCTCCTCTCAGCAGCCTGAATTATTCATAAGTGCTAGAGCACCTCATTGTAACATTTACAATGGAGGCTATGTCATAGCTGCAATATCAAACTGCTTTTTTGCATTCCTCCGGCAGAGTTTTCATTCTTCCCTACTCCAGGTCCAAGAAACAAACTTATTTTGATGGCAAGCATATACTTTAACATTAAGTCATCCCTAGGTGAGTAGAACAAGTTTAACTCACTTCATTTGGACTGTGCTAACAGTTATGTCTCCCCATTTCCTAGCCTATTTCATTTCAGGCTTCTTAAACAATGGCTTCCATGTATCCACCTGAATATAAACTTGCTAAAGTCGGTAGATTATTCAACAACAGAGCTGAGAATACAGTCACTGCTCTTATAAATAATATCCACACATGCCCCTACCCCCCCCCCCTTTTCCATCCATATTTTCACTAATCCAGTTCTCTGTCAGGATTTCCCAAAAAAGTTTGCAGCTCACACATAGAAGGATCCTGTTGTGCAAGATATGAAGCAAATGTCTCATGCATTACAGCCTTCCTCACCTTTCAGCTCTTTTCCTCTGGATTTATGCTTTGCCTGTTGCTGACAGCAAACCTCTACTTCTATACACTGATTTCTACACCCGCTGTAGGCAGTTATGACTATAAAACCATGGCCTGTTGGTTCAAGAAATAAGCAAAGTCCAAATATAGCAAGAAATCAAAAGGGAAAGAAATTAAACCACTTCTGGAATTATCTTCCAGCACTAATTATTTTCCATAAAAGGCAGTGAGCTCCAATCCAGCTTCACTCACAAACATCTCTACCAAACACCATGAACTATTCAACTGTTCTTTCCATTCTGTGATGGCATTTCTCCCTGTAATAACTGGTACAAGAAAACAAAGACAAAATATGCACACAGCACAAACTCCATAGATAATTCTAAATTTCTGAGGAGCCACATACCCTACAGTATGCCCTACATACTGCTTTACAGTATACAGCCCAGGAACATGCAGAGAGCATCCTAAGTCTTCCAAGAAGTTTGCGGGAGGTTTGATGTGAAGTAATATGCAAAGCTTACAGGTACAAAGAAGGATGAGAAAAGGAACTCTGCTCTAAAAAGAGGCACAATGTGGTTAGATGCAAAGTCCTTGGTGACTCTTTGAACAGCTAGTATGTGAACAAGAGAAGAAGCCTTTCTCAGAGCAGAGATATGCTGGCTGGACCTTTTTGTATCTCTTCCCAAGCTTTGGTACAGAAGTCAACATCATGAGTTTGGAAGAAGAAGGATTTTGACTTTCTACAAAAGTGGGCTTTTGGACTATAGCTCATCCCATCTCAGCTAAAGAGCCACGTTGCAGTGGGCACGAGTCAGGTTTGTAACAGCTGACACATAAATGCATTCTTCTGTTCCTCACAAGTCCTACTCACTACTACCATAACTTCAAACCTCATTTATAGAGAGGCAGGGAAAATGGTAATGACTAGATCAATGTTTAATGCTATTAATTATAACAATGACATTATGTAACTGGAAAAAGCAAATTACAGAAGACAGAGGAAGGACTTATGATCTGTCCTGATGATCAACACTGAACTCCTGGTTGATGGATCAATTATGTATAGAACTGCAGCCACTTAAAAAGACTTCTGCAGAGGTGAATCCTTTCAGCTTCAGTCCAAATGACCTAAGAAAATCCAACCATTTAGAAGCAATATAAAATATACTATGCACAAATAACAATGACATACATTTGCAAAGTCCCTAAGTATGTAAGATCATTTATATACTCTGAGCACTGTAGACAACTACCAAGTGCAAAAACACAGAACGTTTGGAATTGGACTTTGTGCACTAACAACTAGTATTGATGTGAAAAATACTATTTTTGTCACAGAATTCATCTTAGAACTTAATAAGCCAAGAACTAACAAAATATAAAGGAATTAGAGTTTTACTGCTAGACAGCCTGGTAATTAAATATAGTAGGTACAAGCTGTCTACGCTTTAAAAATCAGTTCCAGGCTTTAAACTTAAAATTTACTCTGGGTAGAGTTTTTCTAGAATGACAAACTATCTGTAGAGGCAAAGTTCCACCTCTTAATAAAGTGCCCAGCTCAGTTCCCAAAGTACTAATGGGATGGTTTAGGACAATCATAAGAAAAAGAATAGAACACTGAGCTTAAACTTAAACACCAGTGCCTTTCCCCACCTTTCTTCCAAAAATGATAACTGAATGAACTTTTCCTTAATTCTAGTCACTCCTACACTTCATTTTTCTTGCCCAGTAGAACTAGAAAGAATATAAGTCTTGATATTCATTTCCTTTAGCTGCCACCTTCATTATCTGTCTTTAGGCTACATTTAGATGCAAAACTAGCAATGTAACAAGTTCTGTCTTGAAGATATTTTGCCTTTCCCAGCTGTGTTAAAAGAAAACCATCTTGTGGTGAGCTGTGATGTCCTAATCACTCCCTCCCTCTGAAAGAGGAATATTACAGTTCCCCTTCAGGCAGTAACTCCACACTATTCACAAAATCAGAAAGATGAACAACCATACCCAGGACCCCTGAAGGGCTACTCAATACAGGTTTATGGCAGAAGGTAGGGCACATGCTGGTCCTCCAGGCTTGATCCCAGACCAGAAACAGAGAAAGCTTTAAACAGAAAGGAGGCATCCTGTAGATCAGGGACAGGACAATGTATGAGGCTGTGCGATCAGCTTAAATATTTGACTTCTTTCATGAGGCAGAGACCATTGCTGCCTGGAGGGGACAGGACACAGGTGACCAGGTGGCATGGTGACAGGACTCAGCAAGCACTGACCATGCGAGGCTGTGGGAGGTGTTGGCAAGCAGCTCTCAGAGCTGAAGCTGCCCAAAGCCTGCAAGTAGAAACATTTGTAAAGAGAATCTCTGGTTGAAAAGACATTTGGAAGAATGTACAGTGGCTCATTCAGTACAAAACATGAGGAGAGACTGAGATACAACTAGAAACAGGAAACCATTCAGGAAGGTTGCCGAGACCCAGCAAATTAAACTTTCGTATGTGCTGAAGTACGATTTGCCTAAAGTATATGACAACTTTGAACAGTTATAAATGAACCCTAAACCTCTTTTATCTCTAACAAGAGAAATCATTTGAAATGCCTTCAATAACTGACCAGCCAGGTAAGCAAGGAGACTCCAACACAAGAGCTTTATTAGCAATTCACATTTCAGCATTCCTTACTTTTTGCTTATCATCCCTGGAGTTCACTCTCCATGAACGAGACAAGCCTCACAAATTCATGAATAGATACAAAAGACTTATGGTCACCATTGCCTCCACATAGCCATCTTTTAAATGTCACTAATGTTTCTCTCTCACAGGTCTGCTGCACAAAACACCTGATTTACTTTGGAAGTTTAGGAACGCAGAGTCCAATCAAAGACAGCATATTAAGTGTACATGCTTATATTTTATGAAATTAAAACATTTTTAGTTTCATTTATATTCCATTCTATCCTTGTGACCTTCATCACTAAGAAAAAAACCCTGCTCTAATCAAGAGGGGTGGAAAATACTGATTTCACTTATGTACTCCTTTTTCCACTTGCTTTCAAGAACTGAGAAGAGAGAAAGAACAAAGATCAAGCTATAAAATCTATTTACTAACACAGCTTTTACTCAGGCTATCCCTGTATTTAAGATGTGAAGGTACTTCTTTTTCATTCTCTGCTGCATTTGCTTAAGCAATTTTACCTAAACTCTTTCTTTTTGCGTTTATATTTGATGGGTTCAGGATGTCACCAAACTAAAGTACATTAAAAATTAATTAAAAATGTAAAATGAAAGATGTGTATTTTTGGAATTAGAAACACTGAATTACTAAGCAGGCAGAGGTGATCTATAAGGAAAAGATGAAACAGCACAAAGGAAATATTTGGCACAGAGGGAACATGAGCAGTGTGCATAATGAAGCAAAGATGCCAAAGGAGGCAACACACAAAGAAAAATGAAAATACAGAAACAGAGATGGTTGGGTCACAGGATACCCTGAGGGGAAGAGGATCATGAAAAAGCAAACAACCCATATCACTGTGGAAAAAATAAGCTAGAAAGAAGGAAAAAAAAATAGAGCTTCAGGAAGATCAGAAGAAGAAAATCTAACAGGGTGACAGGAGAGTCTTCCATCAGGCAAGGATGAGTCCATCATTAAACTGAAGGCTAAAAATCAGAGCATTTCAAAAGGATCTGAAAGTTCCATAAAGATACCATAATATTTAATGCAGCTAAACCTGGGAAATTACAGGGGAAGATTATCCTGTTTCCAACATCAGAGTCAGAGCAGAAGGGACAGGAGAGAAACCCCTTAGCCTGCCAGCATGGCCTCAGCCCCTAGCCCCTTCTGCTCCCCTCCTTCCCAGCCATTGCAGAGGGACAACGGGATGAGGCTGGGGACAGCCTCAAAAGCTGGCATTACATCCTTGTAGAACAGGCTATGCACTGCAAACAGGTTTTTTTAAGTGCTGAAGGGGAAAGGAAAAGGTAGGATGTAAAAGGATGGCTGTTAGTTTCTCTGCAATACAGCAGTATAAAAAAAAGACTTCCTAAGAAGATTTATTGTCAGAACCGAAAGCTGGGATGCTGCTGTCTCCAACTAGAGGATAGTGAGGTACAAGAGCTTCTATTTCTTCTTCTTTTGAATTGCAGATTACTGCTTGCATGCTTTCAGCACACAGCCAGAGTCTCAGTGCAACAGGAAAATTGCACCATGCTATTCTCTCTTTGCTGGGCAGGGATTCTCCTGTCATCTATTATTCACATCACAGCTTGCTGCAGTGATTCCAGGAAGACCTCAAAAGAGCCCTGCCCTGCTGTCAGGATAAAGAAGGGAATATGATTTCCCCATATGAGGAGTTAGGAAACTGGAAAGCCAAACAGTGCCTACTACCTGTGCACAAACCCTGTGTCTTGCAGCAGCATTATCTGAGGAGAACAGCACTCAGACAAGTGAACCAGGCCAAGATAAACATTTTGAAATATAACTATGGCATCAGACAGAAAGAATCACATATTTTTTAAGTATTAATCAATGTAGGGTAAGAGACAATCTATGTTCTTTCCTATGCTGGTAGACGGGAGTTTAAGCATAAGGCTCCTATCGACATCCCTCTGTAAGGATGAGACATTAGCAATAAAATGACTTTCTCAGCCTTGCTCTGAAGGAAATGCTGTTGCTGATGCCACTCACCAATCAGTGCTGACAACAGCAGGCTTTAATAGATGCGATGATGTAGTGATGTGGTCACAGCTGCCCCCCTCACCTTCCATAGCTTTTTCTGACCCTTTCCCCCCCAGTTATGGTGTACATCACACGTGACCTTAAAAAAAGGCAGCCAGAACACAGGCTGCATTTGTGTTTTGGATACACTTGAAAGCTCCCAAGGAATCCAGACCCTGTGCTGGAAGGAACAAGCACATTTAAAGGGGAAAAAAAAGATACATAATCTTTTGCCTTACTTAGATGTATGCTTCATAACCTGAATGCACCATAATTAACAGCTTAAGTAATTTGCTCAAATAGACAAAGGAAACAGAGCAGGAGCAGAAAAATCCAGGCTACTTTGACTGCCAATTTAGTTTAGGCTTTTCAATCATACTTTGCTCTCCCTAACACTCCCTTCACCCACTGTTTTTTCCTACATTCTCATTCTGCATTTGGATCAACTCCATTTCCACTGAAGCAAAATTCCCTTTGGCTTTGACAGAGCCCGGCTTTAAACAGGCATAAATCTCCCTTTCTCTCTCTCCAAAACTTCATGTAGGTAAAGATTATTTTAGATGCTGATTTTGTCTTATTTGGCTTGCAATTTTTCAGGAGGGACAAGGCGGGGTTCCAGATGAGGAGTGGACATCTATACCTCCTTCTGCAAGGAGGATTTGGGCCCATAAATAAGTGAAATTTTTATTAGTAAGTAATAAGAAAGTATAAAGAAATTTGGTGTACCACATCATGGCATTAGGCATTTCCAATCACCACAGCCTCTTTCAGTCTTTAAAGGCATAACATTTATTGCTCTTATTTACTGCTATTAGTAGCAAAATACTGCCCATGAAAAACTTACACCAAAGAAAAATAGCAAACATGTAAACACACACAGGAGAGACAAGAGTATCACAGCACAACTGTTACGAGTACGGCTTTGGCTGCTCCCACGTTCAGGCTTAGAAGCCCTAGAGAGCTCTCATTTTCAACAGACAAGGAGAGAGAGAGCACCTGTTTGGGGAAGAAAAAAAGAGGCAGCAGCATTGGGAAATAAGAGCTCAGCTCCAAGGTTCCCACACCTGAGCTGCCACGGGCTGGGAAGCTCAGCCCTGGGCCATGGCGCTGCCTCAGGTACAAGGCAAATGTGATGCCTTAATTACCCTGCCAAAATAGCCCTGTTGACTTGCAAGGTATGATTGACTGGCTCAGCAAAATAGCATCCAACCTGCCAGTAGCTCCCGTACACTCCGCTCCAGCTTTATGGTAGTAAATACTAAGCAGGATCCTGGGGGTTCTCCTGCTTGCTTAGTAACTTTAAAACAGAGATTGGTTAAATCTCATCTGTGGGATACTGGTACCTCATCTCCATGCAGAGTCACCCCAAGGCATCAGCACAACCAGGAGGGCAAAGTTCTCCTGGGGTCAATAACCTGGTCTGAAGGTAAAGAGTTTTTTCCCTCAGGTAGATCCATAGTTTGAGCTGATGGACAAGCTGCTCAGTTACAGAGGGAAGCCTGTACCTCCTCAGTGGAGGTACCAAAACAATAATCTCCTTCCTGAAAAGTAGGATGGGGACTCTTATGGTTGTACTTGAGAAGATTCCTGCAACTTCAAATTTAAATAAATAAATAAATGAAAATCCAAGGCTTTGACAAAAGGTGATAGAGGAAAACCAGTAGCTCACTTCTGGTAAAACAAATGTCTCTTCCCACATACAACAGTTTCATTGTATCAGCAGCAACTGACTCATTGTGCAGGATTTTGTGATATTTGAAGTTATGAACATGGCATAAAAGTTCACCAGCTGATTAACACAATTACTATTCATTTGATCTTGACTGCTATAGTAGGGACTTCTGATTAAGTCAGTCTGCCCTGCAATTTTCTTGTATTTCCTTCCATGCTTTGAATACCGTGGGGCAAATATCCCCAACGAAGCATCTTGCTCACAGCCTAGTTATTTTGCTTGGTGTGCAAAAGCATCAGCATTCCCAATTAGCCCATTACAGGAAGCAGCTTAGTTTTGTTCCCTACAAACTACATATTTATTAACATCCTTAAGGTTAACAACATAAAGGATGTGTCCAGTCAGTCCATCCTTAACTGGATGTTTTCACCATCTTTTTCCATATACCTCGTGACTTAGCTGACCATACAGGTTCACTTTAATTAGCAAGAAAGAATTATTGGTTTCTGCTAATTCTCCCTTTTCCTGCCTTTTGTCTCCTCAACCCCCAGAGAAGAAATAAAACAAAATCCTCCCCTGTGTACCATCAAATGTCTCCTAGTTTGCAGATCCCCACTACACATGCTTCCATAGAATTAAAATAGAACAAAAATAATCAATAATCATATGCCTGCTATCAGATAATAACAAATCACCTCTATTTTATAGACTTCCCTTAACACACAGTTATTTCAGACCCAAGGCTTTGAAGTACAGTTCCCAAGTGCCTTTCGCTCCCTGAAAATTGAATACTGATCTCTACTCAGTAGTGCAGAAAAGCACACAGATATGGAAATGTTTTGTAGTGTGACAGGATGTGGTGCTCCCCAATATTTTGTGTGTGAAAGCATCCTGCAGCCATTGTACTTTGAACTGCAAGAACTCAAGACAGAGGTAGAGGAGATGGTGTCCTGATAGTGCCCTGGAGCATCCTTAATAAGAAGGACAGCATTAGCATAGGCAGGCTGTGCTGAGCAGCATGTAGAGGACATTGCTGATGTCCTTGAGCAGCTGATCTTGATTGTGCTCAAAGGACTCTACAAGACCATTGTTCCGTGGAGCATTAATGGCATTTACTATGACAGCTGAGCAAAAGCTATGCTTTCATAAAGCAATTGTTCACTGCCAGAGGAGTGATCTTACTGGGCTTACCTGCAGTTAAATTGAGACTCATGTGATAAACTCTGTATTTTAGTATTCTTACCCATTTCTCCCCAGTTGGACATTACTGCCTCCAAAGTCATGCTTCAGCTCAAAGCCCAGAAAGCTTCAACAAGGTGGAAATGTTAAAGTACAAAGTAAACACATTACAACATAAGTGAATATTGTCTTCTTAGCCATGTGTATCTGGTGCTTTAACCATCTCCCTGCAGCAAATGCTATGGAGGTAATTACTGTTTTATTGTGACCAAGAGAAAAATTAGGTTTAGGTTTAGGAACTGGAGGTGTTCTCTCTTCGCTGCATAAAAGGTAGCTGCTTTGTTGGATTTTTTGATTCCCTGCTCTGTATTATTATCACTTCAAAGTTCCCATCATCCTCCCAAATGCAGGTGTGTGACTCCAAGGTCTTCACAGGCCAATTGTTTCACTTAACACTAGTCTGAAAGAACAAAATGCCCCCAAGTAGGCCAGCTCCTATCAGTAGCTGAGGCACCAGATCCATCTATACTATTTCTATTTGAAGCAAAAACCTTGCAGGATTACTTTCCCTATCAGCTTTTCCTTCTACTAGGTAAATCACGTAGTCTATCAAAGCCATTTCTGTGATCTCCCTTAACAATACATTTGAAGGTGATATCAAAGAATTGCTGCTGGTGTTACACATATTACAGTAAGCCCCTGATAGCAGATGTTAAATGCATTTTATGACTGGGAATGTTGTCTCAAGATAAAAACAGGCAGTGTGCAGGAATCAGCAAAAACCCACTTAATTTCACACATGTATAGCCACTGATGTGTGTGCAATGAGATTAGGCGATGCCCTTGTCGGCAAACTTATCATAACTTTCTCCAAATAGCAAATCCCTAATTAGTTTATACTGTGGCTTTGCAGAGGGCAAGCATGGCTGGGGAAGAACAAACAGTAGCTGATTTCACAGGAACATGCTTGCTTAGCTCAGGCTTTGCCATTACAAGAAAGTAAGCACTGCGTAAAAAAGCACTCGGATGGAAAGATTCACCATTTGTTTCAGCAAGGTTTGCAGAATTATCTAGAAACTTCTCAAACCCACAGCCTCTTGATAAACCGGCTATGAGCTACATCATTACTAGCAGCTGTCTCAATCTAGATGCTACACTGTTGAAAAATCTATTGAATTCAGCACTTACTGGTCAGCTTTCAAATCTAGTTGCACGCTTTCTCAAACATACTCATGTCGCAGCTGGAAGAGCAACAGAGAAATAGCGGCACTGCGCTACATCTGAGGAAGCTATGGCAAGGGGCAAAGGAAAAGTTCAGAAAGTAAAGGCTCATTTCTTTGAACATTGATCAAATTAAAGGGGAAAAAAAGGCATTTTTCAGTGCCTCCAAGATGCCATCAAGCCTAGGGACTGAAAACTGATGGAGGCTTATGACGCATCAAAGTGGTTTGATTAGATTTTTTTAAAAGGGAACACCCTGGAGAGAGGAGATAAAGGTGAGGGTGGTTCTGCAGAAAAGGCTGTGAGGTCAGGGGAGCTGTTAGCCATCACAAAACTGGGACACCAGAGCAGGGCCAAAAGCCTCAGTAACCAGCAAGCAGATGAGCAAGACAACCATTGTAAATGAGTGAACTCCTACACAACACACCATGAGCTGCATTAAAACACAGTTTGCTTTTAATGCCGCTAGAAAGGAAAGAGAACATCAGTTCTGCATATTCATTTTAAGAGTGAATACCATCTTGAATAACTGTTACATTCAACATCATCCTTCAGCATCATAAAATCAGTCCTAAGAGGCCAGCAGCATAGTGAATAGTTGAAAGCTGTTTGCGTCCAAGGATCTGTGTTACCCCCAGACTCTACCTAGAGAATCACTTTAAATCACAGTGAAGCACATGGAAAAAGGCTGGATCATTTTGTTTACTCAGAGGAGAGTATGAAAGTTATTGTTTTTCCCCTCACTATGAGCAGTTTGGTTTTTGTTTAGATGGTTTTATTTACACATATATATATAGTGAAAATGGTGTGATATACCTTTACAGAAAGACTTTATATCTCTTTTAGGATAAAGTACTGATTGGATCAGAATTGCCATTCTAATTAAGCTTTAAAATAAATAACTAAACTCAGCCTCTGCTTCACTCAGGATCACGAGCAAAACCTTCTTCTGACTCCAGTGAGTAGTTTCTTTTGCATTCTGGAAGCATTGTACCTGCAGCTTTAGCATAGTACTTGAGAGGAGCTTACATTTGTCATTTTTGCTCTCCAAAAATAAGGGCAGTTTAGAGCAATAATGTATTCCGGCACCCCCACAGAACTTAAATAAGGGCAAGGCTAATGATACCAAAAAAAAAAAAAAAAAAAGCAGTATGCACACATACACTTTTAATTGTATTTTAAGCACTGTGGTAATAAACCAAGTTCAACTGTAAGCTACTGGGATATTCTTCACATATTGTCTATACCCACATCTCTCATGTAATGACTCTCTGGAGTAACTTAACTTTTTCAGTATTATTATTGCAAGTTATATTGCTCAGCACTATGGGAACAGATATGTAAATCAGAAACATAAATGTGCCAGTGAAAAGCTGCCAGGTTGAACTAATGAGGGCAATACAGCAATGACACAGCTAAGTCCCGATTTTGTTTGAAGAGCTAATTAAGGCTTCTTAATTACCCTAACCAGTAAGAGCATTGCCCTCTTGAAAGCTCTGAGTAATCAAGTCAAAGCAATTTTCCAAAGAACGGTAATAAAAGTTTCAATCTTCAAAAATCCTAACAGATTACATGGAAGAAGCAGCTTCCCTGGCAAGTTCAAGAGAAGCACATAGGAAATATCATTTGGCTCCCAAGCACTTGGGGAAGGTGAACAGGGCACTCATAGATATGTTGAGGATTGGGGTTTTTTAGTCAGAAAGAAAAAAATCAGCTGGAAAACAAAGAGCCCCAGTGAGTTTCTGGGAAAATGAGGTACAAAAGAGATTCTCCATACTGGGGGATTTTAAGATTAAAAGGACACAAAGAGGCTCCAGCCCTGCTGAGAGACACTGACAAAGGTTTCATGAATGCCATCACATTAGATATGAAAACACTGCAAGCAGAGCGTTCAAAACGTCACGACAATACAGGAAACTCCACGAGGTGTTTGAATAAACATGCTGTCTGAAGGAACAATCCTACTGAAGGAATTAAGGTTTATGTCTTTATACGCTTAAGTTAAAGCAGCCAGGTCTGGCCTCTACAGTTGCAGAAGGCAAAGCACCACAAATTCACATCCAAACCATTGAGGCTTAAACACTCATTATTAGAATCCAAAATCCTTTCTGCCTCCTATGAACCAGAGAAAAGGCTTTTAAAGTCCTTCAGGAAGGGCAAAAAAATATAATAAATACACAGAATGTTTTAAATTTATAACTTCTTAGAAAAAAATATTAGAATTGACAACACTCTGAGAAACTGTGTGTCCACCCATTTGTATTTGTGCCTACAAATCTAAAGGAGATGGTACCACATCTCCTTTAGAGCAGCTAAGAGTACGTGGACCACATCCTGCTGTAGCATCACCTACTCCTTGTGCTCTCTGCAATACTGTTCACCACGTGCAGGGCCAGGACAAGACTATTAAGCCACAGATCCCAAAGAAAGACTTACCCCAGGTCATGCTGCAGGCTCTGAGTGGAGCTGAACAGGGAATCCAGTGCTCCTGTGAAACCACCTTCTTCAGTGCTTCACAAACTTCCTCCACAATAGCTCCTCTTTTACTTCATTCCTAACTCTGCTGCCAGCCCACATCCTTCACCATTTGTACAGAACGCAGTAACATAAGCCAAAAGGCCTCATCACTCTAAAACAAAATCCTGGGAAGAGACATTTTCTTCCTTAAATCAAAGAAAGTTTTACAGATGAGAACTTGTCAGAACTAAGTATCAGCTCCTAGCCTCAAGCAGAGATACAACCTTCTCTCCCCTTGTTACTCACTGTTAACTGTAAGGCTCCCTGCTGCCCTACTCCAGCTTTCCTGAGTTACCAGGCTGATTACCAGGTGGTTTGAGCTGCTCTGAAGTTCAGGGTTGATGCCTTACTTAATCCTAAGTATCATTTTGAATGCTGTGGAGAACCTTTTCCACGCAGCTCACTTGCCAGCTCTCTCTGATCCCAACCAGAGGACTGGTGTAGGAAATTATTACATTATCATAAGTTGAGCTTTTCTAGAGGCAGTTAAGAACACAAAGAGAAGGCATTAGCCAACTAAAGGGTATTTCAACTTTATTTGACACAGGGCTAAGCTCTAGTACACCAATTCTGGCAGGAAGAGGGTTAAAATAGAAGATGGAGATACTCTGGAATAACACTTCACAGGCACACACAGAGACCCTTCCCCTGATCTTTAGGAAAAGCCATGCAGAGCGCAGCAGAGCTCTCTGCTGCACCACCAGTGGCTGTGTGAACACAAGTCCTCACCAGTAGACATCTGTGATATCTACTGTACAGATCTTGCATACTTCATCCTGAGACCTTCTCATTTTGGCACATTATCCCACACCTCTGTCGAAATCTGACTAGCAGCAAGAGAAGTTCCATGCTACTGCTCCTGCTCTATCACAAACACTGTCACACCCATCCTTCATGCTAAAACTAAGTGTACCATACCCAGGTGCTGGAGCAGAGATTGTCACAGTGATTAAGAGAATAAAGAATCCCAGGTCCCGCTGTGGAAAGAAACACACACGTGCTTGTGCTGTAAGCTCAATAGCCACAGCCAGGAACAACTGCTTTTATTTCTGCATACTGCAGCAGACTCCAGAAGGTCTGTTTTAGAGCAAGCCCAGGGTATAAATAAAAGGAGTCAGCTGGCCAGAAGGAATGAAATCTAACATATCCCCTTCTTATCATGTACCTGTATCCACAACAAACAAATGAGTCAGTCTGAGAGGAAAGAAACTCAATCAGCAGCCCTGCAACAGCAAGCATGGCTTGCATGTTTTATTGTTCCTGCGGTGTTATCAGTAAAGCCTGGGTGTCCAGTCAGCGCAATGCTCATAATAGTTCTTATCCCCTTGAAAACAAGCTGGTTAGAAGCAGAATTAAACTGCTTTGTGAACAACGTTTACCCTTTTTCTTGCCACCAAGCAGACAACCAATTAATGACATTAAAGATTCATTAACAGGGAGGCCTGTGCACTGCCTGCCAGACTAACAATTACGTTTGGTGTTACATGTTTTGTCTCAGCATGGCAAATACCTGCAGTTCTGCTTGAAGTTTCGCTTTTGAAAAATGCAAGTGCAGCAAAATTGTGGGAAATGGTTTAGGAAGGAGGAATGAGAGATTGGGAATGGTGGTTTTCAGCTATTATTTGTCAGTTCTTCATTTGCAGGGAAGGGTGCAGAGTGCTCAGTGGCTTTGGGAGCATTTGGCCTAAAATGGAGTGGAAATGTAGTTGGGTGTGTTTGTGTAAGTTGGAAGGAGGGAGAGAAAGTATATATTAAGCATTTCTCATACACACATACCCCACACCTGCTCTTGACAGCTTGTTCCATGTTTCACATCAAATGTATAAATAATGTATATACATTTTACATATAAACTGAGTAACATAAGTCCTGCCAAGTCTCCATCTCTATACTTAGACACAAAAGCACAGACATAGACCTAGAAATTCATGTGCACAGGGACACATAGGCACCCACCTAGCATTTAAATCCTTCCCATCCTGAGAAGTTGTAAAACAAACTCTTCTTCTCCTCTGAGGTAAGAAGTCTCTTAATTATATTTCTTGCCCTGCTTTTACTTCCAGACCAAGCATTTCTTTTCCCCTCAGATGTGCATGAAGTGGGTTTTTATTGTTATTTTTTTCCTGCTGAAGGATGTTGAGGATATTGTGTTTAATTTCTTGTTAAGTACCAAAGGGACTGCAAACAAATTGAGATCATGCCTCCCGCATTTGCGACTAAATTTGCTATAGTGACTTTACCCAATATAACAGGTTGCAAGGGAAGTATTTCCTATTTCCTCTCTACTTTAACCCAGTCCACACTTGCCCAGAGCTGCTCCGCTGTGCACACAAAGTAATCTCTAAACACTTCTTCCTAAGATGAGGGGTACCAGGTTCCGGCTTATGGTTATACTCACTTGCAGCTGTTTGACAGAGCCACAGCAAACAGTGTGAGGCAGGTACAAGAAGTGATTGGGAAACAAGGAGGGGCACAAGAATTTTGGACAATATACAAAGGATCTGAGCAGTGCAGCCAAAGGCTCAGTGACTCGCAGAGAGTCAGCTACAAATGATCCAGACGCTGGGATCAAACAAAGCCAACTTCATCACCCCTGCAGAGGATGCTCTTATTGCACAAAGGGTCTTGCAGAGACTTACCATCTCCACAACACAACCTATGCGTCTTTGACCCTGGCCCCAGATCTCCATTCCTCTTCCCTTTCTCCCACCCATGGTCCTCTTTTGCTCCTGCTCAAGCTTCCCTTGTCCCAGGTTCTTCTTCAAATGTGACTCTCCTGCATCTTCATGTATCCTTGCTCTGAAATGCATCCCATCTGGTTCCCCACTCTCCATCAATAAGGCCTCAAGGTTGCACCAAATCCCATGTATATGCCACATGTCCAGATGAGGGACTGGCAATATATTGCAATTCTGGTCTGAAAGTGGCTCTGGGAGATGTTCTCATACCTGCTACAGAGTTAAGGCCCAGTGCAGGTGCTGTAACAGTGCCTCAGACTGACCAGCCTTGACAGACGTATGGATGATACTTCTGTTGGAGTGAGAGCAATGACCACAGGAGTCAGCAGCAGGTGACTCAGGGGCTGTTTCAACGCTCTCCAGGAGCACAAAGACAGCAAAGCAGCAGCTGCCATCATAATTTCCTGTTTCAATTGAAAAAAGCCATGCTTTCATCCAGCTGCAAGCCAGAAGGCTTGAAACAGAGTTGGGCTGTATCCCATTGCTGTCATGTTTCAGTGTGCCTCATGAGGAGACTGTAACAGTCCTCTCTGGCCCAAAAAATCTCTCTGCACACTTGAGGCAGGTGTCTCTGAGTGTGCAAAAGGGACTTTAAACAGAAGAACCTGGTTTGGTGAGCTGTCTCTAAAGCATCGCAGCTCTGCCTCAATTCCAGCACAGCCACCACCTCTCCGCACTTTGGTTCTCTGGCCATACAACAACAGGAGCCTCGCAGACTTTCTTGCCTCTCCCAGTATTCATCAGCCATAAAGCCATAAAGACAGACGATGATTGCTATTAATTATCATCAACTCCACATTCGTTTCTGAGGCTTCTTTCAGGTTTGATAAGAATCTCCCGCTGCTGAGCTGAATGGTGTGAGGGTCACCCAGGCCAGGAGAGCCTTTATCATTTTCTGTCTCTTCTCCAGGGAGATAATAAGATCCAAGATTTCAGTTTAAGCTTATTAAAGTGCCCAGTTATCTGTTTCAGCATGGATAATTTAATCAGGCAAGTTAAATATTTATGAGGCTGCATTTTATTGTCAACAAAAGATAAAAATGTGATTTAAGTGCTATTCAGAATAAGAATTATAAGGATGATTAAAAAAACTTTGGTAATGACACTTGATATTATTATTGTTAGCTCCTAGGATTACTGAACCATCGCAGAGGGCTGCAAACAAGAATGGAATGAAACATGCTCCCTATCTCTGTCTGTGCAGATCTTGCGAAGAGATCCAAGGCTCAGCAGATCACTTAGGCATCCAGCCCAAAATTGTATCGTGTGTACTCAGAGGATAAAGCCAGCCCAACAGAGGAAAAATCATTTCGATTCCTCCTACCATCACTGAAAGACAAGTAAAACACAGCATGTGATGGTGGAAAAGAGAGGCTGCACGGACTGTGAGCACAGCTGTGGTTTGCCAGTCACCAGAATTGAAGTGCAGACCTGAAAGGAGAATTCAGCTGTGCTTGTAGCACCCCATACACCTTGCAGAGCAGCCAGCCAAGAAAGGCCAGTTGTGCATAGTTTTGAACAAGGAACCAGTTCATTTTCACCCTCGATCAGCAAGAAGGTATATTTAGCACAGGCTTCTCCATTACAAATGGAGCCTGTGCATTTCCCAAGGTGAACAGCTTCACTCTTGGAGGTTTGGAGACTTTGGGGTTTCTGCCAGAAGAGGCCTTGATTCAGCAAGGTGTTTACATACACAGCTAACATTGAGCACATGGAGAATATTCATTGATTTCAAGTTATGATAAAATACATTATTTATCTGAGGTCAAAGCTGCTGAACTGAGTATTTTGCTTGAAGCAGACCCATTAAAAATAACCTTAAAAAATTAAGAAAGTGCGTGTGGGGAGAACCCTGCTTCCTACTTCACTGGATTTTAATTTTTCCTAATCTTATGACCATTGAAGTTCAAACAATTTGAAGGTATATAAACCACGCGTGCAGCACGGCTGTAAGACTGAGTACACAGAAAGCAGTGCAACCTACCAACTGTGCTTGCTCTGCCTCACATAACTTAAACATTTAAAAAACATATTCATTTCCTTTCCTCGTGTTCAAATTCTACTGCATCAGTAATTTATGAGTGCCAGCTATATGGGGAGGCAGCACAAGATATATTCTATTTATTAAATATAAATTGGCAGCAAATCTAAATTAACTGATGGAAAAAGCTTTCACTTTGGCTATATTTTTTATATTTGAGCTCTTATTAATGTTACATCAATGCCATGTGTCTTCTTAGCATAAACTTCATGCATTTGGAAGTGAGACATAAATGGAAGATGGATATTAATATTGATACTATTATTTCTACCTTCCCTACCAATACTGATGACTATCACTTCCACTAGAACAGAGTAGACAATGAAACCGTTTACTTTCTTTGCACTGTTTTTCATGAGAAGCAACAATACATACTGTCTACACATTTTGGTCACATCTCAGGTATTATCCCACCTATTTGTTAGCTTTGGTTGGGTTTTGGGGGGGGTGTCTGGTGTTAATTTGTTTGACAAAAGACATTATTAAACACTTAGCACAAAAGGTATTACACCTTTTTTTCTCACCATTCTCTGTCTCTCAAAAGCAAAAGCAGACACCTCATCCTACCTGTCACACAGACTGCACCAGGTGTCCTGTGTGTAATTATGCAGTGTTTCTCAGATTGAGCCTGGAGGAACTTTTAATTCTTTGGAGGTGGAAAGGAAAATTCTCTTGTCTTCATGATCAGATAAGGAATCCGCTTTCAAGAAGAAGAGAAAAAAATACCCTTTTTAAAGATTTAAAAGCTTTGACTCATTTTCCAATCAATCATCTTCATTAACAAGTGTCTCTAAAATGCTGCTGCTATAGAAAAATATTTCAACCTGTCAAGCGCTTTCTTTCCTTCCTCCCTCCTGCATCCAATTAAGGCTTCTCCTGCAGTTATTCCACTATCTACAGAAGGCTGAGCCCTTTTCAGACGTATCCTTCCCTGTGGAGAACTGTCATTTACTTGCGACTCTAAGGCACTAAACCACAACAACTCCTGTTTGAGAGCTGCAAGAACCCTTTCAGAGGCAGAATTAGGAAAAACACAACCCATCAAACTAAATTCTTCTGTCACGTTTCTGGGATAAAGTACAAAAATTTGTTGAAAAAGCTTACTTGAATGAAAATTGTAGGTAGGTAATTGATCCAATTGCTGATGAATATATAAAAATACATAATACAGTCCCAGTAAACAGAAGAATGAGTTAATGTATCGTATTTGCAAGCAACTGAGTCCCAAGCACTTTCTTAAGTATGTGTAAAGGAGCATTTTCAGTGTAAATTCATCCAAAACTGTCTCCTGAGACTCCTGCTTTACTTGTTTATTTACAGGAGCCCTTCTGCATGATTCCTGATCCCTGAGCAGATCTCATTATAGTTTTGAAAACAACAAGAGAACCAATAAAGGATGTTGGGGCAGTGAAAGCTCATGGCAGTTTGTGCAACTTGTGTCCACCGGCTGTCATCTATCACCCTCTCTCCCAGCTTGCTTGCTCAGAATGTTAATTAAGAATTTATTATTTCCACTTTAATATTCCCAGTAATTCTCTTGAATGTTGCAAACCACCGAAACCTTCTCCAAAGCCTCACAAGCGTTCCCTTGGGAACAACGAATACTTCTCAAATAGCCTTTCCTCTGGCTCTTCACCAAACCTTAGCCCTAGTAGGAATGTTTGGGATCACAATCTCTGCAAATGAGGAAAGAGATGCTGAGGGATGAATCATCCTTTTCCAGGCTATCCCCAAGACTGAAAGAAAGCAAACCCAGCCCTTTTATCTACCCTAGCTCCTGCACAGAGCCAGTGTCTCTCCCAAGCCAGCAAACTTCATATATTCTCATTGTGCAACCAGTGTGATTTCCCACCCTTCTGTATGAAGAAACACTGATGCAAAGTCATTGGAAGATCTGACCTAGTATTTCCCTTACTATCACTGAGATAAACACTTGCTTCTGGGTAGAGAAAGGAAGAGGGAAGGGCAGAGCCAGGTTTGAGTCTGTGACTGCTCTGTATGAGTTTCAAAACTGTATATGTACATGTATAAACAGCAAAGGAAAGCTTTCTCTCCTATTTATCATCATTTACAAGGTACAAAGCATTGCAACTGGTGCCTTTATGCATAATGGAGGTGAGGCATAAATAGGAAAGAGCTGGTCTTGTCTTCTTAACAATCTCCTGCTCCCCTTGGAGGCAAGATGTCAGCTAGATAATTTATTAGAAAATATCACTGTAGTGTAATATGGTATGCACTGTCCTTTGGGGATACAAAATCAAATATTCACTTGTCACTGGAGGGGTTGATTTAATTGATACATACAACGATTCACCCTATTGTTTTAAAGTGGGCTGTATTTTTCATAGTAAGAATAGGTGGGTTTTCACAGAGATAACTGGGAGCAATCACCATGTTAGCATGCAATAGTTCATAGGCTCCAGACCCCAACCACCCCAAATGCAGCAATACATACCACTCGGATGTTCGGTGCAGTGCTGGGATCATGCTCATCTCTCTGTTTGCCAGCCCATAGGTTCCCCCCCAGATCAGCAGCAGCTTTGGCCAGCTGGCAAGCGTCAGACACTGAGAAATTCCTTCTCAGCCCCATGGCCAGGGAAACAAGGGCAGCAGGCCATGCTGCTGAAACTTGAGATTTCAGCTAAGCCCAAGGAAGGATTTTGAGACCAAGCGAGACCTCCCACAAACAGGCATAGTGCCATTTACTCTATTCTAGAAGGGAATTTGGTCTTGGTGGGGAAAGATGGGCTTTTTTGGTTTTATGAGTTGTTTATTGATTTCCAAGTGACCATTATAACATTCAGAAGGGAAAGACACACAGCCTAAAGCAGGGGTAACAGAGTCATAGAATGGTTTAGGGTGGAAGGGACCTTAAGATCTTCTAGTTCCAACCCCCTGCCATGGGCAGCAACACCTTCCCCTAGAGCAGGTTGCTCCAAGCCCCTGTGTCCAACCTGGCCTTGAACATTGCCAGGGATGGGGCAGCCACAGCTTCTCTGGGCACCCTGTGCCAGAGGCTCAGCACCCTCACAGTAAAGAACTTCTTCTTTCCAGACTTTCCAGAGCAGAGTTTGCCCACTTGGTTTGCCCTATAACCCTGCAGCACCTGCAGCAGGGAGCAACAAGCAGCAGAGAGGTCAGATGAGTAGGTTCAGCATCCCCATTTCCAAAGGTTTACCAATTCCCCCACCCAGGGACAAGAAGGGTGGAAGGAGGAAGATGGGTGGAAAGGATTTTCCCAAGCAGGTGTCTCCCTGCCAGCAGGATGGGCCTGAACTGGAAAATCTGCTTCCCTTAAGCCTTAAGGCATAAAATAATACTGGTTTACACCTGCATTTTCAGGGATGGAGGGACCGGGAAAGCCAGCACCTTGATTTGGTCTCTGACAAACTCGGGGACTCCTAAGCTGGGACCCAGGTTGAATGTGCTGTTTCATTAGAGCCAGACAGTGTATTTAGAAAAGTCAGCCAAACCAATGTCTATAACTTCCTTACAAATGTGTATTTCTGTTAATCAAAACCAATCTTCAAGCTGCTGTCAATGTCAGTAGCTTGTTTTGACTGCAGAAATATTTGTATTTAAAAAACCCCAACACATACAAGTGAAAACCAAACATATTTTGGGTTTTTTCCTTTTCAGATGGAAGTGACCTTCATTTCACAGCTTGTGCCTAAAACAAAAAAGAACCCAAATGTTTCATTTTGGATGCACAAAACCTTACATTAGTTTAAAAACATTACAAAGAATTTTCATTTAAGAGAGGAGAAAAAAAAGAAACCCACCCAAACAAATCCATTTCACAGTAACCCACAGTTAAATATATTGCCTTTTCATCAATGTGGCCAGTGACCTTGAAAATCATAACTCTACTTTAGGGTCTGTCTGTCTGTCTCTCCTCTAAGTGACAGCAAATGAATCAGACATGTGTCCTGGCACAGAATTAGAACTATGTCCTTTTGATACTACAACTTTTACAGACATTTCTTGTACAAACTCACATTCTTATGCTTCTCTAGGTAGTAATTTTTCTGACGGTGTTGTTCCAAACCCATTCTGTAACACAACTCCAGTATATAACCAGCACAGTGTGTTTAAGGGAACCCAGCTGCATTTCACTTTACAGGCTGTATCTGTATTGCTAATGAATACTGACATCAAACACACATAAATTAGTCTGCAGGCTGAGGATAATTAAATTGAGCAAGCTGAAAAAAAGCATAAACTATATCAACTAAATCCCGATTTGCGAACTATTATATGTAGTCTTCAAGGTTTTAGCAGAGCAATGGATACGACAGGGGGAATATCGCAAGGTTTAAATTTCACAGGGATGATTTGATATTCTATCTGTACTGTGATCAAGTCATGTTGCATCAGATCAAACCCCGATTTCATTCTATTGTAAAAAAAATCTATTGTTGCCACTCTTTCCCCCTTACTTCTCCATTACGAGGATGTAATTTATCGAGGTGCCCCTGAGAGTTTGCAGCATGAAATGGCTCTAGCTTTAGATATTTCAAATAGCTTCTTTGTTGAAGAGGACTTGTGGTTAATAAGGAGATAATGAAACTATGGAAATTAAATTAGTTTGGTGCCAGGGCTGAAAAGAATAGTTTCTTTAACTTGCAATACAGCAAGGTTATGAACAAAATTATTTGGAATAAAAAAATAGAGTAAGAAAAAGAAAAGTGATTGCCACATTCTTCGAGGGAAGCTGGTAGGGTGGGGATTTCTCCATTTTCCTGGGATTGGAAAGAAATTGAGTGTTCCTCATATCATTTACTAATGGTAGGTATCCAGATTTTGGGTAGAGTGTGAAAATAAGGTTAGTTAAACATTATGATGTGGAAAGGCAAGATATTTATCAGTGACACTCCAACAAGGGAAACCAAGTTTGAGTGATTAGAAAGAAAAAGTGTGTGGACAATCCTAAAATTCCAGCAGGATTTGTTACTGCTGTGAAATACAACTTCTAAATACAGTCAAAGTCCTTTTTGGCTTTTTCAGACTACGCCTAATTATCCCAGGGAATTCAAAATCCATTTTTGGTGCCAGACATTAACAGAACAGAATTGAGAACTTTACAGCAGTGTAGGGAGTCTTATTTCTGGGTGTGAGCAGCAGCGAAGGAGAGTGCACATCCCACAGGATGCACCCTCCAATCCCTGCTGCTCAAACCCACTGCTGTTAGATGCAGTCCTACACTCTTCCCTGGGTCAGTGCAGAGCACCATGCCAATACACCAACCTCAATTCCAGCAAATCAGCTGACATATGAATGAGTCCACTCGATGTCAGAGCTGTTCAACAGGATCCACTGCAATTAGAAGCCAGCATGAGTCCAACCAACTCAGATTCTCCACTGAAGCCCCATGATGTGGATTTAAAACAAAACAGCTCCCCACTCACACACACACCAAGGCATGGTTCTTGCTTTCTCAATATGATTGCAGTAGTCATTGAGTTTCTTTGCACAAAGTTTCCCTCAACTTCTGATTAAATAAAGATTGCCCTAACAGCCTTGGAGAAAGATGTTACGCACCAGCATTTATCCCTTCTGAGTCTGGCAGGCAGTTAACAGAACACTAAATGAAACACTAATCACACAGGCAGACAAAATGCTACTGCTATCCAAAATCATGTTTTTCTCATTGTAAACATAACCCAGCTATATTAAAGTTGTAAATATGATTATAATCAACAATAATGTGACTTCCTGTCAGCTCCCAACTGCTGTTAGGAGCTAACTCCTGCCTCTTGCAAGCACCTGGAGCTGGAACCACCTTTACCTGACATATCCAACAGATGGTGTGGGTATTTGCAATGCTGTCACTGGTGACCTGCTGACACCTTACAGACCATGGACGGCATAGCACTGCCCAGTGCTCTGTTTATCCGGATTTATCATGCACTCATACCTTTTGTATAGTCAAACATACATGCCAAGGTTTCTAAAGCTTTCCAAACAACTGCCTCACAAATATTTCTTTCCACAGTTTCAGAGAATGAGAAATGTACCCTATTAAGCTTGACAGCTTGCTCTTTCAGTACAATTTCTCTATCTTGTCTTCTCCACACTCTTCCAAGAACTGACGCATAAATATGAATAATAAAGAAATCACTAAGTTATGCCAATAGAACAAAGGAAATAGGAAGATTATAAACCAGTGTGCTTCAGGATGAAAGCCAGTGACTTCTAGCCAAGTTTTCAACAGGGCAACAAATGGAGCAATTTGCTTCCGAGCTTCAAAGAGAACCTAAGCTCATCTCAAAAAGCTGGCCTTGAGGTGAGTGGAAAATCCCCTCTTCCCTTTATGGCTGCCCAGCATCTTTATGAACGCATCTGGTACTTCCAATGGTCACGGCATGGCGAAACAGCAGATGGATCCGCATGAGCTGAGTGTGGTATGAACTGATGAGTGAGATATGGTTCCTCCTTGTAATAAGGGTAGAACTGCAGAATAAAGAGAAACATTTAGCAGAGCTGATTATCTCTAAAGGGAAAGGACACACACCAGCCCTATCCAGCAGGAATCTGTCACCACCGTTGGGCACGGTCCCACACAGAGGACAGCACTCAATAGGACAAACAGCTGAAAAGTGAAATCAAAGCAACTTTCAATTAGTGACTTTGCTAAACTTGGCCAGGATTGCAGAGCTCATTTCTTCCTGAGATAAGCCACAAAAGCAGCAGGACCTCAAGTGGTAAGCATTACTCCTGGTGTTAAGGCTACAAACAGCTATCAAAGTGTTGCAGCAGTCATTATTATTCTCTCCCCCCACCCCCTCGAGTTTTCACCCTCATTTCTGAGAATCCTCCTCAGAATAGTTTCAATATGAAGCAAGCATTGGCAGGAGCTCCTCTGTATTTTTTCATCCTTTTCATGTGGAAGAGCTGCTTGCACAAACTTCATTTCACGTTGGTGGAGCAATTCTCAGTTTTGTGGACTAGAGAGAACCAGTGAAATCTTGGCTCCATCAAAACCAATTGCAAAACACTTGTTGCTGAAACAGGCCCAGGATTTATCTCAAAAGTAAAGAAATAAAAAGGATGGCAGGAAACCGCATGGCAGAAATCTGGCATCTGGGAATGTCCCACATCAGGAGAACACTGATGCCAGGATTATATTAACAGTAACACTGCTGTCGTGATCATTATAATGGAAGAGTGAGACTCTGATTTACTTAAATTAAGCAAAGATATGTATCTGTTTAGCATATTCGTGACTGAAGTACAATAAATTTCATCACTGTGGTTGCAAAATAATCTTTATTTTTTTAATATGGGAGATTACTCAAACCGCAATAATGTGTTTTCCCAAATTAAACAGATAACTTTGCAGACTGCTGGCTAATAAAATAAGAATAAGCACAGAAGACATACCTTACCAAAAAAAAATAGATTGTCATTTTTCAGACTCTTCCTTTGATTTGCGAGTTAATAAAAACCACAGCCAGTTGCCATAGGGAGGATAATTAATTAGCCATCTATAAAACTAATGGTGGGGGGAGGAGGAGGAGGAGGCTTTACTTGAAATATTCATAACACATAGCAGACACATATTACAGCAGCAGAGATGGTGTTAGAATTCTGCCACATAATCTAATCTTCTTAAGCAACTGTAATTGTGTGGGTTTTTTTCCTAAAGGACCGTTCTGATGGTGATAAAAGATGGTCAAAAGAGCTACTTGATTTCCCAGCTCTCCTGTTAAATGCAGTCACCTGCCTTCCTCTAGAGGGACGAAGAACTGTGACACTGGATTCAGAGAAGCTGTGCAAGCTGCAATCCCTTTTCTGCAGCTCATTTTTAAATGGGATTAGTAGCAGCCCCAAGCCTCCCTGCAGCAGCAGTACATGTTGAAAACCATCTGAGCAACCTCCTGCCATTCACATGCATGCCCCAGAAGCATGCACAATCAGCTGCACCCATTGAGCCCCCCACAGCTGACTCCCAGCATGGTTGGGTGAGCACAAGACTCCCAGAGATGCATCTGGGCATGGAGTCAAGCAAATATCTCCAGCACATCCCAAAGGTCCACTGAAGAGAGGTCAGTGAGAGAACTGAGTCCCCAGCCTAGTATTAAGTTTCCCACCCAGGCAAATCAGGAAGCCAGGAAAAAACAATAAGGGGAGTAGCAATGTCCCCAAAAGCTGTGTGCATATTTTAAAATTAAATATTTATTGCAAAGTGAATGAAGGCAATTTTAACTCTGCATGAAGGAGGTCCACCCAGAAGGTTTAAATAATCCACTAATTCAGATGTTTAATTAATTCATACCATTTTCTCCATGTCCTTTTGCAGACATTGCCACATCTTTAAATTTGCATTGATGCTGCTAGTGAGAAAGTAGGTAACTGTGGAGTAGTTCATGCTACTGAATGTACTCCCACATCTACTAAAAAATTGAATAAAAGACACAGATAGCTACCCCATCATCCCAAATGACAGTGAAAATCTGCTAAATAAGTACCTAATTTTTGAAGTCTTGCTTTGACCAGATTTATGCTGACTTCAGAGGATGAATTATCTGCATCCTTCCAAGTTCTTCAGATATTATTGTTGCTAATCTTGCATCACTATTACACAATGTACAGGTACCACCATGAAGTCACTACCCAAAGGCAAGGGATGACAGAAATGTGCAGAAAGAGGAAAAATTACACAGAAACTGTGAGATCAAGATGATCATCATAGCACACAGCCTAATCATTATCATCAGGCAGCATGGCAGAAGCATGGACTTCAAGGATGCTAATGGCATTGCTGTGTGCAGGCTGATGGTGGGTGTCCTCCAAGAGTGAGGGATTGCCTAGAAGAAAGGAGAAAAATGTGTGATTGAAAATGAAATGAGCAGGTGATGAAGGCTAGCATTATAGGCTGATTGGAGGCAGGAACTTTGATCTCATTTGATACAGGCTGTAAGTGGGGAAAGAGTCTGTGAAAGCTCTGGAAAATGGAGACAAGTGATTTGGCGGAGTATAGAGGGAAGGATGGGGACACAGGTAACACAGTCACAGTGATACATTCAATTCCTTTAGCTGAGCTATATAGCATCTGTCAAAGTCAGAGGAAGAATTATGTTACTGAAATGAAATAAAAGCTAACACCTGGACACAAGTTTTATGTAAACCATTGGCTAGAAAGCTCCACTGCCTCAAATATTATACAGGACCTAAACAAAATGTGGATGTAAGACTTACAGAGTCTAAACACTGCCTGGATGGGAGACATCTGTGATAAGGAAAAACATGATGTTGTTTTGACAGTAAAGGCATTTGGGACTGTAGGTTTGGAAAACTTCAACAACAATCTTGATTTGATGTCTAGACATTCACAAAGAGCTGTTAGAGGCCCATATTTTAATTTGGCAGGAAGGAGGTCTGCAGAAGAGAGTTGAATGAGCTGTCATGCAAAGATTATAGCATCATTCTGTCCACATTTCCACTTATGTGAATGCATTTTACTGCCACAGAACTGTCCATACCCAGACAGCATCAACCAGAGATGCTCTGTCAGGGCTTCATTTTGACAAATATTCCAGTGGGAATAGCCTCACCATGCATCACAACGAGAGCACCTGTAATCATCTATGATGTGCCTCAGAAACTAATACAAAGCTCTAATGTAATATTTAAGCTCTTTCTGGTCATCTATTCAAGTAAGAGTGTTATTAATTACATGTCATTAAAGGGAGAGGACGACACCTGATGATAAAACCTTATTTTTCCTGGAGTCTACAATTTCACACAAATAAGGACTCTCTGACTCCAAAAAAGAACCCACAGTTTATTGCCATATGCGAGTCTTCATTTACCACAAAATTCCCTATTCATTTCCTGCTCCCACTAGAAATGTTGTAAGAATCTGAAGATCCAAATCTCAGCTAACTCAGTCATAGATTCATTTCTCTAAACTACTGTTACCTAACGGTAGATGTATTTTAAAACACATGAAACTATTACATGGTCCTTATTGGTGTTTTCTGAAGTTGGAAGCAAAATGTAAGGGTTGACATTTGCTATCCAACAGAGCAGGTAGCAGCCCACCACAGTTTCTACAGAAGCCATCTCTTAAGTGAGGACTTCTCATCTCAGTAACCTGCCCAAGCAGCTTGTCGTTAATGGCACACAGAAGAGGAATCATGTGTGTTCTGTCATTGATCCAGTGAGTGAGAGTGTCCAACATACAAAACATGTTGCCCTGGGCATGTTTACTGTGACTTTCATTTTTGCCTCTAAGAGGACCTCTGTTCGTTTATGAAGAATACTTCTGGGTGATAACTCATCCCTGATTGTTAATGTGGCATTTACAAAATGCCACAGTCCTGTATGAATTGTGTCAGGATGACAGCTTCACAGACTGAAATCTCCTTTTCTTACCCTTAGGATTCATATCATCTGGACAACAAAGATACTAAAATGATGAGGATTTGGAAGTTTAAGCACCTGATTTGCAAGCACAATTAGGTATTTACATTCCAGAATATCACTGAATTTGAGCCTGCAGACAAAGACTGATGGAGAAAAAAAAAGGCCTTGCAAAGACAGATAACAGGACCCTACAATTCGTACCACTACTTGGCAGGACTATCATGACCCTCTGCCCATTACTTTGTACTCATACTATCATTTACTTCTGCCACCTCAGCTGCTTGTCAATGATTTTTCAGGTGATGGTTGTTAGATCCAGCTCAGGAAGAAATTAATCCTTAACCTAATGTTCCTTCTGTTTGCAGCTTTAAGTATGTCCTGTGCAAAAGCTGTTCTGAGTTTCCCACAATGATGGGATTGGAGATGTCCTGCCTGCAAGGCCCAGGACCCTACTCCCCTGAGAATTAAAAAATGTGAAAACAATTGAATTCATGGTCAGATTAGTCTGCCAGGAGGAAAGAGCATCCACAACTTGACATTCACCTTAGCGTCCTCATTTTCCATAGTGCAAATCTGTTACTTACTCCTGCAAAAGTAATTAAAGGCTTCTGAGGAAGTAATATCAGAGCATTCCCATTTCAGGTCAGCCAAATTTAAAGAGGGGAAAAAAAAGAAAATATACTGTGAACAGCATCATAAACCAGATTGCTCAGACACATCTGCTGCTCCTCTCACCACTATAAAGGATTCTTCAAAGACTCAGTGAAGGTTCATTAGCAGACACTATGTGGGTGAAAAAGCCCAGAAACCCACAGTTCATCAGCTTATATCTATGCTAGGGGCAAATAGAGGTCTTCAGATATCTGCCTCAGCTACCCAATCAGATAAGAATTTACTTTAAAAAGAATAATTGCAAGACACGGTCATATTATCCAGCAAGGACGCTGTTCTACTATATTGGATTATAAGGTGGCTGTCCTTGCTCGCTTACCCCTCTCATAGCATTAGCTTTCAGCACAGCAGTAGCACACTTACACCTTTTCTTAGCATTAACGCAGTAAGACAGGCCCATATTGAACACTAGTTAAGGAAGACAAGAAGAAATGGAAACATCACATCGTTTTTTCTAGATACATTTAAATTTCACTACTGGTTCTTTAAAAAGCCTGAACACCATTTACTCCGTTCATTCTGCCCTGCAGCATGGCTAATGGATATAGATAGCTATGAGTAGCAAACCACAGTCTCCCTCAAACAGGATGGATGCTCAGCACTGCAGAACTGGAGCATTTCATTTGTCATCAATAGGCAGACAGTGTTAGCAGAGAGAGCAGTGCTTCTTCCCCACCTTCACTTTCCTTTGCAGAATGGGGCATAGGAACCATGACTTACTCTGTGACTGAAGAATCCCGGAGTGAACTATGGCATTGACTTGCAACAAATCTCTATAGGTGCCTGCCAAGCAAGAGAAGATTTCGCTAGTTTTGTCAGTCATGCTAACATACTCCTTGCTAAGCACATAAAGCCAGGCATCACCAGCCAGCTCTAGCTATACCAGTTCCTCTGAAAGACTTGAATTCTCAATCCTATAAAAGAATGTTTCCACTATGCTCTTGTTTCTCTGTCTCAGCCGAATGCCAAAACGGGGCCATACAAAATGTTTATTTTTATCTATCTTGTCTCCAGGAGAATATGATCAAAGATAGGAGAGACGTTGGAGCCAGCAGTTCCTCAAGCTACCCAGCTGAGAGAAGACCTGATGTTTACCTATCAGAAATCTAGCCCATGTAGGCAACAACCCAAAGCTGTCAGATCTATAAACAACAGATGCTGTGAAAGATAGGGAACAAAACCAACTGAGGACAATAATGATTTGTTTGCGGTGTACCTACACATTTAAGTCCGTAATTCAATGTTTAAACTGTTGAGAAACAGCTAAAATATATTCCTTTTTTAGAGGCTCAAAACACAAATGTCGTTAAGTCTGAAAACTGCATTTCCCTGGATTCTTTTTCATGACTGACAAATACAATTCATCCTTTCAATTCAAGAATCAAGAAAGGGATTATAAAAAGAAGGACTAAAAGAAAGCAGCAGAAAATTTTACAGAATAAGAATAGTTTGTCCTGCATGGCTGAAGATATTATTATAACCCTCCTCTCTTCATTTTTGATATTTCTGAAACATTATTATTTAACTTTCCAAAGACTTTTGGTTTAAAACCTTTTTGTATATTTCTTTTTTTTACTGAAAGAAATCAACCTGTAGATAAGAAAGTCCCCATAAGGGTTATACCTTAGTTTTCAGTCAGACTGAGTTCTGTAATTAGCCAAATGACTAAACCGTGTATGCGTTTCAGCACTGCAGCCTCTGAGCCAATAATTCACCCATGAGTTTTCCATGAGTTTAAACATAGGCTAATGGAGTTCTATATAGCCAGAATATATATGTATATTTAAAGATATTACGGAGAAAAATAAGATCTCATAGTAAGCATGGTTCCCTACCCCACACACAGCCCACATGAAAAGAATCAAAAAAAACAGGTTTTTCATAGGAAAAAAGTACCTTGGATGAACTGATGAAAAACTAAAATCCTCAGCCCTCAAGATTTTCAAAAACCTTCCAAATTTTTGCTGAGAAATAAAAGCCAGTTTCATTGCATGACAGGCACTGACAAGCTTGATTTCCTTCTTCATAAGTATCATCAAACCCAGAGATATTAATTTCCAGTTCGGCAAATGGGTGTCAGATACAGCCTGAACTGCGCTTTCATGTAAAATTCATAACATAAATCCTTGAAGCCTTCTGATTAAGATCTGTATATATCTGCCTATTAATAAGTCAAATTACTTATCTCTCTCATACAGAAATATAAATAATTGTTGACTAAACACATCAGCTCTTAGTAATCAAATGCAAATACTTCCTTCTCAGTCTGAAATTGTTTCTGACATGAAGTCACGTACAAATCAGGCTCCTCCAAGCTAGCATATTTCCACTCCAATTCAACACACAGGGTTACGTTCATGTCAGCTGTGGCATGGCATACTCACACTGATTACATGTCCAGTAACTCTGCCATTAGGTCTGAACTCATCTTTACTTTGAGGATTTAGATTTATTTCCTCATGGACAAGACAGTCAGCCTCATAGCTTAAGTTCAGATCCACATTATCACACACTTAAGGAACACCCTCCTATAAGACTCGCAGAGTTAGGCTTAAGGAATACCAGGCTAAGTGCTGCTCAGCTTTATCATTCATTAGTTACAAGTTAACTGAAATACACACTCACATTGCCTTAACACACAAGAATAAACTCAAGATTTTGCTTTAGGGATGTTCTTGGACAGGTCTTTTACTCTGCATCCATTTACACTATGAAACAGTATTGCTAACGAGCATCTTCCAAAACCAGCTGGAATGCCCAGCCTCACCTTTCACATGTGTCAGCTATTCAAATTTCTACTGCTTTCACAATGGGATGATTTGCAATCTTTTTCTCTCAAGCATCCATAGCACATGTTTTGTTGCTCTGTATGTTTCCTTCCTGCCACTGAGATATGAATTAGAAAACAAAATGAGAAAGCGTCTATGTACTAGAGACTTGAGCAAAAGTCCCAGGAATCAGAAATGTGGAGTTAGTTACTGAAGGAATTACAAAGTCAAAAAATGTAAGTGGTTTTCATGCCACCTTGTTCTGAAGATGCAAAAGCAGCTTAAGCATTTGAAAAGAACAACAAAATACTCCTTCCCAGGAGCCACAAATAAGGTACCTAAAAGCACTCACAGCCAGAGAAGCATCTGTGTAAGCCCTTAACCCTATGTTAAACTAAGTTGTTTTCTACTCCATATTCTGGCTTTTGAGTACTACACTGACATCCCAAGCTCTGCCAGCATGTTGTACTGGAAGTCTGGCCATCTCATTCAGAGCTGTGGATCCAAAGCATTTTGAGATAGAGGAAAGAGACAGTGTGTTGCTTTAGTCCCTTGTGCACTTGGACCTTTCACTTCCCTGGGCTTTTACCCTCCCATGTAGAAGTTATGAATGTTTGACAGACATTTATGAAGAATTTCAAGAGCTGCAGATGAAAATTACAATACAGGTGCTATGTTGTTGTTTCTCATAACTAGTGCAAAGGACTCCAAGTAAGAGTGCCTAGTATCTAAGCATAGATGCTAATGACCTTAGGCAAAACACTAATATTTCTTGGCTTCCACAGATCCACTTAGCATGATCCAGAATTTATAGAAAGAGGTAAAAAGGGGAAGCAGCAACTAACAGATCAGTAAAATCTTCCATAAAGTAGACAAGACATAAGTAGAACTAAATGGTTTGAGACCACACAATATCTGGGAAAAATGTGAGATGATTAAGCAAAAAAAAAAATCTTAAAACAACAAAATATATTTACAGCCTAGATATAATTCCTGCCTGATAATACATTTTGTTTCACCATTGGAAAATTCCACAAGGAAAGAAATACAGCACATGTGAAAGAATGGGAACACCCTAGTTTGCTGCCAAAAGCTGATGTGAAATAGTTCACAGAGGCATATTCATAGATACAAGTTCACATCAAGACAACATCTCTGAATATATGATCTCACTGGCTATAAAAGTATATTGCTATAGCGAGAGGAAGAAAGAACAGTGAGGAAGGATGACTGCAGATTGTCTCATGAAGATGCTCAGAAAGCATAAGACTCACCTAACCCACCACTACCTTTGTTTGCTCAAGAGATTTTCTCGGTATACTAGAAAAACATACGACCAGAGGGGAATCAAATCCAGAGAAACTCAGTTTGATCTAGAGCAGAGATAAATAGCCTGTAAGACAGTGTCCTGTCACAAGATAGTCTATAACATACAGCAAGCAAGATATTTTGCAGCGTAAAAGAGGCAAGTGGACTGTGTGAGATAGCTGGAGATAGGATCATGAAACCATCAGCAATTGTGTGCAGCTGCAGGATTAGGTAACCATCAGCAGTTGCACATAGCTGCGGGGAGAGGCTCTTTGTTCATTAAATTGCCTGTGGTACCCATTATCTTTGGGATAAATTTGGCTAGCGGCCCAGAGAACTTAGAAGATGCCATCTCTGCTTTCATCAGCTAAACAGAGAGGTCCTGTCTGTTTTCCAGTAGCTTGTATATAAACCAACTCTGCCATTGCATGGTCTAATTTCTCTCAGGACTCAGATTGAACCCTAAAGCATTTCTGGAAAGGAAAGAAGAAATTTAAAAAGCATACATGAGTGCCAATAAAATTCCATGCCATTGCAAAGCTTACTTGCTAGATGCCCATTCCTTTCTAGTAAACTGGAGATCTATGAAGCAGCTGAATCAATGTTGGCTGATGGAAATTCCTGTGAGTACCTAAATGAACTGAGAGAGAGAAGTTAGATCTTAAAAAGGAGCTTTGTCCAAGTAGAAACTGGAATTTATCTTGCAATTTCTCTCTGAAAATATTGTTTCCAGTCATTATTAAATTACTCATAGGCCAATGGTGAAATCTGCATTGAAGCCCAGAGCATGAATAAATTTTGTTCCCATATTTTGTTTGCCACAAGCTGAACTTAAGACAGTTTGTGACAGAAGCAGCATTGCTGTATCAGCAGTTGAATATGGCTCTATTAGCACATATGTAACCTCATTACAGCCTGAATCTATCTCGGCCCAATCAGATACTGCATATTTTACAAGTCAGAGCATCATGGCATCTTCTCCTGCAGAGCCTTAGAAGAGCTAGCAATAGCAGTAGCTGGACTACCATGGGATTACTTTCAAAGCAATAACCATAAAGGCTTGAGGGTCTATTTCACACTCAAAACCCAGTGTGGGACACCATAAACTCACTTCCCTCAGTTCCACTTTTAACCTAACCTCAAAAACCAATTCTCCCTCCTTTTCTTGTCAAGCCCAGATAACTACTGAGCCTAGTGCCACACATTCTCTCCCCAGCATTTCAGGATTTTTGTCTTTGAGGAGTTTTCCAATCACTATTAATACATTTACTGGTTTTGTGTTTGGTTTTTTATCTGGAGCTTAAGTGCCAGCCTAGTTACTGTCTGAGAGGGCCACATAAGCATGCAGTTCCCAAAGACGGGTTCTGATCTGTGTGTCACTCAGCCAAGTCTTTGCTATAAGAAACCCAAGCCCCTCATGGATGGGTTATTCTCCCCTTCTCTGCTCCTCTCTCGAAGTACTTCTCAGATGAGAAGAGAAGCTTATCCAGGAGATCTTTCCATGAGGTCTCTCCACCCAGCTTTTCCCTCCAGCTAGGGCAGATTGCAGCCTGGTGCCAAATTCAGCAAGATGCAGCATGTCAAAAAGCACTGTTTATTTTTTAGAGAAATAACTGCAACCTGTCTTTTCACTTCCACCCTAAAAGGATGCAGACATCCCAAGCCCACACTCATCATTTTGAGTGTCTTTCCAATCACACTGAGCAATGTTGAAGGAGCTTATAAGTGGGTTCTGGGAACAGATGAACAGAACAAGAGCTGGGGTCAACTTGCAATATCTTCAGGCCCCTGAAAACCTGATTTTTGTACTGATCTTTATAGGAAATAACTATCTAGCATTCACCCATGGCTACTTCAAAAGACAGATGGCCCACCCAAAGAGCTGCAGAACATTTACTCCATGAACATTTATACCGTAAAAACTTGACTGTTTATTGTAGAGGTTAACGAAGCTGTGAAGAGAACATGGTCTTGCTGAGATTATTGCTTCTGGGCAACACAAAGCACTAGCCATTCATAATTCAAATGAATGGCATAATAGATAGAGCAATTAAAAGTGTTTCCAAACAGGCTGAGACACAGGGCAGCTGTAACGTGACTATTTTTAATATTCCCTCTATTCTACAAACATTATCTGACTGCATTACCAAGTAGTCTCTGAACCCAGCACTCTAAAAAAAGATTTGCAGTGCATTGCTCTTGAGACACTTTCTTATTGTGAAGCTCCTAAAGCAGCCCAGCCCAGTAATATTGCCCAGGCTCATGCAGAAACCAAACAACTCCTATCAGAGAAATTCTGCTGCACTTTTATTTCTTTCTTGCCTCAGCAGTTAAAGGCTATTTCTGATTGCTACCTGGGAAAAACACAGCTCTTCAGAAAACTGCTACTATCCAGTCTCCTTGGTAGCTCAATGTTTTCTTAATCCATCACAAAAACTTTATCCTGCAGAGAGAGCCCACAGGCATGCGTGGCTGTGCACATATATACACACATTGCTTGGATAACTCTCTCATAAATATTTTCTCTGCTCTGGTATAATACCATACAAAGGTGCATCATAAAATTTCTCTGAAAGAGAAGTTTTGTTCTCAAATGTGTGGTTTACTGTAATGTGTCCAGATGCTCAGAGAATGCAAAAAGGAGAGGAGACCAGATACAATCTCTATTTATAACAATCTAGGGGTTATTATTAAATAAACAAAGAAAAACAAAAGAAAGAAAAGTTTCTGCAGTTGGCTCATATTCCTTCCCTCCTAATCTTCCATAATCATTCATACTGTAATTATATATCCTGACCTAGAGAAGTAGAATGGGCATCTATAAGACTCAACAGATCAGAGGCCTTTACTAGATGTAGAAATAAGAGTTATGCCTGAAGTTACATCATTCCCATCACCCAAAAATTACAGAATAAACTCAATAAACAGGTGTAAGTCAGTGGAAGGCAAGAAACTATGTTCTTATCCTTGCAGTGGATTCTACCTACTACCAGTTGACCATTAAGGAAACATTTTAAATTTAATAGCACATGAAAACGCTATCACTGTAAGGAATTAAGCTCTTCCCCTTCTAAGTCTTGGCTGACCTAAGGGCCATTCCTTCTTTTGCATCTATTGTACAAGTATGGGCTTCTGCAGACCTTACCGAAGAAGAAAAAGAACAGAGCTCAATATTCCTACTTTCCAACAGAAGTCAAGTCCCGATGTGCGTCAACAAATATAAGCAGTGCGGAAGTACAAAAAGAGGAACAGACCAACTTCATAACGAGTTTCTGATCCTGTATTGCCAGATCTGAAAATCTTCAGGGAGCATTCAAGCCCAGTGGGAACAGACTTCAAGGAAGGAGAATCCTGTGCCTTGGAACATGCCTCAGGCACCACCAGTGTCTTTGAATCCAACAGGGCAAGTCCTGGGACTTCTCCACTCATGTGGTTCAGGATGTCATGGAGTCTCTCAGTGGAATACACCTTGATTCATCTCAGCTCTCCTGCTGTGCTACTACTATATTTGTCTTTGCTGCTGTCAGTCTTTTAGATGTCAGTTTGCTCAGAATAGGATTGACACAAACTTCAGAGTTACCATTTCCTTAAAAGATACTTTCTTCAGCTATGCTTTACTAAAATATTCCATCAGAGGTGGCTTCAAATGGTCATGTTTCCCCATAGACTGTTAGAACAATAAGGGAGCCAAGTTCAGACTTCCAGGTGTACTTTCAGACACTCTACTTTCTGAGAATATTTTAACCTGATTTTCATGCGGGATTCTCAGTATTTCATCTAAAAATTAACCTGCTGGCCTGATGCCAGCTCTTGCCACTGGATGGATCACTGATGTCTGGTATATGTGATGGATACCCAAAGGAAGTTGAAGACCTGGATTAGCAACAAGAAAAATCTCAACTGAAATAATTTCTATGATTTTCAGGTCTGGCCCTGAGTGAAAATGAAAGCCATAAAACTTGACCTAGAGATTAGTTCAGGATCCAAAACCTTTCAGCTAAACCTCAACAACATTCTGTTGAATGACCACCCCTTCTTGTGTGTATTGGCACCAAGCTAGAAATGAATAAAATGTACAGTCTCTGAGCATCCCACCCATCAGAACATTTTTCCAAATGCTTACTGTTCCATGCTACAAAGGACATAGCAAGGAAGGTCACCCTCAGTATGATGGAGCCTTCAGCTTCATTTTCTTTCATAACTAAAATATTTACCTTGGAAAAAACAGTCCTACTCAGTACTTACTGCATTTTCAGACCATGTAGCAGTGGTGAAGCAGAGACTGCTTTGCCTATGGATCACTTTACCAACCTGTGTGGGGACCATCATTCAGGTAACAAGTGGATACTTGTTTCCTTATCAAGAATGTGGAATTTAAACCTGATCTCCTTGATTCATGGATTAACCAATCACACAAAACCAAGTCTGGGATCTGGGCTGAGCATTGCTGTATACTATATTTAACCCAAACTCCTTAATATCGTATTCCATTAATAGAATAACCAAGCTCATTATTTAAGGGAGCTCCAGAGACAGCAGCTTGTTGGCACTAAGTGTTATCTCAACAGCTGGAGTATTCTTTCAGTGAAAAAAATGAATAAATATATAGAGCATTGCATTGCTTTTACATGGAGATTTCTCAAGGGAAAAAAAGAAAAGCCATTTCTGGACAGCATTTGCTTTAGAGGTAGATTTTTCCATTAACATCTCTTCCCTCCCTTCCTTCTGGCTCTTCTCCTTACATTTTCTCATTTTCTTTGCCCAAAGGTGTTGGCTCCTTTTGTCTGTCTTGGCCCTGAATGGGTTTCAAAATTATTCCAAGTTGTTTTTGCACAGGCTCCTGGATCATGTTAGGAAAAGGTGCTTTAAAAATATGTTGAAATAATGTTGGTTTTAAATGGAGCTTAGACTGGTGAAAGGCACTTAGTTGACTGAAATATCCAATTTGTTTCCATTAGGAATACACACCATGTTGGCCAGTCAAAAGCACGTGGACAATATTTATTGACATTCCCATGGAAATTATTTAGCTCTTCTTTAATATAATCATGCTCCAAACCATTTGCAGCTTTCAGTTCCCTCACATTCAACCTGTCATTTACTCTGCATCTTGCATATACATGGAGAAGCACAGAGGCAATAGTCAAGCAGGAGAGGCTGTACATGAGCTGCAAAGGTGTTTATACTTTCCTGCGCCAGGGTTGGAAGCAAACTGGAGGCAAAAACCCCAAGCACAGGAGCACTTCTACACACACATTTTGGTCAAATTCATTTGGTGAAATCTGACTGGAAGAGGAATTTAATCCACACACAAGGTAAAATATAGATGAACTTCTGCCCTGGCGTGTCATGCTCAGGGGACAGCTTCCCACTCATTAGTCTCACACAGTTAAACCATAGTCAAGTCAACCATGAAAACTTAGAGTAGGAAGAAATCCATACAGAAAGAGTGCAAATGCAAACAAACATCTTTCCCCAAAGCAATGCCACAGTGTAAGACACTACCTAAGCCATCCTTGGGCTCTCCTAAAAATAAACTTGTTCTCTGATGTTCTCTACCACTGGTCAGGGTTACCTCATTGCTCAAGCCTTGCATCTCATATAGCTGTGACTTCAGAGCCTTGATGCATTTCATAGACAGAATAGACCCAACACTCCCTGAAGGCCAAGACCCACAGGAAGCTGGGCAAGTTTCCCACATACACATGATACCTACTGCAGGGCAACGCCTGTTCTTAGCCATCAGCTCACTCCTGCAGTGGAAAGGAAAGCACAAAATTCCCCTTCACACCCATTGCTTTTCTGAGGTTGTGTTTGTTCCTGACTCGCCTCCTCCCCGTCATATTATATAAACTTGAACTTCCTCCATGACTGTTTATTAAGCATGCTTGACAAACTGCATTGTGCCTTTATTGTTGTGAACTGTTGGATAATTTCTGGGAAGAGACTGCACTTTCCACACCACTGGGATTATAGGAAGGGGACAGAGGTACACAGCCTTCAGTCATCCACTTCTAAACAAAGAAGCATATTGATTTAATTACAGAATCTTCCACTGTACCAAGAGTTCTGCATTTCTCCATATTACAACTTCCAAATTTTAAAAAGCTTACTATCAACATTGCAACTAAAACACAGTTTCTGCTCGCAGAAGAGAAAAAATCTGTCTCAACACAAGAAACTACCAATTGCTTTGAAAGCTTGAGTTGAAAGACATAGCACTGCTAGCCCTTGGGTAAAACTTAGACTGGATTGTCTCGGAATTTCACATGTAACATACTGTGAAAAAATATATATACCTTTCCAAATAGAACTGGTACTTTTTTTGACAAAAAAAAAAAAGATAAAGATACTGCCACAGAAGGTAACATTCAAGAAGTGCGCTGAAATACTGGCTTCTTGATGCTTCCTGAGGTCTCTTCCCCCTCCCGATCAAAACTTCACCACGCTCCAGTACCATCAGAAGAGAGATCAATCTCCTTCATTCATGGGAAGCCATTGCTTAGCTCTAAAATTAGCCATGTCTAGCTCTAAAACTGAGCCTATATAATGCAGTGGTAAATAAGGATCTGAATCTACATTTAGAACCTTCAGAATTAGCTCTTTAAATTGTAATTAAATAAAAGAATAAAAAACATTTCCAGCTCCAATAAATTCAGCAAAAATAGTCTTGTTCCCACAAAATTCCTTTAGATTGTTTCAACAGTTAAAAAATCAATAGAAATATTTTTACAATGCAAATTTTGAAAATATCCTCCAAATTGCAACTTCTTGGGTCAAATTGTAACTGAATCATTTTATGTTTCTCACTGAACTGACAAACCTCTAGAGTGAATCTAACCCGACAGCAACCACCATGAGGACTCAGGTTATTTTACAGTGTTGACTCTTGTGTCCATCAGCCCCCATCACTGTTATATCCGAGGCGCAGATCTGAGCTCCACTGCTCCACCCAGCTCCTCTCCCTGTCTAAGAAGCGCACGGTCTCACACTGTCCACCCAAGTCTCAGCCAGCTTAGGCCTCCTTTTGGGCTCAAAGGGAGATGCATTGCCAGAATTTCACACAATACTTTGCAAGAAAATGTACTGCAGATAATCAGTGCATCTGACAAACAGGAAAAGGGTCACGGCTCTGAGAAATGGGCTCCCAGTGAATTCCCTTCACACACACAACTTTGTTCTCCCTAAACGAACAGCTGTGAGCCAGCTGAAATATAAGAACCTCTTCCCTCCAGACTATGCTCTCTATTCAGGGTTTAAGACAATTACACAGTTATTTTGTGTAAGAAAAGTCAGTCAAGAGGGAGAGACAAATGGTTTTATTTCTCACTCAGCTACATAACAGATTACTAGGAGCACTAACTCATCTGTCTTTCCACTATTTTATTTTCATTATAGGTTGGAAATGGGAAGTCATTTTTCACAAGACGGATCTTTAACTAGTTAGAAATTAAACTCCTCAAACTGGTGCATCCTGCGAAATAGAACATCCGTTATCTGGGGCCTACGGCTTTGGTTGCACCTTATTTATCATCATAGTGGGTCCTTCTCCAAACTCTATCTCACTCACCAAGTTCCCAAGCTAGATTCAAGACACAAAGACAAGAAAACAGCATGCAATACTGAGACAGAAACATCCAAACCCAAAACCTAATGATAAAAAAGGGCAGTAGAGTACCATAACCTAGCAGCTGTGCTGGAGAGAAACAGGACTATATCCCACAGCAACCTCATCCTCCCTAGCTGAGTGGGCAGGTTTTTCTTTCATCTTTCCCAGCTTCCCCTCCTTAGTACATCCTCTGCTCAACTGCTGCTGCCAAGCTCCTATCTAAAGCAATAAACAACACATAGGCAACCCATGTGGCTGTTCCTGAGTGATCAAAGCAATCACCAAGTCAATAACCAGTCTCCTGCTCTAACATGATTTTACATTTCAGTGTATGGAGTGTCCCCATCACACTGGTCCAAGCCCCTCAGAGACCTGAGCTGGAGCAGGTATTGCAGGTCATGCGGTGCAAAGGGCAGATTTAGCTCAAGAGCACAACTTGGCTGATCTTCATTGATTCTCCTCCTAAAACTGTTTGGAAGAGCAGGACACTATCACATTCCCAATCCCAGTGTGTGGGGAGCATATTGCTTTGTTTTAAGAAGTTATCTTTATTTATTTTTTTTTTCTCTACTTCTTGTTAAGGCATGCAACTGAGCTCTGCTTCATCTTCTCGGATCTTAAAAGCATGAGGTGGCTGCAATGGGTGTTTCACTATGACCTCATGCGTAACACATGCTACATAATACTATGCAGATCCCTGCACTCTGCTCCTGGTTGAAAGAAAATTAGATTCTTAGGAAAAACAAACACATTTGATATAATCAATGTTTCCATGCAAGGATATTGCTGCTGTACTCTTAGGTAAGTTGCTCTAATAGCACATTTCCACCGCTAGTGAGAAACTGAAAAAATAATAATAGTAATTTTAAACCCCCCTGTTTTCAGCTTCTACATGTTAATGTTTGGGGGTTTTCCCCCTTGTGAGATTACAGTCAGTCATTTACTATTCTTTCACACAAGTACCTATGGATTATTGATTTGCTTCAAAGTTAATGTTGATCATCTTAAAATTTGTTACTATAAGATGAACTTTTGAAGGCTCGTTCCTGTCACTTCTCTCTCCATTTTTGCCCCTACAACTTTCATTAAAGAAGGGGAAAACAGAGGCACAAAAATACCTCAGTTATCTCTTTGCTTGGAGATGATGCAAGAACATCTACCCTCCTACAAACCATGTCAGACTTCTCTTTTTTTCCAGTCTCAGCTGAATACCCTGAAAGCATCCAGCGGACCAGGGCTGCTTCACTCCCTGTTTAGCAAGTGTTACAGTAACTGCCTTTCACTATTTATGAGACCAAAGCTCCAAATTAACTGCTTAGAAACACTATCACTGTGATCACCAAGAGCCCCTAGAAGTAATTACACGGATTTTATGACCAAATGAAAGAAGAAAAAAGAAATTAAAAGGTCAGACCTTTTGCACCAAAAGTTTTGTCTAGTTTTTTTTTCATAGCCAAAAGGATTTCCAAGAGATACAGGCTGAATTATTGCGACCTTTCTTTCTCCCAGCTTTTTCATTAGTGGAATTGCTCAGCTACACCTTAAAATACTGTCATCCTGAGAACATGGTGACTGAATTTACAGAACGTGACAGCCATATTTACTACACAGATTGCAGGGCTGCGCACTTCTGAAGTACACTTGCATTCATCTGAGCATCACATACCAGACCACTTTATAAACATGTTATTGAAGACTCACAGTATGCCAAGCAAGCACAAGCAGATGTTAGAGGTGGAAAACCTATTCTGCTGCAATTGCTTCAATTGCTCTTTTCATCCTCTATTTGACATCAGCAAAAACTGGAAAAAACAGAGCAATGAAGACTCAGGAGCAGAGTGCAAAGGGTGCACTTTGAGAACAAAAAAAGAATCAAGATGATAAAACCCAGAATACTTGTTGCCAGAAAAAGCTATCTTAGAATTACAAGGACAATTGTTTTCTCAGCCCAAAGGCTGCCCTCTGAAATCAAATCTCAACTCAAATAAATTCACTGGTTTATACAAAGGTTCATCGCTTACACACCTGCACACACGATAGCTTCCTTTTCAAAAGGTACCTCAAATATGAGTCAAACATACCACTTAGTAAAACAAGAGGCAAGTCTTGGCCCTCATCTATCATTATCTTTCTTTTAAAAACCTTTTCACATGTTAGTGCTGTTCACACTTTCCTTGTGCCCCGTAGAGAGAAGGCAGTGCCTCAAGCACATTGTTGAATACAACCAGGTTTCCTCAACATTTCTCTGTTTTTTCACACACAAAATTCCAGGATGGAAGGGATCTGAAGGATCATCCGTCCAACCTGCCTTCAAAGCATGATCTAGGCTCTGTCAACTCTTGGCCACAAAAGCAATATAAGCACACAAACCAACGCAAATAGAACGCAGAGGTGGAAGAGGAAAATTTTATTCAACCTAAGGAAGTTGCTTACTCCCTTCTGCTGGATGTTCCTAGACAAACAATTTTGCTGGACAGACTGAATTTAAAAACTAATAAATAGATAACTAGATAAGGCAAAATTCTCAGTGTCTCTAGGGCTTTCTTTGAGTTAGTTCATGTATCTGCCAAAGCACAACTATTGCTTTCTCTGGGGTAACTCATAAAATTCATGCACAAGACCAGGACCTCAACGTTTTATTAGATTTGCTTATGTAAAGTCAAATCAATTGGGGAGATTTGTATGCGTTTCCAGCAGTTAAGAAGTGCTGGGGGTGGCTGGGGTGCTTGGCTCTCCTTAGTGAACATAACAGAAACCCAGTATCTGATCTTCCTAAAGGAACTGAGTCATGGTTTCAAAAAACCCATCCAAGCTTTATTGCACACACCTGCACCAAACACTCAGAGGTGTGTTCTGCATACATACCTTTGCCATCTTCTCAGCATCTTACTCAATATACACTTCCCGAGAATGCCTAGCTGGCACAAGCACATGCAGTTGGAAGCCAGACGCTGATGCAGTGTGGCATCACTCCAGGGAAGACAATTTACACCGGCTGAGACTCTGACCTATATTTACCTGCTTAACTTAGGGCACTCTATAACTCTCTGTGCTCATTTACAAAAGCCTGATCCTGTTGACTACATCACTGTGCTCAAACCTGCTAGGAAAACTCATTTTGAGCTCATTCCCACTGAGTGCATAATCAGGTCTTTGCCTCTACTGTTCACAAGGGGGAAGAGGGAAAGAGGGGATGTAATTCTTTTCTATTTTTTTTAAGAGGTGTGATGTGATTTTTATTGTATGACTATTCACCTGCTTTCTGTGACCTCCTAAGCATATTTAAGAGGGAATCTGACACTGGGACCAAATATGAGGCTGGGGGAGAAGTCAGCTAACAGAAAACACATGTGCTCAAGCATTTTGCTTTGGCTTGCTAATATTGAAGAGATTTGTTTTGCTCAGTAAAGCACTTGCATTTCAGCTCAGTCCTGCAGGGAAAAGCTAATCCTCAAGTTATGGCAATACAGCCAGTTGATATGGAGAAGAAAGGAGGGGGCCAGAGAACCACAGGAAGGAGAAAGGAAAGATTCAGCATTTTAGTCTGACCTGACTCCAGGTTCACACGAGAAGAGGTGAAGCTGCAGCTGTCACACTGGAGGGGAACGCAGTCATTTATAAACCCAGGGAAGTCTCCTGGGAAAGAGAAGCAACAAGGGAAAAAAGAAAGCATTCCTTAAGACTAGAGTTAAGGGCAGGTTTTTCCCACCGCATGAGATAGCCAGTGCAGCCAGACCAAACTCTTGTCTCTATTCTCATTGCAGCTCTGGCCAGATTTCCTTCCTGCCCCAACAGCAGCCGCCGCCACCAGCCTTTTCCATATATTCTTTCTAGGAGAAGACCTCCTCTGGTGTGAGAAGTTCCACCACTAAAGCACATAAATTCATTCCTTTGCAACCTCTCTAACTTGCGAAAGATCTCATGGGAACAACTACTGTTCAAAGTGGCTGAATGCTAAGAAAAACTAAAATGCATCTTGTTTCCTTCCCTCCCCCTGTTCTGAACATCACTTTCACATGAGGTTTGACTCATCTCTTTACTTTTGTCTGTGCAGCTGAACAGGGAACAGCCACTGTGAATATATATGATTTGATATTTGTATCTCTTCAGATATAGCAACACATCTCAAAGGTGAGGGAGAGAAGCAACACTGAGTACACAGGAGGTTACCCAACACAGCAAAGAGCAAATCATTCATAAAAGCATTTGAGCAGCACAGGGACAGAAAACCTTATACCAAACCAATCTGTGACCTATACTGCAGAACTCAAATTGCAAGAGGGGCTTGTGGGGAAGGGAGTTAATAGCCAGCAGGATTCCCAGCCTAAATTAAAAGCTACAGCTGCCAGCTGGTTTGTTCAGATGGAATAACGGGAACACCTTCCTGGTTGTCTCTAAACCCATTTCATGAGGAAAAATAAAATTGGGATAAAAACAGTTACTTTCCTACTGCAGTTACTTGGGTTCATTGTTTCTGCAACCTGCTAGTGAGAAAGATGTGATGGGAATGCTCCTCCCTGTGCTAAGTGCCTTGGCAGAGAGGCTTAGCCCGGCAGGGGGGCCCAGGGTTTCACCAAAGGGCAAATTATATCCAGCTAATTGAACCAGCATCGTTTTAGAAACTCCCCATGAGCCTGTCAGGTTTGTGCATGGGCAACCGAGAAGATCTTAATGGACCTGGGATGCTGAAGCAAATAGCAGGACCAGGCAAGAGCAGAGAAAACAGGACACAGTGGGAGGGTATCAAATCCTTTTGGGTTAATAGCGCTCCTTCCTGGGATGCAAGGATGAAGCCTAGGACTCCGCGCTGTGTTAGTTAATTACTGTACAAGAGAAAAACTCAGCAAGGCTCCCTCCATGCACAAGGCTTTTACAGAAAGAAAAAGAAGCAAAAGGATCTAGCCCTCCCCAGCCAGTGCAATTAATACATTTGCTGCAGCTTTCCATCACGTTCCCTCACCACCACTCAGCTCCAGTTGTCAGCATCTGTCTGAAATGAGCTGCTCCATGAAGCCAGCAGCCCCGCTTGCATGGAGAGGCAAGGGATAAGATTTCAGGAAAGGCTGAAGCCCACTGTTAAGGGATTCGTCCCAGATAAATTGCCTGTCAGCTACAGCTGAAGCACGATGTTGGCTGCCCTTCTCTTGGTGAGTAATAACAGGACTTTGCTGAGTACAGAGGTACCTGACTTCTATGGAAACCAATGTTTAGTTCACATCTGATGAGTAAAATCCAGTTCACTTACTCATGAGAGGAAGTACATACTATAAAACAGAAAAGGGGATTGAAAGGTGTAACAATACTTTTGCTTCTACACAATCTCTGCTTTGCAAGAGTACAGGCTGAAACACAACAGCAGTAACTGGGCTACTTAGAGTTTGTAAAAATCCCAACAAAATCAAGACAGGTAATCCTGTTTCAGAGCCCTAGGAATCAGAGTAGACAAAACAGATAAAAAGGATTGTTTTTATCAAACCAGATGTACTCAGTAGAGCATCTGAGGCCCAGAGGGGCTAAATGACTTGTTGAGGATGAAACAAGGGGTTGGAGGTGGATCTAGCACATAAATCAATATGTTATTTGAGCCTATTCACTATTCTGACCATGCTTTCTCTCTCATATGGTAACTCATAAATAGGCTTGGGTGTATACCTCATAATACTGTTTATTACATACATACATCTTCTAGCATATGCAACCAAGCTCCTTGTGGGATTTGCCTTCTCTGTTTAATTGGCAGGCTTGTTTGTGGAGCGAACAGGTGTGTTAGAAGTGAACAGAGAGCACATTCTCACTTCACAAAATATGTGCTGCAAGCCATGTTATGAGAGAACCCAGCCAGGGAGCAAACACAAAACCATCCAGCACCATCCAGTCCCTCCTGATCCCCAAGAGCCCAGTGAGAAGCACCATGCACTCCCAACCAACAGCCCATGATGCCCTCAGGCTGCCCACACATGTGCTTGAGGAGAGGCTGAGTCATTTGCACCATCTTTTCCCTACCTCTCACACCTTTTAAGCTCAGTGCTTAATCACAGTGAATAAGTAAAAGAGCTTTTGTACTGCATTCACTTTGACTGCAGGAAAGAAAAATGTACCAGAAGGAAGAAACAAGAATTTAGAGCAAATTTTTGGCTGACATGGTGTATCTGCACCATTGGCCAAATGTTATTCCTGACTCCCTTCCCTTTCTTTTTGGTCTGTATAATGAGGGTAAGGAGTTTCTGATGCTGCCAGTCTTTGCAGACCTGCTTAACTCCGAAGATGCAGGCCTGTGACAGGGACTGGAAAAGTGTCTTCACCTTTTAATCACTTCCTCCAACTCTTCTTGATACTGTGACCTAGTGCTAAAAATCTGGACTGAAGGCGGCTGGTTCAAAATTCTTTTAAAAGAAGAGACATGCTAAACCAGCTGAAAAAATCCCCTTGTCTTCAGCTTTCCAAAGTGATTTTTCCTTTCAAAATTCATTGAGAAATAGAGAGAGAGAGAATGGCTGAAATGGAAAAAAAAAATCAAAGAAATTATCTCCACTGATTCAAAATATTTTCCATGGAAAAATTCAGGCCAAAAGGTGACATCTCCAAAATATTCATGTGACTGAAAGCTTCTCTAACCAGGCCCAGATGGGAGTGATGCTTACACAGGAGTGTTTAAAATTAGTCTGGGTAACAAGACTGCGGCTACTGTTGTTGAGAACTGTCCTACAGCCAAATTTATTTTACTCTCAGTATGTTTTTCCTGATGTTCAGCCAAATTCTGCCCTTTCATTAAATGTGCCTGTATCTCTTTGTACCACTCAATGCCCCCCCTCCTGGGGTTTTCTGCCCTCAGTAAGATATAGTTTATTTATTATTACTACTCTTCTTACAAATTTAATCACAGCAGTGGGTGAAAATAGTAGGGAGAGGAAGATAAAGCTTATCACATGCATTTTAAGCCACATCTCTTACTCCTGCTGAGAGGACTTTCCCATCTGAACAGTAAAGATCCCCCAGTCTGGCACAGCAGCTTTTCAACAAACCCAGGAGTCAAAACAGCATCTCACGAAACAGGGGACTACGTCCTACTCCATAGGATGAGATGATACATTCAAGAGGATTTCACCCTGTTCAGGACTCAAATGCTTCCTTTTTCTCTTGGAAATAAGCTGCAGATAACGGGATAAGCAGTCTCCTATTTCCAGGATATAGGCCAATATACCTGGAGTTGCTTCCGTTCCTCTGCTGTGATAAACTCAGCTTAGAGTAGCCCCTTTGCACAAGCAACATACAAAGAGAAATTAGATTGCTAAAAGCAAAGTGAAAATACACACCAGATTTGTAAGGTCCCCTAGGGCTATCCAGGATTCCTTTCCACATTGTGGTGGCTTGTTTGGTTTTTAAATACACATTCTTCTCTTTGCTGAACCATCAAACTGCCTTTTCAGGAAGACCCAATCATGAAAAAGAAATCATGCCACAAAGATGTATGATAAATGCATACAGAAGCCTTTTCACAATGGTCCCATGCTAGTCATATCTTCCCAAGCTGGCATCATCTCCAACTGCATTACGGTTGTTCAAACCATACTGCTGGTCCCACATACACTATAAACTCTTTCAGGCTCAAACCATCATCTAAATTTATGCAGATGCCAGGAAGCTTCCTACATTCATCAAACTGTTTCCTTTGAGCAAAAGCCTGACCATGCTCTTTAGCCACCACTGCAGTCCCCAGCATTGTTTCTTTTGGGATGGGCATCACTGTCTGTCCCAGTGCTCATCCATACCAGTAGTGATTCATGTTCAGTCCACCAGGCCAGTCTTTTCAGACACTGATTTTCACATGGGGGCCCTAAGACAAGGAAGGATAACATAGCTGGGCTTGCGAAAATAATGGGATTCAACAATTGCCAGTCTCTTAGGCATTCAAACCCTCACTCAAGAAAGCATTTCTCAATCTTTCAATTATTTTTTTCCTGACTCAATTAGAAAGTCGCACTCATTTTTCCCCTGCCTTTAGCAACTCACTCCGGTTTCTCCTTCCAAGGTAAGTTGCAGCAGAATTTGGAAGCCCCATTAACAGGAACAAAAGCATACTCTGTGACCGGAGAGGGGTTTATACTTGTGATTTACTCTGAACACTGTTATAAAGAAGCTCTCTCCAGGTGGGCTGTTAGACTGAGAGATGCTCTCTACCTAAGGAAGGAAGCTGGTATTTCACGCGCTTAAAGCCATGGGATGGCACAAAGCAACTGGTCAAATAACCTGGATCACCGGGCACCAAGCAGAAGTGGAAGTCTCCTTTATGAGTTTTGGGAACAGCTGCATGAATAGAGTTCCTCAGATGCCTCCATCAGCACACAGAAGCAGTTCTTTGCTTTCTGGCTTTCTAAGAGGAATGCGGTTGGTTTTGGCACCTCTGTCCTGTCTGCTGGGCAAGGAACCTGATGAAGAGCAACACCCAGCCAGTCTGTAGCAGCAGTGCCCCAACCATCAGGTGGGACAGCCCCAGACCTGCCTTCTTGTGGGGTGGACTACATATTCTATGGAAATCATTCCTGCCAAACAGCCCCAAAGTCATCTTACAAAGTCTAGAGACACACAATAACTCAGGGAAGGTACCTCAGCCTAGCCATGCTGTTCCGGACGCCTTCACGTTCTCTGTGAAGCCCTCAGGCCGTTGGTAGCCCAAGGATTTCTTCAGCAAATGGGACCCTTTTATGGGAAAGTCTAGACTTCCTAATGACCTTGGAAAAGCAGCCAAATCCTCCTCCACCCAGCCAACACCGCCTCCAGGCTGCTGTCTCTGTCCCACTGCCTGGGGAGCCCTCCTCCTCCCACCGTTTCCGCGTTCTGCAGCTGCCTTTGGTCTTCAAGGCAGCAAAGCACTTGTTTCATAGACTTTTCCTTGCCTTACCTGTGTGAGTAATACAATCCTTCCACACCTTCATCACCAAACTTGCACCCATGGAGCTACCATAATTCATTCAGCTGACCAAATACATAAATCTTCTTTAAAAAATACAGACATACATAAATAAAATCAACTAGCAAATACATTTCCTGACTCATTTCTATGTCCACCTCTTAACATTTCCCCTTTGCCAGTATTAGCTACACAGTCAGCCCAGCTTCCACTGCTGCTTTCCTCTTAACACAGAAACTCCCGTCATTCCTTCTGTATACCCAGGTAGGTTTTATTCCTGTTTCAGCTCTTTAGCAGCACATTAGATCAGTTGCCTGATGCCAGCAGGAAAACAAAAGCAACTAGAATGCAAATTGCTCCATTGCAATCTTCTTATCACCTCCTTTGAGCCTTCCTTCCACATTCTCAGGTTCCCTGCACAAACCACACAGAGCAGAAAAGGTACCCCGGATGGTCCCTCTGCACAGGTGCATGGCAGCATCCTCATATAAACCCTTCTGCACTGAGCTGCTGTGAAACCCACACTTAAGGAAGGAGGAAGCCCTGCCTGCTCACGCACACAAACATACACCTCCTGGCTGCTGACCACCACACACAGATCCTCTCTCTCCATCTTTAAACCTGCTGAATGGCTCAGTTCACACCAGGAACCCAGTGTTTGACTTTGGCATTATTTAATCAAAGAGGTTTCTTTGGCTGGCACACCCATCTCTTGCATTATGTTCCCTAATGAAGGCCACCTGAAGCCCGAAACGGTGTCTGAGCACAGCACTCTCTTTTCATGATGGGCTAACAAAAAACCAGGAATACTCAGAGTATTTCTCGCTCACAGATAAACTTGGCCATTGCGCTAAGGAAATTAAAGCAAATAGAGCCAGCCTGTCAACTGGAACGCTCTGCCTGCTCCATGCTCTGGCTGTTACTTTACATAGGTCTTAAATTAAATGTCAAATAGCATTTGGCACAAGAGCCTTGTGCCTGCCCTTAGAGAAAATCTGACACCTTTGCTAACTGTTTCCCACTGTTCTCTACTGCTTAGCTAGGGGTAGGGGAAGTACAGACTGTCTCTTAGCTCCCTGTTGAGTTTTTTTTTTCCTTCAGTTTTCTCCACAAAGAATGCATGAAAACAAAGAAATTTGTTATGTTTAGGGAGACCGCAAGAGGTGTGGTGTTCAGTAGCATCAGGCACAACTGGGGCAGCTTCTTGGGTTTTGGCTTCCTGGCACTTCCACCCTGCTTAAACTGACATGACAGACATCCAGCAATGCTCTCTCATCACTGCCCACTTTTGTTTCAGCCCTTTTTGACTCTGAGCTTTAGGATCTGTTAGCAAATAAAAGTGTAATAGCACTACTACATAAGGTCATCCTGCCACACTGCAGTGCCAATGGACTTGTGCCAAGCTACCAAGACCCCCATGCAACAACTTTACCATCACCTGGCTGCTCCTTTCCACTTCATCCCATAAGATAAACCAGGATAAACCATGCACAACATACTGAAGACCTCCCCAAGAGCTGGTATTCCCTACTAACAGTAAGTTAGGAACAGGGCTATCACTCACACTCCCATGAACTGGGCTTTGAGACAACGATCACGTTATTATAGCTAACCAGCAATGACATCTGAGCCACAGTAACTCTCCATGAGCACACAGGGAGCCAAAGGGGAATGGAAACAGGATTGCATTTGGCTGAGGCCACCCAGGCTGCCTGCACCATGCTAGTCTTCATGCAGGGATGAGTCTGTCCCTCTCTGACCTTAACTCTTGCTGTCTCATGGCTGAGACACAAAAAAACCCTACTGATCTGCAGAGATGCAGCATTTCCTCTCTCCCATCAGGAATCACTGAGGAACAGAAAGCATTTAGCAGAACTAAATATAAATGCCTACTGCCCATACGAGGGAGGAGACTGGGATCTGCTTCTGCAGCACCAGGCACTACAGGGCTGTGTCTTACCAATGCCCTAGCCAGAGGAGAAGAAATGCGCCGATACGTGGCTGCTTCCTTGCTGCACATGGAGATTCTGCAGCTGCACTGCCACTACTTCACACACCCTCAGTGCCAGCAAGACCAGAGACCCCTGAGAGAGCCTGGGTTTTCCTTCTTCACCTCCAGAGCACCGGAGTCCTTTCTTAGCTATACTTTTGTTGAAGCATTTGAGCTTACTCAGAGAGGAAAGTGTAAGCAAGCAGAAATGGTCCACCTGGCCCCCAGGGCCTATAGATCATAGAAACAGAGCACCTGCTGTGAAAGGGTGAAAGCAAAACCAAGTTATGCTTATGTATCTGGACACCAGAACACATCACTGAGCAGATCTTGCTGCCTCATGTTTGTCTCTAACACCAACAATGCATTTGTCTTCCAGGTCTTGAAGTTATCAGCCAGAGATATGCAGCCAACTGTTGGAAATAGCCAACTGCCAATGGGCACAGATTGTACAAGTGTGTGTGTATATTTATACATATATATATATATAGAGAGAGAGAGAGAGATACACATATAAATTATAAAAGTATGTATGCATATATATATACTTAAACTCAGCTGAGGTCCGAGTACACTGTTCTTCATACACACTTTGAATCCACCTTGGGTTCACAAACACATCACCTCCACCCCATCACTTTACTCCTGCAAAATGTTCTTGGCAGCATCAGTGAGGGCTTCAGCTCCGCTGCTGTGCTCTGGGAAGTTCACACTGAGCTTGGAGTTCTGCTGTAAAGGCTGTGAGAAGTTGAGCCTTTCCCATGGACTTGTTGCTGTTCTATGTCTGCACCCAGCTGGAGCCCAGAGCTGCAGAGAGGAAAAGCAGGAACCAATATATTTATTGTTTTAACCCTTCACCTCCCAGGGAAAAAATAATAGTAATTGCCTGTGGTTTGAGGTGAAATTTGGGCAAATGCTAAAGGGATGTGAAGGGGAAACAGCAAGTGGAAAATATGAGGGAACAAAGAAGGGGTATTTTTGTAGTATTCCAGTAAAACATTATTGCTTTGAGTCCTGCATTGATCACACTGGCTGACAGAGTTCATACAGTGCAAGAGTGGTACTCACACAGTGATACATCTGTCCTGAGTTTGTCCCTGCCCTTCCGTTTTTCCAAGTAAGAAAGACTGTTAGACATGGGAAAGATAAGGGGCTGCTCTTCTCTTGATGAAATTCATCAAGACATGAAATCCATGCAAAGCTAGTGACATTCAGAGGAGCAAGGGATGTGTCAAACTGTAGGTCCTTGAAGGCATAAGCATAAGAAAGTGGCTCCAGACTCTGCACATGACTGGGGCACGTTAACAGGGCTGCAGATTATAGCAGCCCAAATATGCTGAAGGGAGTGAAAATGCTCGACCTAAGCAGAAACACAGCTACGCAGTTGATAACAACTTTCATCTAAGCATCTTAGCTGATATGCACAAAGTATTGCACTTCAAATAGTAAAACTTACAATATCCAAAGGTTTCCCAGCAAGTTCTTGGAGCTGACAAGGGAGAAGAGACAGGTAGTCACCTATATGTGGTTATTTGTCAGTACTTGCCTGCTAAGGACAGGCAGTCTTTTGTCGTAACAGAGAGATAGCACACGCATCCTCAAGTTCTACAGTGCTGTCTGGCTGGTAACATAGGAGAAAATATTCTCTTCTGCCTTTTCTTTTTCCTCCTCCAAGCAGCATGTCACTGTCTGTGATGTGCTCTGCTGATGGGTCAAGCAGAGCAGGAAAGACTCAGTAGTTCCTATGCAAAAGGGAAGCCTAGTGGGATAAAAGAGATGCTCCATCATTTTCTAATACCTCTCCCACCATATTTTCCAACACATAACTGCTTGTTCTGAATGAACTCCTGAACTGCTGCAAGATTCTAATTAATTTCCTACATGCCCCTGAGGTCTCCAAGGGCTTTAAAGAAAAAGGCCTTAAGAAAATGATCAAAAAGGGAGAAGGGGAACTTCCATCATGTGCAGTGCATTCATTTTGCAAACTGCTGTGCAACTGAAGTGCTGCCTGAGTGCAGTGGGAGCTGAAGAAAATGTGCCATGAGCTGTACCCATCATATTCAGTCCCTGTGCGGACCCAGACTATTGGGCGGCCCAGCTGATGTGCTCCCTTGCCTCAATGGGTGACAAAGCTACTGGAGCTCTAGCAGAGTCAAGATAGTGGCCACCCAAATGACTTCTCTTTGGGAGAGAGCAGGGTTAGAGGGGCAGAGCTATGGGTGTGCAACACAGGGGGTGGCCTATATAACCTGCCCCTCTCCATGTTTCTAACTGCAGTCTCCTGTTAGTGAGAAAGATCGTCTTGACTCTAGATATTTTGCTCAAACAATGACAGAAACACACCCACTTATTTTATTCATCCATAGAATCAGTTACCATCAGAAATGCAATGCAGGAGCAGCAAAAAGCACACCAGCAGCATCGCCTGCAAGCCCCACCACCCCAGATACAGGGATGCTCTGAATAATGCAGCGATTTTCACATCACATTTCCACTAGAGCAGTGAGTGAGGTTACACAGAGAGGCACCATTGGAATGCAAGAGTGGGTAGAAGAAAGCCTGAACAGGAAAAAAAAAAAAAAAAAAAAAAGAAATCTCTCTCACTACCATCACTGCATCTCATAGAAGAGAAAAACAGGAAGAAGGATGCCAGCTGTTTTGATAGCTGTTCTCAGTTTAATGTTTCTTCCAAGGTAAATATACTCTCCTAAAGGAACAAGACTATAATAGGGCCTGTGAAAATTTGCCTAGAAAACCCAAAGTACTGTGTCCTGCAGCCAGGAAAGAAAGGCAAAGACAGAATATGCTGCTTGAGGGCTATAATATATTAAGACCTGACAGGAGAAGAGACATCCCACACAGCCAGAGAAGAGTCATTGCAAGAGGAGCCAACAACAATTACTGAGGTGATGTCTGTCTGTAAGACACAGGACTGGAGAAAAGCTTGGGGAGCGAGTTCACTTGTATTTTGCAAGAGAAAGCTCATCCCTGGTCGTGCTTCAGTGTGCTTCACAGGACAGTTGGCAACCCACAACAGCTGGACTAGACTGGCAAAGGTCCATCAGAGTTTATACAGCCTTGCTCATTGGCACCAGCCAGCCAAGAACCCAGCCATGGGGACCAAAGGCATTTATTGCTGTGCAAGGTCAGCCCTTTACTACTGCAACAACAGACAAGCTCAGAATCCAAATTCTCTTCTGGCACTTATGGGCAGCAAAGGATTTAACTGGAAAACGCTAATTCCTTTTAATAAGATGACCTTTCTGGTCTGTACTTTACTAGTTTTAATGAGCCCGCCTGCAAGGGTTGATTGATTTACTTGCCTGGTGTTCTTAATCTTGAATTTATTCTAATTAAGTTGTTAGTTACAGCAGCTTGTCTTCCTCACCATCCCTGGGACCTCAGCTCATTATTAGACTCTCACATGTATCTCCCCCATCATTCCACATCTAGAAATTAATGAGAGAGTGGCAACACCACTTCTCCCCTCTCTGCCCCCCCCTGACGCCGACCCTGCCATGGTTACTTTGGCAGGAGAGGGGCATGAGCAAATGGAAAGGCAGGACAGAGAACGGGTTTCTGTATGAAAGCAATGCTCCTGACTCACAAAACCACTTGGACCAGAGCGAGCACGGTGAAGGCAGTCTTCCAGATCCAAGTGCTGCCCGCTTTCACAGCACTCGGGGGCAAGGAGCTGAGTGGATGCTGACAGTGCACAGAGCATAGGCAGATTACTGTGTGCTGGGGGATGGAGGGTTGCACTCATGCTTTTATTTACTTAATCAGTAAACCAGCTGTTTCCTCCTACCCTTGTCTTTAGAATAATGGGGCATTATGCTCTTAGTGCAATAAAGGGACTGCACTAGCAGGATTACATCACATCACGCTGCAGCCAGGGATGAAGAATCAGCTCAAGAAGAGCCAACAACAATTGCTGAGGTGATGTCTGCAAGGCACAGACCTGGAGAAGACATTGGACACAGATTGCCCATGTTTTGTGAGCTCCAGCAGAGGCCAAGTGATGGCAAATCCAATCCTGCTTAGGCTTGATTGCACTCCAGGTGTGTGACTCAGCCCTAGCCTCACTTTAAGATGTGGCTGTGTTACCCATGAACCTTATTTCCCCACTGCCTGTGTTTCTTCTGAAGAGCCAACAGGTGCATGAGATAATCACTGCTGTTCTTAGCCTGGAGATACCTTGGAGGGTATGTGACATCCAGATTATAAACTCCTTTAGGCATACACTGCGTTTGTGGTGGTCTGTTTGAGGTATCCCTACCCTAGTGCAATCTTAATCTGTGATTAGATTTCTTAAGCATTGCAGTGAGCAATTTTATTGTGATATTAATAACAATAACCACCTCACTTGCACAGATTTAAGCATGTGTTAAACAGCATTTAATGTCTATCTGGTATTTTTGTTTCTTTCTCTCTCTCTTCATCCCTTGGAGATGGGGTTGGAGTACATATATGGTCCAAATTATCTTCCTTCCAAAAATAAAAACCCACCACCACCACACAACATAGCTCTTTGTAAAAGATACACAAACATTAAGGCTACAGCCTTTTTTGAGATATACTTGCCCATCTTCCAACCTGGCCAGACACAAGCCAGCTCCAAAAGAGAAGCTGTGCAATTGCAATATGCAGAGCCCTCTGCAAGCTAATAAATTCTGCTCGAGCTGACTGTGGACACATGGCACTGGGTCAGGTCAGCTCACAGCAGGTCAGTTTGGAGCATGGGTTGAGCATGCACTTGCCAGGAGGAAGATGCTGGGCAAACCCTGAGCACACTTTTCAGGAGGATTAAGGAAGCCACAAAAGGGCTTGCACAGCTCATCCTATAAAAGTCTGTTAGGGAAGGACCAAATACAAAGTGTATGCTAATGTACCACGCAGGGGCCAGACCAAACTACTCTATAAAGTACTCAAAAGAATCATATCTGGGGAATTGCCTGCAGAGGTGAGAATCTCAAGAAAAAGAGCCCAGGATCAAGTTCCTTGAAATGCTTTTGATTTGAACATCCTCCTCTGAATGAAGCAGGCAAGATCTTAATCCCCCCTCTCTTCTATATGTAGCCACTGGGCTACATAACCATTTTTCCGACCCTAACCAAGGTAATATTTTAATGAGACACTCTGAGCCATGATTAAGTCTGCAGACATGTTTATACACCCTTCATGAAGAGACAGAAATGATGGGAATGAGTCATGACAGGTGATGGAATGATTCAGCCATCCATCCACCCGCTTTCCATGAACTGTATCACTTCTGACTGCAATAAATTGCCCATAGAAAAATAATGGGCTGTTAAACTCCAGGGCATCTCTCAAAGTCAGGGACTCATATTTCTAGGATGATATTTTCTATAAGTGGTTAAAAACACTTAAAAACTGGGAAAATAAATGTTCTCTTGCACACTGAAGCCCAATGCAAGGACTAGTACTGCCATTTAATTAATTGGATTCTAGCTTTATGGACTTCCAAGTCTGTCCAGCTCAGAGCAGGCAAAGAAATACAGAGCCCCACAGGAATGTGTTGCCAATGAACATGGACAGGCAAAGACCATAATCAGACTTAACTATCACAAGTGTTAATGGCTGGAAAAGCTATAATTATGAGTTCATTTCTGTGCTTTATGAGATGTATTTACACGTTAATGACTATGAGAAGTCCTGGAATCAGTTTGGAAATTAAAACGCTTCTGCAGAGAGCTAGTGAGGTACAACCATGCTGAGAGTGTACTAAGGACAGCAAAGTCATCAGCAAGAAGGGAGAAATAATTTACTGTCAATTATGCGATGAATATTCTGGATTTCAGTAGGTTTTATGGACATCTCTTCTGATTCAAGATAGGATTTTGTGAGCATGCTATAAAATAGTAGTCACAAGTAATTAAATTTATTCTGACTGGTGATGGAAGGACTGTGAATGACTGACTGTAGGGAAGGTACTGACCCAACCTTTTTTGGAGTCAAAAACGACTCGTGTATTTGCAAAGGAGTAGGAAAACCTCCTCGGTATTCATGAATGGGAAAAGAAAACCCAGAAGTAATCCCCTGCAAATTACAATGGTGGGAGTTCAAATACTCTTACACTGCACTTGAAGTGTTTTTTTCAAGCCCTTTGTACTGATACCCCAGCCAAATTGCAACCTTGCTGTGGTGCCTGCTTATTAATTCAGGACAGCTCCTCATTTTCCTGCCAGAAAAAGGCATCAAACTATGCTGCTATATTTCCTTTAACAGCATCTTACACAAGAAAGAGCAGCAGAAAAGATCATGGTGCCCCTCAGAGCCTCCTTCAACTGGCTGCAGGATGTTTCGCTTAACAAGTGCAACATTTCATCAAGGCTATATCTGTCCAACACCTCTCAAAGCCCCTTAAAATCTTTCAGCTTGTCTCAGGGCAGAGTTTAGCCTTTGCAGTTCTTTGGTGAAGACTTCCCATTTCAGTGGTTTCAACAGCTCTCACATGAAGTCAACACATCCATCTAGCTACTATCTTTGTCATCCACCACTGGCATCATTAAGTCCAATTGAGCAGCAGAGATTTTCTGATGACTCCATCACTGGAATCAGAGGCAAACCTTGTCTGCAGCAGTGCTTTATTTCTATTCTGTAGCACAGAAGTTCTGTAGTTGCTGCTGTAAGCCTGAACCTTTCTCCCTTATATTTTCACAGTACACTTGGAATCCCTTTAATCTTACCCTGTTCAAAAATAAAGTAGATGCTGTCTGTCCCTCACTAATTGGAAAGCATCCCCACCAAAAGAGTTCACGTTAGTCTCCCACAACACATGTAACTGAATTATGCTTTCAGAAAGTTGCGGTATTGATGTCTCCGCTGATAAAAGAAGGCATGTTTAAAGACATTTTTTACTGTTGACATGACTGCACAATAAGCAGAATAGGACAAAAAACATGTTCTCACTTGCTAGCAAAGGGAATCCCTTGACTACTTCCACAATGGAGAAAAGCAGGTACTAATGTAAAACCAATGCATAATCATGTTTGATTAAGTAAACAGTGATTTTACTACTATGGTGGCCACACATCATTTGTAATATAGACTCTCTGGTCTGGTTAAATGAAAACTAAATTAGGCTAAATAAGCAGCTCTGCTGTCTGCTTTCAGGCAGATCCAATGGGGAGAAGTTCTATTAAAGGTAGCTGTTTATCTTTCCAACCTAGCTGAAGTTAGTTTATATATTTGTATTTACAGGTATATAAGTATGCATATTAATGATGGACTACATTGATGAAAACACAGGGTTGAACTAACCAACAAAATTAGCATGGGTAGAGAAGGGGAGGATTGGATTCCATCCCAGAAAGATCTATGATAGAATGGGATTCTCCCTTGTGCAAATTAGAGACTGTGCCAACTTTGTGGTCAGCAGCTAAACCATGGTGTCTTTATTAACACATCTATTTTAAATTCCCCCAGCACCTTAAGATGCCCAATAACAGCCCAAACTTTGACAGCTCAGAACAGTCTTGTATCTAAATCAAATGCAAAACAGATCCAAACCCAAAGGGTTTCATACTTATCCTTTCCTCTGCCAGCCTTTTCCCCATGATCTCCACACCCATGGACCAAGGCACTCAGCAGAGGAGCAGTGTCTAGTTCACATTCAATGCCATGACTCAGAAACACAAGATATCCCACCTGTCTGTCCAGCTTCCCGAGCCAGTGTCCAGGCTTTCAGTCAAGGCTGCCACACACACTCTCCTCCCTCTGTCTTCCAGCCCTGGAGGTCAGTGGAAATTTTCTCTTGGTTTGAAGGAGTCTCCAATCCTCAGTGGAGGAGCTGGGAAAAGCAGCCAGGCTGGAGAGATTCTCACCAACATGGAATCTTTTCTTCCTAAATCAGCTGCAGCCCTTTGAAGACATACCTGCATCTAACTACTCTTTCACCATTACTTCATCATTTTCTCCCTGTTTTCCTGTACATCTACAGTATCACTGAAGAGTTTCTAATTTTTTAATTTAAAACCTATAGAAGATAAATATGTTTACTTCCCTATAGAAAAAATAAAAATAAAAAATGGGAGCAGTGGATGAGAGACTTTTATGGTAGCAGGAAAAAAAAGCAATTCATATTTTAATAATTTCTGCTGTAACAAAGAGAAGCCACACTGCCCAGTCTCCAAAGTGGTTTAACTGATTAAATAGTTTCAGGCTCCAAAACAGGACAAGTAGAACAATAATCATCTCATAAATAAACAAACCTCTTGGGGGAAAACAACTATCGCAGTTTTAGCATCACTGATACGTAATTTCAGTCTCTCTGATTTTCTACCCTAAATCGCAGGTTTCTGACATTTTTTCCCCCCTTTTCATGTATATTCAGTTAAAGATGCTGTAAGATAAACTGCAAGACTGCTATCAAGCTTTTCTTCAGCTCCCCCTCACCCCCTGCTCTCCCCCTCCTATTCCTACCCTGCTAGCATCACCCTGGGAAAGGAGCTCTGATATCAGGCAGAGAGAAAGTCAATAGCTGACAGCAAGGAAATAATCTGAGCCACTGATCGTCACTTCAAGCTTCAGATTCAATACAAACCAAAGGGGAGATGCACACTTACAAACACACAAACAAAAGGGAATGAATATATTAACTCCGGGTGTGCTACAAAGACTAGGAATTGCTGATGTGATTAACAAGCACAAGGAACACTGGAAAAGACACATCCAGTGGATTAAGAACTTGCATATTAAGTAATTAAAAATATATTTCAAAAGCCAGAGTCAGAGAATAAAATATTGGCTATCAGATTTTCTATTTAAATGTCTAAATTCCCATGGCAAGTGTAAGTTATAAGAATGAAGTGTTTAAATACTATCAGAGCTGGCCTATTTCATGTCTGCCTGAGGCCAAAAGTGACAAAAAGTCACTTTTCACTGATATTCATCTCCCAAACTGAGCTGAAGACTCTTACCAAGTTCCTTACCAAAAACATGCAGAAGACTTCAGCTCTGCTTTCATTTGAAAGGATGCTGATGCACATTTAAGTTTGCCAAGGATGCCCTGATCCTTGGCAACAGATTTTTCCTGGAAAACAGTTACAGCACCCAAGATGATGTGACTCATTTTGAAAGTTATTCTTCATTCTATCATCAAACTCATCTTTTACAACTCTATTTTGCAGATTTGTATCTAATCCACTAGTAAGGCCTTTATTCTACATGAATCTCATTTTTCTATCAGATATTCATATAGAATTTCAGTGTGCCATCAGAAGTTGAACTACTCCATTGAGCCTATTGACTATATGAAGTATTCTTCATAATTAATTCACAGAGCATTCTGAAAATGAAGAGTTTCAGGGATATGTTATGGTCAGGCAATACCCACCAACAGGGAAGATGAGTAGGGGGATTTTTTTTTACAAGAGCAAGCCAATATTGATGGGCTCCATCTAGATACACTCATATTTAGTGAGCAATAATAAAATATATAATTATTGGAATCATATGAAACATACTGAAATCACATCATCCTGATGCACTTCGCCCAATTATCATACTCTGATTTTCAGAAAGCTAATATTTAAAGGACCATATTCTGTCCATTCTTTAGAAGATTTTTTTCACCATGAAATGTCAGTCCAAGTATTTTTAACAGGACGGGATAACTTTAATGGCAGCTATAATTTATGATTGCTTATATTTAATACAACAAAATAGTAACATTCTAACTGGCGCACGGAGCTGGTAATGATTCTTCTTCTCAGTGATTAACTCTAATAGTTTAATTTATACACCAGCAAAATATGCCTGAAGTTGAATCTTACATGAATTTGGATAATGACTGCAAGAGTGAACACTAAATTAATCAGTGAGGGGTATGTCTGGAAAAGCCCAGGGATTTAGTTAAACAGTTCTGATATACATAAAGTGCCTGTAAAAAAAAGAAACAAAAAATAAAGAATTAAAGTCTCTCCTGTGAGATTCCCTAATTCTTCCTGCTGCAGACCATGGTAAAAACAAAGAATAAGCATGCCATGTTTCTGTGATAGTATCTATGTAAGTAATCATCCACATTTGACTGAGGGTGAGAGAGATTTGCATTTTGGGTAAATATTTTGCCCTTGAAAGGGAAGCTGCTGGCAGTGTGTAAGGAATCATACAGACCAAGCAGCAACGTGAAATCCTTCAGAGCTCTTCCAAGGCACTGAAGGATGCAGACACGCGAACTAAAAGCAGTCAGGGAAAGCTTTCACATGTACTCAGCACCAAGACAAAACCCTTTCAGGTCCCTCCCCAGTGAGGAAAACTTCAGAGATCAGCCTGAGTTATGCACTAAGCTTCACGGTGAGCAATAGCCATGGTCAACAACGGCATGGTCAGCGCTGCTCTTTTCCCTCCTCAGCCCCAGATTCCCTCCTCTGGGACAGTCTCCAGTGCCTGCACATTTCCAGATAAATCTGGATAAAAACCTAGCCCTTTCTTCTGGAGCAGAGATTCAATTCAATTCCACTTTCCAAAATGATCTGTGGACACATCTGTGTGTAACTGCCTCACCTGTGCTACAGATAACACCTGAAATTGGAAAAGATCATGAGTGATATTCTTGGCAGCATTAATCACACTGCTTTATTGACATCAACTTGTATTATACTGATCTACACCATCTGGTCCCAAATCTAATTTGTGTTTCACTGTCTACTTGCCAGCAGTTTACTTTCAATATTTCTCTGAGCTGGTGGAATGAGTAAAGGCTGGTCTGCTTCAGCTTTAATTTGTAGTCCAGCCGCCTCCTGTCAGCTTGACTTCTGCGAGTCCTGCCTAGCATAAAGTTGCTATATTTCTGATGCAATCAAGACTTATTTCTCCCAGTTAAAATGGAGCGTAGAATTAAAAAGAAGTAACTCTGTTTTTTGCAGAGCAGACTTACATACTATGTTTGAGAGGAAAGGATAATGTCTCAAAGGCCTAGCACGAGACTCGAATTCCATCCCCCCAGCTTTGGCACCTCTAGACTGAATTTAACTTTGATCGAGCATACTGGCTTCCGTGTGCAAGACAGATGTTATCTGATGGAATCCTGGACACCACTAACGTTATCTATGGGTTGAACCTCATGGAACAGGTTGGATATCCAGGCACCAGGGACCCATTTCTGAAGCACTGTCCCATGAATCCACCTCTGAAACACTCCCAAGCACCATGAGTCTATGCACAGTTCCCCATCTGTGTATTTTCCAGTGGCATTTCAAATCTGAGTCCAGTATTAGTTACTGGACTCCCAGATTAATGCCTGCCAGCTCATCAGCCCAGAAGAAATTCTATTCCTTTTCTGCTGAAAGCAACAGTTTAGAAAATAGTTCATGTGAAACATTTATATTCCTTACATGTGAATTGCTAGGATTAGGTCCTTCGGTGCATATCTGAAGAGATTACAAGATAGCTAAAATATAGTAGAAAATCAATTTCTTTCACAAAAATTCTTCTCCAAAAATCCCACACACCCCTTCTATTTACGGATTTTATAATTGCTAAATCTAGTAGTAAGTAGACCCGTTTTTCAGGTTAAACTCAACCTCCTTCTTATGAATCTCTGTATTCTTTTGGCTACAGTTATGTGAGATGACAAATTTATGATCTTCAGTACATTCCAGCTCTCCTTCTATAGGATATTATTAGCCCTTTGTTAGCTGAGTCTTTCCTGTCAAAATGAGCTCATAAGAGTTTAAGCAAACTGGATCATCTTTATTGAGTTAAAATCACAGGGGCAAACCCATCAGGGGCTCTATGGAAAGCAGCTTGGGACAGCAATCACTTTAGCTCCCACACCTCAGCAGAACAAATGTAGAAAAGGGGTAGTTCTGTGGGTGTTTTAGAGCATGATTCAACTCCCCATTGCACGACTCATCTCCCAGTTCCAGCCTTCTGCTTGCATGGGATAGTTTCCATTTCAACACAGCCTACCAAGCCAACCTCTGCCCCACACCACTCCATCCCCCCAGCAAGAGCCCATTTAAAGTAATACAAGAGACAACCTTATAACCCTAGACATACTGCAGAATGTGATTTGTCTCTGCAATACTGTTTTAATGATACAAGAGAGCATGTAAATGCTTCCCAAGGATTAAGACATCAGGATTAGTACTCTAGGTCACACGTTCAGTTCCAAGCACCTCTGTACTGTTTCACTCTGTGGTGTATTGATCCTGGACACTGTTGCAGACAGTGAGAGTGAAAGCATGGCTTGCACTTTTCCCAGTGTGTCAAACATGCAATGCTGTCTTCACATGGGGCATCCCCTTTTACCTTTAGAAGTGGTGAACAGCAACTCAAGGCTCATTTCCTCGCTCTTGGCACAGCAATCAATTATGGGGATAGCCAACACACAATTGATCTTAACAGTACATAGAATGCTTGAAATGGGAAAGGAAGGTGGATAGATAGGCTAGACAAGGTCTGAATGAGTTATCAAATTAAAAACAGCCTGTGAAGATACACAGGTCAGCCTGTCTTTTCCAGCAGGCACTGGAGCCAAAGGGCATAGCAGTTGGTAGGAAAGGGCATGCCCACACCACCCTTAAAAACATATCCATCTTCAGGACTGGGAAGGAATGTTAAACCAGGTCCAGTGACAATTTAAGTCTCCCACCCGCTGCTGCTGAGGTTGTGCAGGCAAGGCAAGCGGTGAGCAACCTCCCTTAAAGATAAATCAAAGCAGTAGAAGAAATCAGGGGATAGGAAATCCTGTCTGAAGAACCACCACTCTCTCCCAAAAGAGCATTTTCAGACTAAGCACAAACAGGCTCCTTAGTCTGTTCCTCACCTGCTCACCCAGCAATACCATTTTTAACATATCACCAGTTCTGTCAAACATGAAAGACTGAAAATATCCTACAGCAACAAAACCTGATAAATGGGATCATTGACTTTAGTTTGCCTTCAACTCAATTATTCGTATCCCAGCTAAAATAGCTCCTAATCTTTGGACTATCTACTAACTGAGCATTGCCCAATAAACTCTGACCCTATTACACAGCCCGCAAGGGAAATTTATTTCTGACAACTTTGTTAGAACCATCTATGTATTGCTCTTAGCCTCTAAGTTTAGAGAACAAAATGAAGCCTTTCCAAGACTACTAGATAAACGCTACTGTGATTTGGGGTGAAGACTTAAGTATAGCAAAGAAAAGCAGGTCAAAAATCCCATGTCAGAAAGGGAAAAGAAACACTTTCAGGGGAATCAAAACCCAACACTGAATAGCAATTAAGTGAAATGGACCTATCGCTCTTTTTCTTGGCACAGCTGAATCAAGTGTGCTCCCAACATGTATATAGCAACTATTGTGTAAAGCAAACCTAACCTTAAAATTCACTTCTCCTGAATAATTAGCAGCCTGAGTAATTATCACCTCCCTTCAGCAAGGTACTTAAACAGCTGAGCAAGCCCATTAACCTCCCTAGTACTACACAGAAAGAAGAATGACATTCAGTGAATGCTAGATCTTGTTGCAAAGCAAGGGTTTTGCAACTAAGTCTGTAGGTTATCTATCCATCTTCCCAGGCTCTCAATCTTGGGAATATATGGGCACCCACATATCTCTTTGCTAGAGGATGGCCTTTCTAGTCAAGTAGAATAGATGTTCCTCTGTGTCCAAGTGAGGAAGAAAAAGTAGATGAAGGAAAAGCATGTGGCTTAAAAGATCTCAGCTACTCAAGCAAGGAACCAGCAGCAAGGAAGATCTATGGCCTTTATATCCCCCTCCTAGAGGCAAGATTTCATTTTCAGATTAAAAACTTCAACACCCACTTGCTGTATGTGAACAGCAAGTTTCTCCTATGACTAAAATTGATAGGATGCCATATGCTGTAAAAGGTTAACACCAGTA